>NC_088217.1:72139823-72739823 GCF_036934945.1 Oncorhynchus masou masou | reverse complement strand
TGTCAGATCGCATTAAAGCACATTCCTGGATTCCCCTAAAGACACATAACGTATTGTTAGTGCAGTACAGAAGTGAGAATTCTGACAAAAGTTGATTTGGAGATTGCATGTTATTGGCCTAAGCACGTTACAACTGTATCTGTTGTGCTGTTGCAGAGAGGATAAAGGGGATTAGCTTTGTTATTGACTTATGTCTAGTCTTCCTTTTACTCACAATTTATTTCTTTTTTGGCGAACACATCAAATACAGTGAATCATGACTACACATGGGATATTGAAATAAGCCTTACATTAATCCCATTGCTTTATAGTAAAGGATTACATACTGGAAGTTGTATTAGCTAAGTAGTTCAGACATCTTTGCTAAGAGCCCTCCTTCAGTTCCTATTATCCAACATCAGCAGGTTAAAAGAGAGGGGGAAGAGGAGAAGACATTAGGGTTATTAAGATGTAGAGATATGTTTCTGGGTTTTGTAGGCTCTAGTATTTTGTTCTGTGTGTTTATTACGCCAAGTGCATGCGTGCAGTTGTGTGTGTGTGTGTGTGTGTGTACACGTACGTGTGATGCTTCAAGTCATTTCACAGGGCGTCTGCCCTGTTTCAGTGCCCAGGAATGCCATTAACCATTTATTTGACACAAACCCACCACACGTGGCTGCAGTTACCTGGCAACATGACAAGGTAACTGGACTTTAGAAAACCCAACAAAAGATGAGTGTATTTATTTTTTCTGTCCAGCGGCCAGTACCTTATGTGCATACCAATTGGCACCGTATTCCCTGCATAGTGCACCTATCGGCCCTGGTCAAAAGTAGTGCACTAGACAGGGAATAAGTTGCCATTTGAGATGTACGCCATGACAAAGACACCCTCTTTTGACTCTTGCAAGGTTGAAAGCGTTTTCCTCTGAATAATAGCAGCCTCCAAATAAATATAATTACTGTGAGAGGAGATTGCTTAGAAAATGAATGCTGGGAACTCTGGCTGCATTACTGTACACACACATATGTCAGAGGTTGTGTACGAACCAATGAAATACTTTAATAGCTTCCTAGGTCATCATGTCATGTATTTCAACTGCAGGTTTCCTCCATCTGTTATTTCTATTAATTAAATTTGTAATTATCCCATAGCTGAATCTACTGAAATGTCCAAACATACACATAATGTCACCTAATGGATTCAATGACTTGGTATTCATTAGTAGATCATTTGTAATACTTTAATTAGCTAGATATAGTTAGAGAACATTTCATAATTACTGGGTATGGTTCTCTTTTAATTAAGGTCCTGATGGTATGAATATGGTGGACATTTAGAAAGGAGGTAGGCAGGCAGGCACACACACACACTACACATGTACCTTGAGTATACAGCAGAGGGAGTGAAACTCCAGTTTGTTTACTGTTTCAGAGAATTGCATATACAGACGTAACATAGTAAAAGTTCATCCTGGACTATCAAAATAGTACGATATGTTACATTTCGTATGGTTACGTAAGGCAGATGGTTACTTATGGCAGAAACGAAAGTAGGGTGGTTGGTCGGGGTGGATGGCTGGGCGTATAACTTGTAATTATAGCAAACTGAAGGTTGCGAGTTCAAATCTCATTGTGGACAACTTTAGCTCATTAGCAACTTTTCAGCTGCTTAGTACTTTTTAGCTACTTTGCAGCTACTTAGCATGTTAGCTAACCCTTCCCCTAACCCTTTAACCTAACTTCTAAACATAACCAAAGCTGATGTTAGCCAGCTAGACAACATTAGCCACCTAGCTAGAATTCAGTAACACATCATACGTTTTGCAAATACGTAACATATTGTACATTTTCAAACTTCAAACCATATAATACAAATTGTAATACGCAACATATCATACTAAATGGGTCATGGAATCCACTAATGAATTTACATACCATGTGAAACGTAACATATCATACTAAACGGAATTTGCGGATTTACCTACAGGATAATATGAAATGTTCTGAGACCAGGTTAAATGTGTCTCCTGACCCCTCCTGTCTCAGCCTCCAGTATTTATGCTGCAGTAGTTTATGTGTCGGGGGGCTAGGGTCAGTTTGTTATATCTGGAGTACTTCTCCTGTCCTATTCGGTGTCCTGTGTGAATATAAGTGTGCATTCTCTAATTCTCTAATTCTCTCCTTCTCTCTTTCTTTCTCTCTCTCTCGGAGGACCTGAGCCCTAGGACCATGCCCCAGGACTACCTGACATGATGACTCCTTGCTGTCCCCAGTCCACCTGACCGTGCTGCTGCTCCAGTTTCAACTGTTCTGCCTTATTATTATTTGACCATGCTGGTAATTTATGAACATTTGAACATCTTGGCCATGTTCTGTTATAATCTCCACCCGGCACAGCCAGAAGAGGACTGGCCACCCCACATAGCCTGGTTCCTCTCTAGGTTTTGGCTGTGTGTCTTGGTTACTATTACATACATTTAGTAGTCAATACATGTGGTGTCCATATTAGGACAGTGTCAGAGTCTCATTGGGCCTATTCACTTGAGCTGAGACATAGCTCTCTCCCGGTGGGTACAGAGATCAACTCAAAGATCCGGTGATACCAAGACAGAGCTATTCTCACTCCCCCACACTGTCTATCACAGCGACTACAGCCTCAGAGACACCCATAAATAAACCCTCAATGGCTAATAGATGGGGCCAAGGTGCTATCAGCAAAGGGCTAACATTAAACCATCTCAAGGCATGTGCTGCAAGAAATATCTTCCCCCCCCAATACCTCTCCTCCACTCCCCTGAGCCCAGCTGCTACTCACTCTGTTCACTGTCTTCTAATGAGTCTACAGGATAGATATTGCTTCTGTCATGGGGGAAACAAATGGAAGCCCGCTACAGTGCTCACTCTGAGTGCTGCTCGGTTCAAACATGCTGATCCAGGCCGAAGTCACCAATCAATCTGCCGTAATGCTGTTTAAAGACTCATAGGAGATTGGAGAAAGGGGATGAATGTACAGAATGAACGATTTTGGATGGAGCTGGTGGAGAAATATGTATGTTTTCATTGAGGAAAGGCCTGGTGATTCAAGGTTAATGTTGAGCGGAATCTCCGAGAAATCTATACTACGAACTGTACTGGATACTGAAATGGCATGTATCACTTGCCTAAGAAATGACAGGGTAAGCTGGCATGGATCATTGTTCTCTTGTCTACTTTGAAGAATGATCAGTTTTCCATTATGAGTCAAGCTCCCCCATTCACGCTTGATTGGCAGCAACTAAATTGTAAACCTCTCCTTTGAATTCTGTCCTTAAACATGCCAGCTGTCCCTTTTTAGAACGTATCCATTAAAAAAGCCACCAAAGTCTTCAACAGAAATGTCCAAAGCTTAAATCATCATGCAACTTTTACAAGATTCATACCAGTAAGCCCTATCCTAAAAATACCTCTTACAAGTAACACCTTACACTGAGTGAAAAGGGAACTTTTCCGGTACTTTAGTTGACTTTTTAGCCAGTAGTTCTGAAAGTAGTACTCACGAGCCAAAAGTGGTCCCAGAAAATTGCTTACTCGATCACAGATTCAGCAACGTCATTGCTCTCTCTCTCTCTCCCCCCTCTCTCTCTCTCCTGTGTGTGCAGTATGTGCCTCTTGCTAGCTGTCATTCACATGGCGAGGGGCTTAAACTCAATTGTTGAACTCAAATTATTAGGGGGCTGACCCACGTGGGGGGAAATGTAGGGCTGCACAGCTTTCAGAAATACAGTGGCTTTCAAACTATAGATTTGGTGGTAAAGACAATAATTATGGTCATAGATTATGCATGTATAAACTACACATTCACACACCCAGCCCAAAGCGGGAGATTTAAAAAAGACTTAGTAGTCGCCAAAGTTCAGGAGCATGTCTTTAATAATATATCCTTACCGGGCAGCAGAATGGACTCATCATCTACATGAGTTGAGAAAAGTCAGTATACCAAAGGTAGTGACGGTTACATGGCATCCCTGGTTGAGACAAATGCAGAAACAGGAGGTACTGTAAAGCAGAAACCACAGTCATTTAAAGTTGCAATGTGTAACTTTCTGGGAGACCCGAGCCGAGTTATAGATCTGTCACTCACTGAACGAAAAAGTAAAAGAAAGTAAAAGTAAAAATGACATAAAATCTAAGAAGTTCTATATGTGCCATTTCTATGCTTCCTGTCTTTGCTTTAAGTTTGTATGTCTTTTACTTTCAGTTTTGTACACCAGCTTCAAACAGCTGAAAATACATTTATTTTTGGTTATGGAAAATAAAAACATATACTTATTTGCTTTGTCAAACGGAAATTAGAGGAACTATTCAACTTTTTTTCAACCAGGAAATGGTGGAGCAATTTCTGCATTGTGCAGCTTTAACTTATAAAACACTAATGCATCCTCTTCCCATTGAAACTAAGACAGCCAAACCATACTTCGAATTCGGGAAAGGTCCACTCTTTGTTTTTTTGTTTTTAGTGTGGAATGGATTCTTGAATAAGCCAGCATTGTATTGCCAAAGAGTAAGTCATTATTTTGATTATACAGTACATTCAGGCCCAGAGACACATTCCTCTACCTTTAATCAGTCAGGGGCAGGGGCAGTTGTGGCCAAGCCTCTCACGTCACCTAGTATCCAAACACACGACCTCCACAATCTTGTCTTCTCTTCTCACTGCCACAAAAAAAATATTTATTGAGTGGGTATCATTTGGAGACATTGGACAAGACTCTCCTCCTCTCCAAATCCATAGAGCACCCCTGTGACAAAGACAAGTCTATAATGTTGGTATCAAACTTAAATAGTTTGACTTCTACTAGCAATGTTCACTGGTTTACATCGCTGTGGTATCTCATGGGACTACCCTTTTAAGTTAGATCAGTAAGCTATGCTCCATTGGGTAGCTTCAGGCTTCGTCACGTTTCCCTCATCAGGATCATCTTATATAAGAGGATGTTATTTTGCAACAGAAGGCGCACCGTGAAGGTAGCATCCTTTGAAGTTGAAAGTCAACCTTAAAAGTTGTTGCAGTTATATTCAAGTGTACGACTGATGCAATACATGAACTAGGACACAACTTCTGATGTACTAGGTAATGTACAGTATACACAGTAATTTTTGTAATTTGACCTTTATTTTACTAGGCAAGTCAGTTAAGAACAAATTCTTATTTTCAATGACGGCCTAGGAACAGTGGGTTAACTGCCTGCTCAGGGGCAGAACGACAGATTTGTACCTTGTCAGCTCAGAGATTCGAACTTGCAACCTTCCGGTTACTAGTCCAATGCTCTAACCACTAGGCTACCCTGCCGTAAGAGGAAAAATCCAGCAGTTTGTCTGTATGTCAAAGAGAACCAGACCTGGGTTCAAATACTTTTGGAAATTATCTCCGATATGGTCTTCATTGAGTTTACCTGGTGCAATGGAACCAATAGAATAGTTGCAAAAGTGCTGACGTTGCCCATCTGACACTCCAGGCAGACTGAAATGAGCACTGCAAGTATTTGAAAACTCAAATAGCATTTGAACCCAGGTCTGAATAGAAGACAACATAGGAAAGATGAGAAAGTAGGCTAATACCCAGCTGAAGTGTGTCATTGAGTTCTTAAAACAGAAAGGCATCATCAAACACACACTGAAGAGAGGGATGTATTCCCCCAGTCACCGAGACAGTCCTTTGATGCAGAACCATCCCTCCTCCCTCTCACTCACTATGCTGTTGATGAATGAGCAGAAAGTGTGTCAGGAGGCCTGTAAAAAAAAGAGAAAGAGGGTAAAAAAATCTGATATAATTTATTCAGAGGGAATCTCTGCAGAACTAAATCTCAATTTCAGTGGCTGGAGTTACACATTAGCATTTATGTTTTCCTGTGGATTTTGGGACAATGAGCAGGACTTGTGGGGTCAGTAAACTGGAACTGTGGACTAACGTTACCCTGACCATTTTAGATTGCATCCTTCTCCCAATTGTGAAAATGATTGCGTCATTATGTAACAATGGTGATTCGGTCATTACCGTAACACTGAAAGAGTGGCTTGGCCCATAATGGATTTAGCGCAGGGACCGACAAATTCAGAACTGCGTGGTATAACATCTGCATTGGCATCCCACAAACAGAAACACCCCCAAATCAAATGAAATGGGAGAAACAAAGAAGACATAAGAAGGAATATTTGAAGAAAAGCCTATCACAATAAAGCCAATGAGATGAATTACTATGAGGCACTTTGGGGTACTCAAATATATACCAAAACATACAGTACAACAGCGTTATGAATGCACTGTTACCAATTTGGTTTAATTGGTGCAGAATGTTCAATGCCATATCTTTCAAACTATGAAGTAGAAAAACAAATGAGATGTGTCTCTGGTGTATTGTGTTTGTTTGACAGTCACGTGTTAGTGCACGAGTCGTGCAGATGGCCATCGCGCTGATGTGAGAATGGTTTATTCCGTTGAAGTCGGAAGTTTACATACACTTAGGTTGGAGTCATTAAAACTCGTTTTTCAACCACTCCACAAATTTCTTGTTAAAAACTATAGTTTTGCAAAGTCGGTTAGTACATCTACTTTGTGCATGACGCAAGTCATTTTTCCAACAATTGTTTACAGACAGATTATTTCACTTATAATTCACTGTATCACAATTCCAGTGGGTCAGAAGTATACATACACTAAGTTGACTGTACCTTTAAACAGCTTGAAAAACTCCAGAAAATGATGTCATGGCTTTAGAAGCTTCTGATAGGCTAATTGACATCATTTGAGTCAATTAGAAGTGTACCTGTGTGGATGTATTTCAAGGCCTACCTTCATACTCAGTGCCTCTTTGCTTTTCACCATGAGAAAATCAAAAGAAATTAGCCAAGACCTCAGAAAAAAAATGTAGACCTCCACAAGTCTGGTTCATCCTTGGGAGCAATTTCCAAACACCTGAAGGTAACACGTTCATCTGTAGAAACAATAGTACGCAAGTATAAACACCATGGGACCACGCAGCTCAAGAAGGAGATGTGTTCTGTCTCCTAGAGATGAATGTACTTTGGTGTGTAAAGTACAAGTCAATCCCAGAGCAACAGCAAAGGACCTTGTGAAGATGCTGGAGGAAACAGGTGCAAAAGTATCTATATCCACAGTAAAACCAGTCCTAAATCAACAAAACCTGAAAGGCCGCTCAGAAATGAAAAAGCCACTACTCCAAAACCGCCATAAAAAAGCCAGATTATGGTTTGCAACTGCACATTGGGGACGAAGATTGTACTTTTTGGAGAAATGTCCTCTGACCTGATGAGACAAAAATAGAACTGTTTGGCCATAATGGCCATTGTTATGTTTGGAGGGAAAAGGGGGAGGCTTGCAAGCCGAAGAACACCATCCCAACCGTGATGCACGGGGGTGGCGGCATCATGTTGTGAGGGTGCTTTGCTGCAGGAGGGACTGGTTCACTTTACAAAATAGATGGCATCATGAGGGAGGAAAATTATGTAGTTATAGTAAAGCAACATCTCAAGACATCCGTCAGGAAGTTAAAGCTTGGTTGCAAATGGGTCTTCCAAATGGACAATGACCTCAAGCATATTTCCAAAGTTATGAAATGGCTTATGGACAACAAAGTCAAGGTATTGGAGTGGCCATCACAAATCCCTGACCTCTATCCTATAGAACATTTGTGGGCAGAACTGAAAAAGTGTGTGCGAGCAAGGAGGCCTACAAACCTGACTCACTCTGTCAGGAGGAATGGGCCAAAATGTATCCAACTTATTGTGGGAAGCTTGTGGAAGGCTACCCAAAATGTTTGACCCAAGTTAAACAATTTAAAGGCAATGCTACAAAATACTAATTTTGTGTATGTAAATGTCTGACCCACTGGGAATGTGATGAAATAAATAAAAGTTGAAATAAATCATTCTCTCTACTGTTATTCTGACATTTCACATTCTTAAAATAAAGTGGTGATCCTAACTGACCTAAGACAGGGAATTTTTCCGAGAATTAAATGTCAGGAATTGTGGAAAAACTGAGTTTAAATGTATCTGGCTAAGGTGTATGTAAACTTCCGACTTCAACTGTATGTTAAATGCCGTACACAATTCATTTCTGATCCACGGGGTCTTGTCTACTATAAACCTAAGACTAATGGTAGGATTTGCAATGATCTTTTTCAAAGACAACATAGTGAAGGACAAACTTTGGGGTAGATTCTGTAGATACAGAGGTAGATATTTTTCTTCCACAACATGGCATCTACTGACCTCTAGAGTGGTTTCTGTGATTTTCCGGGGCCAAACATTTCAGCCATCTATCACAATGTGTCTGTCATCCCTCCAAAGATCCCCTTGTATCTATAAAAATGAACAAACTGGAAGGTCCCTAGATTAAAGGAAACTAATGTTGTTATTAGTTGTGCATGTCCTAACAGGAACTAGGACTGCAACAACAAATATTGACCATATGGAGGTCAAAACCGGTGAGATACCCGAGCCATCACTTGTGATATTGAATATAAGAAGCCCTAAACTGTAACACCTCACGATAGAACAATCTCTTGCAACGTTCAAAGGCAAGTCTGCATTAAGCAACTGCACAAATGATGCGTCAACGTTCTAATTTGTATTCTAATTCATGTCAAATTTATGTAACTTCAAGTTCAAAATGTTTTCTGCCACCAAATAATGGGTTTATGTGATAATGCAAGGACTGCGAACACAGCTTCCTCTCATACTCTCAACGTAAATATGTTCATACTCCCTTGGTGACAAGCCATGTACTGTCTTGCCAGATGAGGACTTCTCTCAGGCCAACAACATGCTTTTAGCTTTTCAAGCTTTATTGGATGGTGATCTCTGTGGTTCAAAACAGCTTTGCTGTTATCTGGTGCCCTGCAAGCTACTGGCTTTGACTCTTCCGGCTTTCACAAAGATCTGTGTTTGATGCACTTGGATACTGTCACATTGATTGATGTAGGGCCAGGTAAACGTTGGTGAGAGATTGTGAATTAGATAACAGAATGCAGCATAAAGCAGGTTTTGTCAATCTCGCAGATCAATGGATTAGACCAGGGTGTTCTGGTCAAGAGGAAAGGCTGTGAATGGTCAGGAAAAGTAAGCTGACTGAACACAAACATAGGACCATTCTATGGCGTTTCAATGTCTTGCAAGGGATACTGTTAGAGGATTGCACCATTTTCTCAAGCCCCAAAGACATGTTTGTAATTGAGTTCAGTTCACTTGGCAGGCTTTGGAAACAGCAACCCAGCTGGTAATGGAATTTGGGTTGGCTCTTCTTGTGTTGGTGGGGTTATTTGCGAAGTATTGAGGTGGTATCACAAGGTCAGAGAGAGGTGAAGTCCAAGAAAAATATCTGGAATTAAAATGTTGAGACAGAAATTAATAGTGTTCTCATAGGTGGAAACACCATTTTATTTCAGCATGGACGTTGGAGAGAAACGAGGAGAAGAGAGGTGAAGGCAAGAGAAGAGCGTGCATTGTATGGGGGGAAGAGAAGAGCGTGCACTGTATGGGGGGAAGAGAAGAGCGTACACTGTATGGGGGGAAGAGAAGAGCGTGCACTGTATGGGGGAAGACAAGAACGTGCACTGTACGGGGGGAAGAGAAGAGCGGCGCACTGTATGGGGGGAAGAGAAGAGCGTGCACTGTATGGGGGGAAGAGAAGAGCGTGCACTGTATGGGGGAAGACAAGAACGTGCACTGTATGGGGGGAAGAGAAGAGCGTACACTGTATGGGGGGAAGAGAAGAGCGTGCACTGTATGGGGGAAGAGAAGAGCGTGCACTGTATGGGGGGAAGACAAGAACGTGCACTGTATGGGGGAAGAGAAGAGCGTACACTGTATGGGGGAAGAGAAGAGCGTGCACTGTATGGGGGGAAGACAAGATCATGCACTGTATGGGGGGAAGAGAAGAGCGGCGCACTGTATGGGGGGAAGAGAAGAGCGTGCACTGTATGGGGGGAAGAGAAGAGAGTACACTGTATGGGGGGAAGACAAGAACGTGCACTGTATGGGGGAAGAGAAGAGCGTACACTGTATGGGGGAAGAGAAGAGCGTGCACTGTATGGGGGAAGACAAGAACATGCACTGTATGGGGGAAGAGAAGAGCGTACACTGTATGGGGGGAAGAGAAGAGCGTGCACTGTATGGGGGGAAGAGAAGAGCGTGCACTGTATGGGGGGAAGACAAGAACGTGCACTGTATGGGGGAAGAGAAGAGCGTACACTGTATGGGGGGAAGAGAAGAGCGTGCACTGTATGGGGGGAAGACAAGAACATGCACTGTATGGGGGAAGAGAAGAGCGGCGCACTGTATGGGGGAAGAGAAGAGCGTGCACTGTATGGGGGAAGAGAAGAGTGTACACTGTATGGGGCGAAGAGAAGAGCGTGCACTGTATGGGGGGAAGACAAGAACGTGCACTGTATGGGGGAGAGAAGAGCGGCGCACTGTATGGGGGAGAAGAGCGGCGCACGCTCTGTATGAGGGGAGAAGAAGAGTGCACGCTCTGTATGGGGGGAGAAGAAGAGTGCACGCTCTGTATGGGGGAGAAGAAGAGTGCACGCTCTGGATGGGGGGAGAAGAAGAGTGCACGCTCTGTATGGGGGAGAAGAAGAGTGCACGCTCTGTATAGAGTGCACGCTCTGTATGGGGGGGAGAAGAAGAGTGCACGCTCTGTATGGGGGAGAAGAAGAGTGCATGCTCTGTATGGGGGAGAAGAGAGTGCACGCTCTGTATGGGGGAGAAGAAGAGTGCACGCTCTGTATGGGGGGAGAAGAAGGGTGTACGCTCTGTATGGGTGGGAGAAGAAGAGCGCACACTCTGTATGCACGCTCTGTATGGGTGGGAGAAGAAGAGTGCACGCTCTGTATGGGGGGAGAAGAAGGGTGTACGCTCTGTATGGGGGGAGAAGAAGAGTGCACGCTCTGTATGGGGGGAGAAGAAGAGTGCACGCTCTGTATGGGGGGAGAAGAAGGGTGTACGCTCTGTATGGGTGGGAGAAGAAGAGCGCACACTCTGTATGGGGGGAGAAGAAGAGTGCACACTCTGTATGGGGGGAGAAGAAGAGAAGCGAAGGGAAGAGAAGAGCCCGCGCACTGTATGGGGGGAGAAGAGAGTGTACTGTATGGGGAGAAGAGAGGGAAGAGAAGAGAGTGTACTGTATGACAAGAAGAGACAGAGGAGAAGAGAGTGTACTGTATGGGGAGAAGAGAGGGAGGAGAAGAGAGTGTACTGTATGAGAAGAAGAGAGGGAGGAGAAGAGATTGTACTGTATGAGAAGAAGAGAGGGAGGAAAAGAGAATGTACTGTATGAGATGAGAAAGGAGGAGAAGGGAGGAAGAGAAGGGGGTATGGGGAGAAGGGGGGATGGAGTGTACTGTATGGAGAGAAGGGAGGAAGAGAAGGGGGTATGGGGCGAAGGGAGGAGAGAGTGTACTGTATGGAGAGAAGGGAGGAGAGAGTGTACTGTATGGAGAGAAGGGAGGAGAGAGTGTACTGTATGGGGAGAAGGAAGGAGAAGAGAGTATACTGTATGGGGAGAAGGGAGGAGGGAATGTACTGTATGGGGAGAAGGGAGGGGAGAGTGTACAGTATGGGGAAAAGGGAGGAGAAGAGAGTGTGCTGTATGGGGAGAAGGGAGGAGAGAGTGTACTGTATGGGGAAAAGGGAGGAGAAGAGAGTGTGCTGTATGGGGAGAAGGGGAGAGAGTGTACTGTATGGGGAAAAGGGAGGAGAAGAGAGTGTACTGTATGGGGAGAAGGGAGGTGAGAGTGTACAGTATGGGGAAAAGGGAGGAGAAGAGAGTGTACTGTATGGGGAAAAGGGAGGAGAAGAGAGTGTACTGTATGGGGAGAAGGGAGGAGAAGAGAGTGTACTGTATGGGGAGAAGGGAGGGGAGAGTGTACAGTATGGGGAAAAGGGAGGAGAAGAGAGTGTGCTGTATGGGGAAAAGGGAGGAGAAGAGAGTGTACTGTATGGGGAAAAGGGAGGAGAAGAGAGTGTACTGTATGGGGAAAAGGGAGGAGAAGAGAGTGTACTGTATGGGGAAAAGGGAGGAGAAGAGAGTGTACTGTATGGGGAGAAGAGAGGAGAAGAGAGTGTACTGTATGGGGAGAAGGGAGGAGAAGAGAGTGTACTGTATGGGGAAAAGGGAGGAGAAGAGAGTGTACTGTATGGGGAAAAGGGAGGGGAGAATGTACTGTATGGGGAGAAGGGAGGGGAGAGTGTACAGTATGGGGAAAAGGGAGGAGAAGAGAGTGTACTGTATGGGGAAAAGGGAGGAGAAGAGAGTGTACTGTATGGGGAGAAGGGAGGAGAAGAGAGTGTACTGTATGGGGAAAAGGGAGGAGAAGAGAGTGTACTGTATGGGGAGAAGGGAGGAGAAGAGAGTGTACTGTATGGGGAAAAGGGAGGAGAAGAGAGTGTACTGTATGGGGAAAAGGGAGGGGAGAATGTACTGTATGGGGAGAAGGGAGGGGAGAGTGTACAGTATGGGGAAAAGGGAGGAGAAGAGAGTGTACTGTATGGGGAAAAGGGAGGAGAAGAGAGTGTACTGTATGGGGAAAAGGGAGGAGAAGAGAGTGTACTGTATGGGGAAAAGGGAGGGGAGAGTGTACAGTATGGGGAAAAGGGAGGAGAAGAGAGTGTACTGTATGGGGAAAAGGGAGGAGAAGAGAGTGTACTGTATGGGGAGAAGGGAGGGGAGAGTGTACAGTATGGGGAAAAGGGAGGAGAAGAGAGTGTACTGTATGGGGAAAAGGGAGGAGAAGAGAGTGTGCTGTATGGGGAGAAGGGAGGAGAAGAGAGTGTGCTGTATGGGGAGAAGGAAGGAGAAGAGAGTGTGCTGTATGGGGAGAAGGGAGGAGAAGAGAGTGTGCTGTATGGTGAGAAGGGAGGAGAAGAGAGTGTGCTGTATGGGGAGAAGGGAGGAGAGAGTGTGCTGTATGGGGAGAAGGGAGGAGAAGAGAGTGTGCTGTATGTGGAGAAGGGAGGAGAAGAGAGTGTACTGTATGGGGAAAAGGGAGGAGAAGAGAGTGTACTGTATGGGGAGAAGGGAGGGGAGAGTGTACAGTATGGGGAAAAGGGAGGAGAAGAGAGTGTGCTGTATGGGGAGAAGGGAGGAGAGAGTGTACTGTATGGGGAAAAGGGAGGAGAAGAGAGTGTGCTGTATGGGGAGAAGGGAGGAGAGAGTGTACTGTATGGGGAAAAGGGAGGAGAAGAGAGTGTGCTGTATGGGGAGAAGGGAGGAGAGAGTGTGCTGTATGGGGAGAAGGGAGGAGAAGAGAGTGTGCTGTATGTGGAGAAGGGAGGAGAAGAGAGTGTACTGTATGGGGAGAAGGGAGGAGAGAGTGTACTGTATGTGGAGAAGGAAGGAGAAGAGAGTGTGCTGTATGGGGAGAAGGGAGGAGAAGAGAGTGTGCTGTATGGTGAGAAGGGAGGAGAAGAGAGTGTGCTGTATGGGGAGAAGGGAGGAGAGAGTGTACTGTATGGGGAGAAGGGAGGAGAAGAGAGTGTGCTGTATGGGGAGAAGGGAGGAGAAGAGAGTGCACTGTATGGGGAGAAGGAGGGAGAAGAGAGTGTGCAGTGTGCTGTATGGTGAGAAGGGAGGAGAAGAGAGTGTGCTGTATGGGGAGAAGGGAGGAGAGAGTGTACTGTATGGGGAGAAGGGAGGAGAAGAGAGTGTGCTGTATGGGGAGAAGGGAGAGAAGAGAGTGTGCTGTATGGGGAGAAGGAAGGAGAAGAGAGTATGCTGTATGGGGAGAAGGGAGGAGAAGAGAGTGTGCTGTATGGTGAGAAGGGAGGAGAAGAGAGTGTACTGTATGGGGAGAAGGAAGGAAAAGAGAGTGTGCTGTATGTGGAGAAGGGAGGAGAAGAGAGTGTGCTGTATGGGGAGAAGGGAGGAGAAGAGAGTGTGCTGTATGGGGAGAAGGGAGGAGAAGAGAGTGTGCTGTATGGGGAGAAGGGAGGAGAAGAGAGTGTGCTGTATGTGGAGAAGGGAGGAGAAGAGAGTGTGCTGTATGGGGAGAAGGGAGGAGAAGAGAGTGTACTGTATGGGGAGAAGGGAGGAGAAAAGAGTGTACTGTATGGGGAGAAGGGAGGAGAAGAGAGTGTGCTGTATGGGGAGAAGGGAGGAGAAGAGAGTGTGCTGTATGGTGATAAGAGAGGAGAAGAGAGTGTACTGTATGGGGAGAAGGGAGGAGAAGAGAGTGTGCTGTATGGGGAGAAGGGAGGAGAAGAGAGTGTGCTGTATGGTGATAAGAGAGGAGAAAGAGTGTACTGTATGGGGAGAAGGGAGGAGAAGAGAGTGTGCTGTATGGGGAGAAGGGAGGAGAAGAGAGTGTGCTGTATGGTGATAAAGAGGAGAAGAGAGTGTACTGTATGGGGAGAAGGGAGGAGAAGAGAGTGTGCTGTATGGGGAGAAGGGAGGAGAAGAGAGTGTGCTGTATGGTGATAAGAGAGGAGAAAGAGTGTACTGTATGGGGAGAAGGGAGGAGAGAGTGTACTGTATGGGGAGAAGGGAGGAGAAGAGAGTGTGCTGTATGGTGATAAGAGGAGAGAGTGTACTGTATGGGGAGAAGGGAGGAGAAGAGAGTGTGCTGTATGGGGAGAAGGGAGAAGAGAGTGTACTGTATGGGGAGAAGGGAGGAGAAGAGAGTATGCTGTATGGGGAAAAGGGAGGAGAAGAGAGTGTGCTGTATGGGGAGAAGGGAGGAGAAGAGAGTGTGCTGTATGGTGATAAGAGAGGAGAAGAGAGTGTACTGTATGGGGAGAAGGGAGGAGAAGAGAGTGTGCCTTATGGTGATAAGAGAGGAGAAGAGAGTGTACTGTATGGGGAGAAGGGAGGAGAGAGTGTACTGTATGGGGAGAAGGGAGGAGAAGAGAGTGTGCTGTATGGGGAGAAGGGAGGAGAAGAGAGTGTGCTGTATGGGGAGAAGGGAGGAGAGAGTGTACTGTATGGGGAGAAGGGAGGAGAAGAGAGTGTGCTGTATGGGGAGAAGGGAGGAGAAGAGAGTGTGCTGTATGGGGAGAAGGGAGGAGAAGAGAGTGTGCTGTATGGGGAAAAGGGAGGAGAAGAGAGTGTGCTGTATGGGGAGAAGGAAGGAGAAGAGAGTGTGCTGTATGGGGAGAAGGGAGGAGAAGAGAGTGTGCTGTATGGTGAGAAGGGAGGAGAAGAGAGTGTGCTGTATGGGGAGAAGGGAGGAGAGAGTGTACTGTATGGGGAGAAGGGAGGAGAAGAGAGTGTGCTGTATGGGGAGAAGGGAGGAGAAGAGAGTGTGCTGTATGGGGAGAAGGAAGGAGAAGAGAGTGTGCTGTATGGGGAGAAGGGAGGAGAAGAGAGTGTGCTGTATGGTGAGAAGGGAGGAGAAGAGAGTGTACTGTATGGGGAGAAGGAAGGAAAAGAGAGTGTGCTGTATGTGGAGAAGGGAGGAGAAGAGAGTGTGCTGTATGGGGAGAAGGGAGGAGAAGAGAGTGTGCTGTATGGGGAGAAGGGAGGAGAAGAGAGTGTGCTGTATGGGGAGAAGGGAGGAGAAGAGAGTGTGCTGTATGTGGAGAAGGGAGGAGAAGAGAGTGTGCTGTATGGGGAGAAGGGAGGAGAAGAGAGTGTACTGTATGGGGAGAAGGGAGGAGAAGAGAGTGTACTGTATGGGGAGAAGGGAGGAGAAGAGAGTGTGCTGTATGGGGAGAAGGGAGGAGAAGAGAGTGTGCTGTATGGTGATAAGAGAGGAGAAGAGAGTGTACTGTATGGGGAGAAGGGAGGAGAAGAGAGTGTGCTGTATGGGGAGAAGGGAGGAGAAGAGAGTGTGCTGTATGGTGATAAGAGAGGAGAAGAGAGTGTACTGTATGGGGAGAAGGGAGGAGAAGAGAGTGTGCTGTATGGGGAGAAGGGAGGAGAAGAGAGTGTGCTGTATGGTGATAAGAGAGGAGAAGAGAGTGTACTGTATGGGGAGAAGGGAGGAGAAGAGAGTGTGCTGTATGGGGAGAAGGGAGGAGAAGAGAGTGTGCTGTATGGTGATAAGAGAGGAGAAGAGAGTGTACTGTATGGGGAGAAGGGAGGAGAGAGTGTACTGTATGGGGAGAAGGGAGGAGAAGAGAGTGTGCTGTATGGTGATAAGAGAGGAGAGAGTGTACTGTATGGGGAGAAGGGAGGAGAAGAGAGTGTGCTGTATGGGGAGAAGGGAGAAGAGAGTGTACTGTATGGGGAGAAGGGAGGAGAAGAGAGTATGCTGTATGGGGAAAAGGGAGGAGAAGAGAGTGTGCTGTATGGGGAGAAGGGAGGAGAAGAGAGTGTGCTGTATGGTGATAAGAGAGGAGAAGAGAGTGTACTGTATGGGGAGAAGGGAGGAGAAGAGAGTGTGCTGTATGGTGATGGGAGAGAAGTGTACTGATGGGGAGAAGGGAGGAGAGAGTGTACTGTATGGGGAGAAGGGAGGAGAAGAGAGTGTGCTGTATGGGGAGAAGGGAGGAGAGAAGTGTGCTGTATGGGGAGAAGGGAGGAGAAGAGAGTGTGCTGTATGGGGAAAAGGGAGGGGAGAATGTACTGTATGGGGAGAAGGGAGGGGAGAGTGTACAGTATGGGGAAAAGGGAGGAGAAGAGAGTGTACTGTATGGGGAAAAGGGAGGAGAAGAGAGTGTACTGTATGGGGAGAAGGGAGGAGAAGAGAGTGTACTGTATGGGGAAAAGGGAGGAGAAGAGAGTGTACTGTATGGGGAGAAGGGAGGAGAAGAGAGTGTACTGTATGGGGAGAGTGTACTGTATGGGGAAAAGGGAGGGAGTGTACTGTATGGGGAGAAGGGAGGGGGAGAGTGTACTGTATGGGGAGAAGGGAGGAGAAGAGAGTGTACTGTATGGGGAAAAGGGAGGAGAAGAGAGTGTACTGTATGGGGAAAAGGGAGGGAAGAGAGTGTACTGTATGGGGAAAGGGAGGGAAGAGAGTGTACAGTACTGGGAAAAGGGAGGGAGAGTGTACTGTTTGGGGAGGGGAGAGTGTACAGTATGGGGAAAAGGGAGGAGAAGAGAGTGTACTGTATTGGGAAAAGGGAGGAGAAGAGAGTGTGCTGTATGGGGAGAAGGGAGGAGAAGAGAGTGTGCTGTATGGGGAGAAGGAAGGAGAAGAGAGTGTGCTGTATGGGGAGAAGGGAGGAGAAGAGAGTGTGCTGTATGGTGAGAAGGGAGGAGAAGAGAGTGTGCTGTATGGGGAGAAGGGAGGAGAGAGTGTGCTGTATGGGGAGAAGGGAGGAGAAGAGAGTGTGCTGTATGTGGAGAAGGGAGGAGAAGAGAGTGTACTGTATGGGGAAAAGGGAGGAGAAGAGAGTGTACTGTATGGGGAGAAGGGAGGGGAGAGTGTACAGTATGGGGAAAAGGGAGGAGAAGAGAGTGTACTGTATGGGGAGAAGGGAGGGAGAGTGTACTGTATGGGGAAAAGGGAGGAGAAGAGAGTGTGCTGTATGGGGAGAAGGGAGGAGAGAGTGTGCTGTATGGGGAGAAGGGAGGAGAAGAGAGTGTGCTGTATGTGGAGAAGGGAGGAGAAGAGAGTGTACTGTATGGGGAGAAGGGAGGAAGAGTGTACTGTATGTGGAGAAGGAAGGAGAAGAGAGTGTGCTGTATGGGGAGAAGGGAGGAGAAGAGAGTGTGCTGTATGGGGAGAAGGAAGGAGAAGAGAGTGTGCTGTATGGGGAGAAGGGAGAGAAGAGAGTGTGCTGTATGGTGAGAAGGGAGGAGAAGAGAGTGTGCTGTATGGGGAGAAGGGAGGAGAGAGTGTACTGTATGGGGAGAAGGAGGAGAAGAGAGTGTGCTGTATGGGGAGAAGGGAGGAGAAGAGAGTGTGCTGTATGGGGAGAAGGGAGGAGAAGAGAGTGTGCTGTATGGGGAGAAGGGAGGAGAAGAGAGTGTGCTGTATGGGAGAAGGGAGGAGAAGAGAGTGTGCTGTATGGGGAGAAGGGAGGAGAGAGTGTACTGTATAGAAGAGAGTGTACTGTATGGGGAGAAGGGAGGAGAAGAGAGTGTACTGTATGGGGAGAAGGGAGGAGAAGAGAGTGTGCTGTGGGGAGAATGGGGAGAAGGGAAGGAGAAGAGAGTGTGCTGTATGGGGAGAAGGGAGGAGAAGAGAGTGTGCTGTATGGAAGGAGAAGTGTGCTGATGGGGAGAAGGGAGGAGAAGAGAGTGTGCTGTATGGGGAGAAGGGAGGAGAAGAGAGTGTGCTGTATGGTGAGAAGGGAGGAGAAGAGAGTGTACTGTATGGGGAGAAGGAAGGAGAAGAGAGTGTGCTGTATGTGGAGAAGGGAGGAGAAGAGAGTGTGCTGTATGGGGAGAAGGGAGGAGAAGAGAGTGTGCTGTATGGGGAGAAGGCTGATGGGGGAAGGGAGGAGAGAGAGTGTGCTGTATGGGGAGAAGGGAGGAGAAGAGAGTGTGCTGTATGGGGAGAAGGGAGGAGAAGAGAGTGTACTGTATGGGGAGAAGGGAGGAGAAGAGAGTGTACTGTATGGGGAGAAGGGAGGAGAAGAGAGTGTGCTGTATGGGATAAGAGAGGAGAAGAGAGTGTACTGTATGGGGAGAAGGGAGGAGAAGAGAGTGTGCTGTATGGGGAGAAGGGAGGAGAAGAGAGTGTGCTGTATGGTGATAAGAGAGGAGAAGAGAGTGTACTGTATGGGGAGAAGGGAGGAGAAGAGAGTGTGCTGTATGGGGAGAAGGGAGGAGAAGGAGTGTGCTGTATGGTGATAAGAGGAGAAGAGTGTACTGTATGGGGAGAAGGGAGGAGAGAGTGTACTGTATGGGGAGAAGGGAGGAGAAGAGAGTGTACTGTATGGGGAGAGGGGAGAGAGTGTACTGTATGGGGAGAAGGGAGGAGAAGAGAGTGTGCTGTATGGGGAGAAGGGAGAAGAGAGTGTGCTGTATGGGGAGAAGGGAGGAGAAGAGAGTGTACTGTATGGGGAAAAGGGAGGAGAAGAGAGTGTGCTGTATGGGGAGAAGGGAGGAGAAGAGAGTGTGCTGTATGGGGAGAAGAGGAGAAGAGAGTGTACTGTAAGGGGGGAGAAGTGGGGGAGGAGAAGAGAGTGTACTGTATGGGGAGAAGAGTGTACTGATGGGGAGAAGGGAGGGAGAGAGTGTATGGGGAGAAGGGAGGAGAAGAGAGTGTGCTGTATGGGGAGAAGGGAGGAGAAGAGAGTGTGCTGTATGGGGAGAAGGGAGGAGAAGAGAGTGTGCTGTATGGTGATAAGAGAGGAGAAGAGAGTGTACTGTATGGGGAGAAGGGAGGAGAAGAGAGTGTGCTGTATGGTGATAAGAGAGGAGAAGAGAGTGTACTGTATGGGGAGAAGGGAGGAGAGAGTGTACTGTATGGGGAGAAGGGAGGAGAGAGTGTACTGTATGGGGAGAAGGGAGGAGAAGAGAGTGTGCTGTATGGTGATAAGAGAGGAGAAGAGAGTGTGCTGTATGGTGATAAGAGAGGAGAAGAGAGTGTACTGTATGGGGAGAAGGGAGGAGAGAGTGTACTGTATGGGGAGAAGGGAGGAGAAGAGAGTGTGCTGTATGGTGATAAGAGAGGAGAAGAGAGTGTGCTGTATGGTGATAAGAGAGGAGAAGAGAGTGTACTGTATGGGGAGAAGGGAGGAGAGAGTGTACTGTATGGGGATAATTTGGTAGCCGTATCCTAGACAAAATATGGGTGACTCATATAACGTATGCCTTATTTCAACAAAACAGGAATATCATCCAGGGTTGGATGTGTTGATAATTATTTCATGAAACAAACTAGGTGGGCAAATTACCATACCTCTGCCTGCTCAAAGTGCTGAGTCCTGTTATCTTTAGATGATTCTAATAATGGTATGTTATGCAATGCAACTTTGGGATCGAGATCCATGGAGTCCAAGTTTTAAGTAAGAAAGTATACAAATCTATCATGAGCAACCCTATTGACGCTGGGGGTGCCTGGGGTTTGAACTGCCTACCGCAGCAGTTTCCCCTGCAATTATTCATATACACTATTGTTTTTTACCTCAGAGAACTGGTAGGCTGCAAAGAAATTCATTTCCACCGTCTATATGTAGTCGTCAGATCCCCACGGTACCTTAGGGTGGATAAATATTGCATACTGTATATGATTAACTCTTGAAACCACTGCATATTAGGTATTTTATACCGATACTACGTAAAGTTTAATCACAACGTAGAGTGCTTGTGATTGGCTGTATTTTGTCATGGGGTTTGTGCATTCATATCTGTAGAATCACAATAGTAATGGATCAAATGAGGTTGATCATTGGTGTAATAAAAGTGAGAATTAGTTCAATGGTGCCTATTGGTCAGTCAAAGCCTGAATATCACCATTATTATCAGGAATGAAGGTAAGACCCAGATGCAGACAATGTCGAATTAACAATGGTTTAATAATCCAACAATGGCAGGCAATAGACAGGTCAAGGCAGCCAGGGGTCAGTAAAACAGAGGTGGGGCAACAGTACCGGACGGCAGGCAGGCTCAGGGGCAGACAGAGTGGTCAGGCAGGTGGGCTCAGAGTCAGGACAGGCAAGGGTCAAAACCAGGAAGGTGAGAAAAAGAGAGATGAGCTGAGACCAAACCGCTGGTTGAATTGACAAACAAGACGAACTGGCAACAGACACACAGAGAACACAGGTATAAATACACAGGGGATAATGGGGAAAATGGGTGACACCAGGCGGGGGGTGGAGACAATCACAAAGACATGTGAAACAGATCAGGGTGTGACAATTATTCCACAGCTGCCTCTGTCACGTTTCTGGAAGCTGTACACTCTAATGCTGGGTTGAGATCCCCTCCAGGAAATACAGAATAATTTTCCCTCAGCCTGTTATTACAACCAATTTATCAACCACACCTCCTACACAAAATAGGTGTATTCTATGGCGAACCCCACAATCACACCACTTGCCCCATAAGGTTACTGGTAATAATCAGAGCCATAACACTTGCGTCTCCATCGTGTTTTATTGCCTATAGTGTATAAGTGAGTTTTATTGGCTACATCTCAACGTCTCCTTAGATGTGTTGTTTTGTTGGCGACAACCACGATGAGTAGGCTGCACTTGGGCATACAAAACCCTGTTGGCCTTACTAGTAACAGGGGTGGCAGCAAGCCTAGTGGTTAGAGCGTTGGGCCAGTAACCGAAAGGTTGCTAGATCAAATCCCTGAGCTGACAAGGTTAAAAAAATCTGTCGTTCTGCCCCTGAACAAGGCAGTTAACCCACTGTCCTTAGGCCGTCATTGTAAATAAGAATCTGTTCTTAACTGACTTGCCTAGTTAAATAAAAATAAACGGTATGATAAATTCAGGAGGTGGAGTCGCATGATTCATTGATGCCATTACTTCCAAGGGAAAGGGTTGTGTTTTGGGGCACTTTATGTCATAGTGTAATCCCTCGGACCGTGCGGGTTAAGTGTGTTGTTGGTTCTGTGCCCCAGGCAGGTTGACCTAAAGTGTGGATGGTTCCTTACTCAGATAAAATGATCGTATGTCTGGCGGGTCCAACTTCAGAGTAATGGACGACTTATACTGTAGGTCACGGCCCAGGGCCCTTGCTTTAATTAAGCTAGATGGCTGGATGGTGGAGAGGCAGAGTGTGAAGTATTTTTTGGACGTGTACTAGAGTGTGAATACCCAATTTGTAGGAGGCACAGACCTACAGTCCATGATTGCCGGCGAAGATCATAATCGTACACTGGGACAGTTTTAAATGTAACACTTTCAGTGTACACATGAATCCCACTAATCCAGTGTTAAATTATGAAAAAAACACTTCCTTGAGAGTTAATATGTACACTGTGAGAGATAAAAATACATTTATATTCAGTGTACATGGCTATGAACACCTATTTTGTGTATTTACAGTCACGGAAGGCATATCAGAACATGCAACACACACACACACACACACATATTCATTGATAAATACAGTTTTAATCACAATCCAGGAATACTGGTAATCATTTGTTTATCTTCACCTGACATATAAATCATAAACTATTGGGCTTTGTCTAGATTCAATCATTCAACAGAAATGCATTAGGAACAAGAAATGTTGTCTTTGAAGTCTGTCCATTGTTCATCCTGTTGCTATAGCTTATAACAGAAGTGTTACAGAAAACATGGATTTCAATGGATGCAAAACCCGATATTACTGTCATACAATTGATATTATTTAATTAATAGAGCAACATTATAACCTAAAGAAATAAGGGAGAGAAACATAAACACAGATATCTATACCTAAATATACATTTATGGCAGAACAGAACATGGGCCAGACAACATTAGAAGCCAGCAAAGATGAGCGCACTTAATGCATGAAACAGTGTCAGATTGAATGTGCCAATGTGACTGACTGGGATTCAAACCCAGGTCTCCTGCATGCCACAAGACCGTCAGCCCTCTGATCTAAAGACTAGGCATTAGCTCTGAAGGGCTAACTCAAGTCTTTACGTCTCGGGAAAGATTACTCATCTTACACCAAGATCAAGATATTTGATTAATCTTGCACCAAGAACAAGATACATGACTCATCTTACACCAAGACCAAGAGATATTAGTCATCTTACACCAAGACCCAGCCAACACGGCCTCATCTACACAGTAGAGAAGGGAAACCCCAGGGTCTGGAACTGTTATAGGCCAGCGTGTGTAACCACACACATTACCATTATATCACTCAAACCCAAAACACACAACAAGCTTAATGATCAAGTAGCAAAGCATATTTACATACCAGAGATACATGTCACTACTATAAGCAATTGGCTGCAAGTTGGTAATGGTAAAATACATGGGCACGCAATTTATTCTTTATGCGTATATAAATGTGTTATATATTTGAAGACTGTCGTTGTGAATCCCAGCCATTGACCTCAGGATATGATTGGTTGCTCTGTAACCAACCAGAAAATGGCAGTTTATCACAATCTCTTGGAACTGTACTTGTAACCTGCGATACAGGTTTAAGATAGTAGGGTTAAGTTTTTTTTAATCGACATTACTCATGCAATATAACATGCATAGAGAAACAAGAGACAGTGCCATCTCGGCATTGTCTCTCGGCCAGAGCAGCATGATATGAACCACGGCAATGTTTCACCAAATGTTAGCTACTTCCATGCCGTTGATTACATTTCCTAATGGGATGCGTTAGATGTTTGGTTACAATCTAATGACTATGGCTCGTTGTCCTTGCCCTGTAGAACAGAATGCATGCATCAGTTGTAAACTGAGAGACTGACACATTGTATGTGCTTCTATGATAGCTGTGCAGAATAGATGATAGAAATATAGAAATGGATGATGTACTGTGTATATCAGTGGTTGGCAAATGCCCTTGATTTACAATGTGTTTCGTTGTATTATTTATATCGTCTGTGCATTTGACAGATAGTCTCATGGCATTCATCGCTTCTAAACCTGAAGAAAGGAATCAAAAAATATATGATCAACCCCACATGTTCATTCAATAGATTTTCAAGCATTTAAAGAGGACAGAAATGTCATCGGTATTTCACATGGTCTTATAAAAACAGACAACTAATTAGACAACCCCAAATAAAAAAAATTGCACACTTACGTCAAATCTGTTATATACATTATATTTACAGTTGGGAGGTCATTTCAGCAGTAAAAATCAGTCAAATGCTAAAAACCAAACACACCCTCAACCCTGCCACTTCCATGGAATGCTGTGAACCGAGGGAATCTATTTTCTACAATGCTCGCGCGCAAGAGAGTGAGTTAATATACTGTAGCTTTAGTCAACGTTACACCTTACAAAAATATCAGAACATTTCACAAAGACATGTTATACAGTACATAGCACTAGGCCGTTGGCAGGAGAGTTCGACAGCTATCAAAGATGGAGCTGATTTAAAGGAATGTCGTCAATTTACTGAGTGAAATCCTGTCAAGCATTCACAATATCAGATAGAAAATATGTGAACCGTGACAGATTCATTGAGTGCAGTGGTGGGTATGTTTAGATTCCCAATCAATATTCCAATTTCAAGACTGTTTGACAGGATTTTGAAAATGTTAATGGTTGCCAATTAGCAAAATGCAGAACCTGAGATATTAAACCCTCAACAGTAGACATTAATTTGCCCCTATGTTAAAATGGTATAGTTCAGTATGTAATAATAATGGTAATAATAGCAATACTACTACTACTAATAATAATACACTGTACATAGACATACATTAACAGGACCACTTCACTGTAAAATTTGCAAATACTGTATGTGCGCTTGATAATTATGCTATCTGACCAAGACAAAAATATATACGTGATAAAGCATCACAAAACATGAGTATATATTTTTTGCATTGATTCTCATAAATGACAAATAATATGTAAATAATTATAAAGTATTCATTACAATTCATTGTGTATATGCATAATACATTACATAACATTTTTATTTTATTTGGGTTTGTTTAAAAAACAAAACAATGTACATTTTCTTTCTTGCAAAATGCACATATTGAATTGGGTATAAAGATCTCCATTATCAAACTACAGAGGGGCAAAAATACTGGGAAATATACAGTACCAGTCCTACGGTATGGGTATTTATCTACATAGTTCTGTACAACATTTTCAGAATTAGCAATCCACCGCAATCCATAATTTGAGTATGACTGCAAATATAAAAACTTTCACAAAGAAGTCAAAGCATTTTGTCTGTGCCATATAGAGGCAGTCCTTTGTTTTTTAATAGCAAAACATTTCCTGTCGCGTAAAAAAAGACAAAACAATGACGAAGGGAAAAATAATAATACTTTTAACACCACCTAACCCTAAAATCAGTCAATCAGTTGACATAATACATCCAGTAGATTAGATTAAAGAGGGAGAAAACAGAGGGGAAGATAATCCGCGACCACCTGTCGATGGCGTTTACGTCCGTCAGGTCAGGGATTTTGATTTTGAGCTGTGACGAGCGCCGCCGCAGTTTGTGCCTCTTGAGCTGGGCGTGCCTGTCGAGGCTGTGGCGAGGACCCGAGGACCGGCTCGCCTTCCTGCACTGGACGCCGGTACCTGTGCTGGTGTTGTCAAATCCCATGACGGAGGAGTTCCTGCTGTCCGCCAGGCTGGTGGTGACCTCATTTCCTGCCACCTCGTTGTGGATCTCCAGGGTGGTCAGCAGGATATTACCGTGGGACTCCGCCTGGAGACGGAAGTAGAGGATTGATGTATTATCTGGAGCTATGACAACATGATGGTCCTGCTCTGGACGGGTTCAAGGGTGAGATGAGAACCGGAACTATGTCCACGATAAACCCACTTAGACTAATGACAGACATTGGAGAATCAAGATATGAGACTATGCAGGAATGAGAACAAGGCACTTTGAATGAACGTTCGAATGGACAACACAGCACAATATCTTTTTTTGTAGCGACACTATGGAACATAGACATTAGCGGGCTTGCAGACTTGCATTGGACGTGCAAACGTCAAACCAGAAGTTGAACAAAGGACAATGACAACTTGGGTAACAAGCGACACGTACAGACTCATTAAATTCTCATGCGGACATGAAACATGTAATGTCAGTCAATGGTGACAGACAAGTCAGACAGATAGTGAAAAAATACGTGTCTGCTGGTCAAGACTCACCGACTGTGAGACACGGAGCGTTTTTGCTCTATTAGGCTGCTTAGTCAGCTTAAGAGATGACGTTTTACCTCCTTCCTGAGGAGACTAACCACAAGAAACACAACACCATATTTATAGAGTTTCTGATCTGCCGTCGTAAGAGTGTGCGGACCGCAAAGATAACGCCCGACAACTTGGAAGAACTTTGAAAAAGTTAGAGCATCTCGACAGAGATCTTCGTGAAGACTTACCCGATTGGTGTCGTATTTGGCCGCCCTCTCATTGTTGGCCCTCTCGGCTTTCTCTGCCAGCTTCTTCTGCATTTGTGGTCCTCGGCCGAAGAAGATGTAGTTGACGAAGGCGTACTCCAGCAGGGCCAGGAAGACCATGACGAAGCAGCCCATCAGGTACATATCGATGGCCTTGACGTAGGGGATTTTGGGGAGCGTCTCTCTCAGATGGGTGTTGATGGTGGTCATGGTGAGCACAGTGGTGATCCCTGGATTACAACAGACAGATTAAGGCAGGGTTCCCTAACTGGCCCCACAAGTTTTCTGAGAATATCTCTAATTTTCATTGTTGGACATAAAGACTGTAAAAAAGCCAGGAAATCAGCTCCAAGTGATTTTAATTAAATAAATATGTTCCCAAGTATGGGAACTAAAACATATTAATTTAAAACCATGCTTACATTTGAATATGATCACGTGTCTCTCCATTAAACGTGGGAACATGTTCACACATGATTGCACACATGAACACATGATCATATTCAAATGTAAGCAAGCTTTTAAATAATTATGTTTTGGTCAAACATTATGTCTGTTTGGGATTCTTGTGGTCAAATTTCAGTCTACTAATTATTTGTAATTATGTTCTGGCCAAACCACCTCCCAGGACAGAGCAGAAAATTATTTGATAGAATTTTGGATTGCCTCGTTGTAGCTTGGTGCTCCAGTCTGTTTGTGCTTTGGCCAATTAAATCCTCCTCCAAAACACGCATGGTGTGACAATGGTAGAAGAGTTGGCTACAGTATATAACGAATAGGACTTGGCTAGTCCTGTTGTGCTCTGAGCCAAAATAACTTCCCCTGGTAGAAATTCAAAAATGTGTCCTCTACTTGCCCCTCAGACACCACCAACCCCAAACAACTCATTGAATAATTGTGTACATTCAGCCTCCAGCTGTGAGTGACATTTTAACAGTGGAAGAAGTTTTGAATGTCTCATGTTAAATATACTATACGTTATGTCCTAAAGAAAGGTATCTTTATGGAGACAATGCTTTCTTTGCACATGCTTAATCTGTTGTCCATGCAGAAATGTTTATTCCTTTACAAGAAATATAAACCATGTGCACCAGTAGCTAGTACTGTCATAAAGCAACACTGGAGGTAGTTAGAGTGTAGGATCAATCTGGCCCTTTCCTTGATTTATTGGTACATTAAAGGGGACAGTTTTAAGTATTACCGGTTTGCTGTGTCAGTGTGTGTGTGTGTGTGTGTGTGTGTGTGTGTGTGTGTGTGTGTGTGTGTGTGTGTGTGTGTGTGTGTGTGTGTGTGTGTGTGTGTGTGCGTGTGTTTTTCTCGCTCTGAGGAACAGCAGCGTTCTCCCCCTTTTGCTTTTATTCATTGCAGCGATCTCTGGGGTTTTGCTGAACGGCAGCCATCTTCTTTATCGGTGTTCCCTCTGTGGTTCTATTACTCTCTGTCCTTCACTGCACCCACCGACCTGACAATTTAATCACAGGGCCATGTGCCCGTGGGCCTCCCTCCTTTTTCATCAGGAGACCGGACTCTCTGGGGATAAATATATTTTTATGGAGCTTCTCTCACTCTCACTGCCTCTTTCAGCCTCTGTCTCTCTCTGTCTCTCTATTTTCTCTCTCTCTCTCTCTCTCTCTCTCTCTCTCTCTCTAGCCACTTTCAAAGGAAAAATGTAAGGTGTGTAGGTATTATGCATTTAAATAGTACCTCCCAAAAGTGAGAAAGTGGTAAGTACTCCACATCTGCTAACATACTGGTCTGCTACTGAACAATAAACTAGATGTATAATAATTGCTCCCACAGTTGATTCTTCAAACCAAGCTGCTTACCTATTGCAGTCTTCCCAGCCTGGTGCAGGTCTACCATTTTGTTTCTGGTGTCCATTGACAGCTCTTTGGTCTTGGCCATAGTGGAGTTTGGAGTGTAACTGTTTGAGGTTGTGGACAGGTGTCTTTTATACTGATAACAAGTTCAAACAGGTGCCATTAATACAGGTAATGAGTGGAGGGCAGAGGAGCCTCTTAAAGAAGAAGTTACAGGTCTGTGAGAGCCAGAAATCTTGCTTGTTTGTAGGTGACCAAATACTTATCTTCCACCATAATTTGCAAATAAATTCATTAAAATTCCTACAATGTGATTTTCTGGATTTTTCTTTTCTAATTTTGTCTGTCATAGATAAAGTGTACCTATGATGAAAATTACAGGCCTCTCTCATCTTTTTAAGTGGGAGAACTTGCACAATTGGTGGCTGACTAAATACTTTTTTTGCCCCACTGTATATACAGTATATATCATTCATTTAAAAGTAAAAAAAAAATGGATCCACCAATCCCAGACTGCCCCTTTAATGTCTCTCTAATTGTATGTTTCAGACAGCCTCCCTACTCTATTTCTGCTGCATAATCATCATGAAGGAGACACTAAAACATTGTGCAAATGACTTCAGATCCTGTAGCACTCTGCTTGCTAACGGCATTATCGATACCTTATTCCTATCATCTGTTCTCTGAAATTGGGTGTGAGGTTATCAAGAAAATGAGATTTGGTCCACACTCAAGTGTCAGAAGATACTCTAGTCTAAAAGTGAGGAAGTATGATCACATCAGCCTTAGCAACTCTAGAGGACATGGAACAGCACTGGTGCTTTGAACAAACATTCGGAGTGTTACATTGCTGAACACTGCACGTACAGGTCCAGGTTATTGTACTCTGCTTTACTCGCACCACGCATCCTGTATATCACTGAATGCATGGAGGTTGTGAGCTACACTGACTGCGCTGTAGGTCCTGCGTGGCTCAGTTGGTAGAGCATGGTCAGAGTTGTGGGTTCAATTCCTACGTGGGACCCCGTATGAAAAAAAGGATTGCTCTAAGTCTGCTAAAATGTACGTACTGTAACTCAATGGGGAGTTTTATTTCTTTTTGCTCAGAGTTATTGAGTAAAGGTACACCACGAGAGAGTGAAGAAAATGTGCTGGAACAAGATTAGGGCCAAGTGGGTCGTCTGGATTTGGAATTCACTGTAACACTGCTCCCTAATCAATTTTACCTTCAAACAATTCAATTGTTTCCCCACTGCATTGATATCTTGATTGCTGCTCTTACCGGGATGCAGCCTCCACAAAGCACCCTTCTGGGTGGCAACGGAAATCCCATAACGATCCATCACTGAGGGAGTTAATGTTTTTCTCTGGTGGACTCCTTATTAGCAAGCCACCGGATATTGCAGGCCTTTGCAAAGACCTCCCAATTCTCTGCTTTATGTTCATGAGAGAGTGCAGGGGAATCTGTCCACTCAGCAATACAGAGTAGACCATCAAAATAGAATTAGAATATAATTCTCTCACGGACTAGACCGTATGTGTGACCCTACAAAAGTGTTCCAAAAGGGTTCTTTGCCTGTCCCCTTTGGAGAACCCTTTTTGGTTCCGGCAGAACCCTTTTGGGTTCCATGTAGAAGCACCTGTGGAAAGGGTTCTACCTGGAACCAAAAAGGGTTATTCAAAGGATTCTCCTATGGGGACAGCCGAATAACCCTTCTGAGATCTAGATAGCACCTTTTTTTCTAAGACTGTACAATTAGTGGGATGTTGTGATCAGTCACACATGATAGGGAAACGGGATTCAGAGGCTTGTTAATATTGTACAATGTGTAACATATGGGGCTGTACACCAACCTAATGCCACTCTTGCAGCCGAGGCATCGTAATTGATCCAGAAGGAGACCCAGGACAAGATGGTGATCAGGATTGAGGGCATGTAGGTCTGCAGGATAAAGTAGCCGATGTTCCTCTTTAGCTTGAAGCTCAAAGACAGTCGTGGGTAGGCACCTATGAAAACAGGATGTTGAGCGGTTGAACAGACTGAACGACTTCTTGGTTCGAGGAGCATACTGGAACACCTCGTGTTTTTGTTTTTGTTTCTATGGCAATGGCAGCATGGGTTGGATTTATCACTATGGAAACAAGCATCCTTGAACCATACTTCACAACAATTTGACACACGGTGGCTGAATGCGAGGCAAATAATAAAATATTTCAATACTAACTGTGATGATAGAAAATGTTGCACTTTCAATCGACATATATTATTTATTTTAAACTATTTCATAATTTATGCATGTATAAAAGTCTTGGAGCTTGATATGTTAGGCATTTGGTAATGTACGTATTTCTTCTCTGACCTGGCTTATGAAAAACACACTTTATCACCTATCTGTCATCGTAAATGTCCATTTGAGTTGCACATTCCTCTCTGTATAGCATTACACCAGTGATGCATGACTCTGGTCCTCAAGGGTCATAGCGTCTGCTGGTTTTCGTCCATGCCTTGCCTTGTTAATCAGAGACAAATTAACATCTGGGTATCCAAGTGTGTGGACTCCTCAGCCAATCAATGACACTTATTGATCCATTAAGCGCCAAGGACAAAACGAGTACCAGAAGGAATGCAGAACTCAAGGGTGTCAGTTGTACACCTCTAAGCGATAGGAGGAAGTCCTTCCACTGCTACTAAGAAGTTGACCTAAAAAATCCTATCCTCCAATACTACACATTACTGTGGCTATTTATTTAAGCACGGGGTTTGAGTCACGCTAACACGGATCATACCACTCCCACTGATTTGCACACAAACATTCGAAACAAACCAATCAAACTCTCGAATCACAAACTATCTGGATCCACGGATTGCTGTCCGTGTACTGTATACGTGAGATGTGGTACATTCGTCAAGGGAGGGAACTGTCCCTTTAAGAAAGGTAACATTATGCAAGAGATAGTGGGAGGCGAAAGTAGGTGTTGAAAGAAGATTGGTGATACAGAGGATGTAGGTGTGCAACTAAGCGTTCACACTCGCTGTGTCTCTGGACGTACGTCAGCGAGTGGGAAAGTACACCATATGTTATGAGGAGGAGGAAGAGGGGGATGAGAAGGAGGAGAGGAAGGAATAGGAGGATGGCGATGATGGTGATACGGTAACCATGACAACACCCTTGACGACCACGACCGCGAAAACTCTCGTAATGCAAGGGTGCGATGTCCGACAATGTTCTGACAACGTTCTGGCAACGTTCAACACAGATCCCCTTTATCCACTACTAAAGTGAGAGGGGGGGGGCATGGGAAAACAACCAATCTGAACCAACCAATCGGAGTTGACCTTTGTATTTCATTTATTTACATTGTACTTTCTCTATGCACACTCACAGGGCCTGCACACTCACGCACACAGACACTCCAACACACAAACACTCAATTCATAATTTGCTCACACACACATAATATTATGCACATACATTTATACTGACTACACACCCGCACACCCACTCACATACAATCATCATATACGCTGCTACTACTCTGTTTATCATATATGCCAAGTCAACGTACCCCAATACATATCTACCTCTACCGCTACAGTATCACTGCACATTGTAAATATGGTACTGGAACTGACTAACCCTGTATATAGTATGCTTACTTACTTTCTTGTGTACTTCTTATTTCTGTTTCCTGTGTGCTTTTGTTCTACCTCGTGTTATTTTTAGCACTATATTGTTGATTGATTACTGCATTGTTGGGTTCAAGAAAGGCACTTCACTGTACTCGTGTACATGACATTAAAACTTAAAATCCTGATGGCAATGTTTCCTTGTGAGCTTGGAGGGGAATAATTGATGCTCTGGGCCTTATTTTCCACATGAATTTCTGATGCCCTGTTTCCCAGACTGCTTCTCTGTGGCTTCTCTCTTTTAAAGAGCTGAAGAAAACAGCTGGGTAATTGCCATCCTACCATCATTCACTGCTCCTGTGTGAGTCTCTGTGAGTGAAGCCAGCAACAGTAGCACATGGAGGAAAGTTGGTCTTTAGCCTTTGAAGTATGATGCAGGGGTCCTCAGAGGAGCCAGGGAGAGAGTAGAGAGGGGGCCCTCCAGAGAGAAGGGAGACAGGGGGTCACACCAAGGACCCAGGGAGAGGGAAGAGGGGGGGCCCACACTGAGTAGCCAGGGAGAAGGGAGACAGGGGGCCACAGAGGAGCCAGGGAGAGAGGAAAGAGTATAGAGGGGCCACACTGGACGCTCAAATGTAATGGCTGCCATCGGGTTCTCAAATAAAGGTAGATGAGGAATTCTCCCATACAAGCAAGTGCATATACATACAAACTCTCACACCCTGACATACATGAACATGCAAGCACCCACGCACCAAACGGTGTCAATGATACCGATAACATTTCTTCCGAAACTGGAAGATACAGCCACTAGATAACTGAAGTAGCAGTGAAGAGTTTCATAGTGGAGCACTGGTTGAGTAAAAAGCTAGATGGAAAATAACATGGTCGGGCTGTGTATTTTCTGAGAATGTGTTTTTTACCTGTGGAAAAGACAACATTTCTGGACACCAGCTTGTAGTCCACTATGGAGAACTGTGGCAGCTCAATGCGTGTCACTCCCGTCACCGCATTGTCTCCTCCCTTCCAGTAGAACTCAATGTCATCTGTTGTGTATCCATCTGAACCACAGAAAGAAAGACAGGGTTAGAATGAACCTCCTGGAGTGGGATACCATGTGAAGAAACTAAGTCACAGATCATCAACTCCACTCTCTCAATTTAACCACTAAAAAGCCCCAGGGCAATTCAAAACATGATTTTTCTGTGTTCTGTATACAAGTATACAAAACATTAAGAACACCTGCTCTTTCTATGACATAGACTGACCAGGTGAATCCAGGTGAAAGCTAGGATCCCTTGTTGATGTCATTGAAGCAACTCTAACACTTGTTAAATCCATATCAATCAGTGTAGATGAAGGGGAGGAGACAGGTTAAAGAAGGATTTTTAAGCCTTGAGGGTGAATTCAGAGGGTGAATGAGCAAGACAAAAAATGTATGTGCCTTTGAACGGGGTATGCTAGTAGGTGGCAGGCACACCTGTTTGTGTGAAGAGCTACAATGATGCTGGGTTGTTCACGCTCAACAGTTTCCCGTGTGTATCAAGAATGCTCCACCACCCGAAGGGCATCCAGCCAACTTGACACAACTGTGGGAAGCATTGGCAGCACATGGAGGAAACGTGCTGCCAATGTAGTTAAAACATAGGCCAGCATCCCTGTGGAACGCTTTCGATGCCTTGTAGAGTCCTTGCAACTCAATATTAGGAAGGTGTTCCTAATGTTTGGTGTACTCAGTGTATATTTCCACACTCAGAGGTTGCAATAGTACTGTGAAATTGTGAAAATTATGATAATGCCCTTTTCGAGTTAGAGCTATGAAAAGACCACCTGAAATTTCAATGTGTTTTGGTGGGATGGAGTTTTGGGCTTCCTGGTGACATAACCATGTGGTAAATTAGTATAATAGACGAATAAGAAAGAGAGTTCCAAACATCTCTGCCAATAACAGCTAGTTTTCCGTTTTCCCCTCCCCATTCCGACCACTCCCAAAGAGTCCATTTTTGTTTCTCGTTTAACATTTGAACTGAAAATAAGATGCTTATTAAGGTGCTTAATTGTTACCCAGAAGTGATTTGATATTGAGATAAAAACGGCTTCATTGGACATTTAACATCCAGTCTCACCGTAATCTCCATTGTGGTTGTATATCTTTTACAAAAATATTATTTATACTGAAATAGTAAAATGGTATACACATCATTTTGTTTTATATAGTAAAATATTGAAATAGTGAAATCTTATAGAGAAATAGTCATTTCAGAGGTTGATGGTATTGAGGCCACTCACAGCTCTCGATCTCCAGAGTGCAATTCTGCTCGTCCAGAGGGTACCTCCTCAGGTCCATCATACAGGCTGCCGTCGTTGTGATCCTGAGGTCAACACACACAAGGGGGAAAGAGGATCACGTTAACTTAAGCTTTACCGGAGCCCACACACACACGTTCTCCAGCCATAGTGTCTGCTGTGGATCCACCTAATCTTCTCACCTGTGCATGAAACCATATAATTACAGTATGATGTTAATCACCCATCACGTTATGATCTCCTGAACAACCACAGTCAACTCCACAGAGACAAAGGTTATCTCTCTGGTCCCACTTGTCAGCAAGAAGAGCTGAAACGGAATACATTCCAGTATAGACTATAATTGTTGAAGAGAAACTATATATGTGCATTGATCTTCACTCATAGTGTTTCGGTTGGTATCAGGTTCAGCCAGGTAGACCAGATATGACGAAATAAGCCTTCAGAACCAGAACTCATCATTACAGTACACTCACGTCTCGGTTACATTACTGGACAGGTAATGTAACATCGGAACATTCCACATAGTAATGTCTGGAGATCCTACTCTGGGATTCCATTCCATACATTATCACTTACAGTTGGACCGTGGGTTTCAGGGTGAGTGATTGATTGAGTTGGGATAATGACGAGTGGACTGTGGTCCTGTATGACTCAGTTGGTAGAGCAGGGTGTTGCAGTACCGGGATAATGGGTTTGTTCCCAGGGCCACCCATACGTAAAATATACGCACTCGTGACTGTACGTTGCTTTGTATGAAAGTGTCTGCTAAATCATATAGCTATGAACCCCAGGGGTTTTGTCCTTTTGGTCAGATCGTGAGGTTGAATATTTCCGGTACAACAACGATTGATCTTCCCCACGTACCCTTGGCTTGAAGAAGTCCGAATCTAATCATGTTTGCACAAGTTGCTGAATTCCTGGACTCCATTAGTGAAGCTGTAACCACTAGACAGTATAAGCTCCACAATCTAAACCATATAAGTCATATATGTCTGTATGGATAAGAATGTCAGGTCACATCGCTATACTGTCATCTCAGAAATGCATTACATCCAGACGAGTGTGTTTGTCAGAAGCTATTAGACAAGATGGATGATTCCACCTACACACGTGCAAGTGAGCGCACGCACGCACGCATACACACACACACACGCACACACACACACACACACACACACACACGCACGCACGCACGCACGCACACACACACACACACACACACACACACACACACACACACACGCACACACACACACACGTTCTTTAGAGGGGGTACATGAAACAGATTTACAGGATGTTAAAAGAACAGAATCAATGCATTGTATTGAATCCAACTACGTATAATTCAAAACTAGTCCAGTGCGAGTGATTAATATGCAAAAATCATTGAATTTCCATGCTGGATGGCTCAATTTGGAAGAAAACCATGCATTATACATATTCATTATCCTGATGAACAATTCAGGACTTGTCAAACTACAAAGACCAATGGCTATGGATATTGAAACAGGCAATCATAACAAAGCAACAGCTGAGCCTGCATCATCATCTATACATTTTCTTTTTTTGTTGTTGTTTTCTTCTGATCTTACCATATGCTTTAAAAATACACATTTCAACAAAGCTTGACAGTGTACACGCTACTGTACCAATATGTTGAAATTGAGCCTATAGGAAGGGATTATATTTACAAGACAAAAACATAGCAGCTGGTGGCCTAGAGGTGGACCAGTGGTCTAAGCCACTGCCTCCAGAACACAAAGATCACTGCAGCATGGTTGAGAATCTGGTCCACTGCTATTTTTGTTCTCTCTCCTCTATTATTCCTCTCCATCTATGCTTTCCAATAAACAGAAAGAAAGAGAGGAGTGGGAATGTCCCACTTCTTTAAAAACATATTTAAAAAAACTAGCAGCTCAAACATACCACACAGCATTTATTACTATAAAATAATCAAATATTGTGATATCCCTTCAAATGAATCAGTCTTGGATGCATTAATCTAGAACCCATTGGTTCCACTGCTTTGGAACCCACCTCAGGCCGTAGAGCACTGTTCCATCCGGGTGGAGGCGGATCATACGGTTCTTGACCGTCACACCGTGGACGAAGGACTTCTTGTCATTCAGGAAGTAGGTGTCAGGGACCCAGAGTGAATCTGCTACCCGGTTATCCAGGGTGAGGTTCAGTGGGATCCCTAAGTACGCCAGCCTCTTGTCCCTCCAGTACTGCTGGAAGTACATGGTTAAAGTGTAGTCCTGGAAGGAGATTAACACATGGTGATGTTAGTATACTGTAGTATATACACTTCCTTATTTTTTATTGACATACAGTGCATGTGTGTGTGTGTGTGTGTGTTTCTTGAGTCTGCACCCCATAGTTCTGAGAATGATTGTGGATAAGCCTATTTTGGGAGGAGAGATGTGGAGTTTACAGTCACAAGCTGTCTGAATGGTGAGGGGAAAGGTTGCAACATGATGGCACACAGTGTGCTACTCTGACACATCCTCCTGCCAACCAAACTGATTTTCCAAATTTCCCCTCAGACCCACTCAACCCACTCCACTTCTCCTCAATACCGACCCTCTGTGTCAAAATGGCCGCCGCAGTAGAAGGCTTCCCACCAGGTAGCAGGAGGAACAGTGTGGCATGGCTGTGTGATTCAGCCACAGTCCTAATGGCGATTACACAACAGCCATACTGTAGGCAGGGCCAGGCTGTACCAGGAGTCTGTCCAAGTGGCTCCGCCACACACTCCAAAATACCCGACAGCAATGTGTTTCTCTCTCTACGCCAGCAGCACTGTTATGAGTGGAGCCAACCACATGGTCTCTGACTAAAGCCAATTACATTGTGTAGTATTGGGTCCAATATTTCAGTGCAGCCTACTCAGTCTTTGCAGCTTGCTATGGAGGAGAGCCAGAGGCAAGACATCATGCCAATTGAAAGTGAGGGGGCAAGTACTCCCTCCATTTGATCAGTTTTTAGGATAAAGAGATACAAAATGTACACTAAATGTATGACTCCGTACACCTCCAACCAACTATTCAATCATGTCCCCGGAGATTATTTCAGGTATTTCAAGATGGGAGTGTTCCAGGGGTGATAAGTGTGAACCAGTCAGGGATGTAGTTTTAGATAAGACTTAACATGAAAGAGCATGAATGATTTAAATAACCACTGTAGACGGGTCCTGCATTCAAAGCCGCAGCTGCCTTGGAATTCTTATAAATCTTGCACAGGGACAATCACAGAGCATTTCAAATAAAGGAGTAGTTTTTCCCCTTGTGAAGTCTGACTCTGAATCAGACAGTTTATCACACTGATGCTGTCATGCTACAGTGGCAATTGTGGTGATCTCCTCGAAGGAGGAATCAACCTGGTATCAACCTGGAAGGACTGAGGGGAAGGCTCTTTGCATGTTTAATGCGCACTGTTTAGCTCTCTCCGTGTGTGTGTGTGTGTGTGTGTGTGTGTGTGTGTGTGTGTGTGTGTGTGTGTGTGTGTGTGTGTGTGTGTGTGTGTGTGTGTGTGTGTGTGTGTGTGTGTGTGTGTGTGTGTGTGTGTGTGTGTGTGTGTATAGCCTTTGATTTATTTTCATTCAATAACGCACCCTGTAAGGAATGGTCAGTCATGGTCATCCATATTACTGCAATTTTACTGCAACTACATTCTCCAAGAGAGCGTTTTTTGTTGTTGTCCTTCTGTAATTCATTTAGTAACCTAATGTTACTGATGATACTGGGCACGTCCCAAATTGCACCCTTACACAGTGGATCCTGGGCAAAAGTAGTGCACTGCATAGGGAATAGGGTGTCATTTGGGACGCAAGCTTTGAGGGAGTTGAACCTGCTCTTGTTTGGTGGGGTCATTTAAATCAACCTACAGTGTGTGATGATCCCCTGTGTGATGATCAACCTACCTGTACACTGACCGACGCAGTAGCCTACTATTCTCATTTGTCATTGCATCTGCTCCCTGTCTCCAACAGATGCTCCTCATTATCAACCAACTGGCTTATCACGATCATGCTTTCACACAAAACCACTCTTTATGAACCGGGCCCTATCCCACCAACAACGTCCGTAATTCTTTGATCTCACCCCTTGCCATAAATCCGTGTACGTTTAGCGCATTTACAAAATGGTCTCCTTGTGACATCACGCATTCGTAGAAAGATGAAGTTATGCGTAGACCCCAAGGTCATTCGCCAATACAATTCCAACTGACATTGTGAGTAGCTATGTAAGGCTTATTTGCATGCAAATCAGGTAGCCTAGTGGTTAGAGTGTTGAGCCAGTAACAAAAAAGGTTGCTTGATCGAATCCCCGAGCTGACAAGGTCTGTTGTTCTGCCCCTGAACAAGGCAGTTAACCCACTGTTCCTTGTAAGTAAGATTTTGTTCTTAATTGACTTGCCTAGTTAAATAAAATGTTAAAACAGGAGATATTCATAGTGCAGTTACAATAGTCAGCTAACATCTTAGTAGCCATCAATAACAACATACTAAGCCAAACAGCGATAAACTACACTAACAGTGACCCTCAAATTGCAAACACAGTTATAAAAACAAATCAATCTCGCTAATTCGGTTATACATTATTGTCAATCCAAACTCAGTAAAGAATCATTTGACACAGTCGGTAATTTTCAAAGCAATTCCACAGGCTTCCTCAAGAGATTTCTTCTGGAAGCCCATTTTTCACTGCGGGTAATCACACTCTCTCCCCACTTCTGTGGTGAACCTCAACAGCATATTAAAAATAGCACGCATGGTCTCTGATCTACTCTAAGGGCCTTTAGTGGTAGGAGCTGATTACCCCAGAAATGATCTTACATACACGATGAGAGGGGAGACCCAGAGCCGTATATAGAGATGTAATGGATAATAATGGCTTCTAAACACACAGAGCTTTGGCTGCGATAACAATGAATCTCTCTGTACGTGCATTAGTGGGGTTTGATAGATAAATTAAAACTGTGATAAAAGGATTCATACAGGATTTTACAAGTGATTCCCCAGGGGCAGGAATCAAGCAAGAATTACACAGAAGACTGAAGGGATAAATAGCTGCCTGTGTACACCGACACAATAACATTATATGATGCTGGGCCAAAGCATTGTACCGGAAATGTGGGCACACATCTTCAGCTTTGCCATGCACAAAAGGAGGCACTCGCGCACGCACACACACACACACACACACACGCTCAAACACACACACTCGCTATATAGACTTTGTAGTGGGATCATGCTACTGCAGAGAGCTGGCTTCATGGATCGATAGAATCATGTCCGATAGCAATCAAAAATGATAAAGTGGGGGTCAGCGTTTAAGCATAACCCCATTACACCTCTTATAACTCTCCTACAGCACTCTGGGAATTACAGCCATAACTTCAGGAGACCAATTGCCTCACAACCCCTGGTAGACCTGCCAATATTCATAGGGGTTATGGTGATAATGGTGCCCTTCGACATTTGGTTGCACATAGTTCCTGATGGAACGTTAAATGAACCTATATGTAAATTCCAGCGTCAGTATGGTCTATGGGCTGTAGATGGGGCAGGATTTCTTCAGATAGACACAGAGAAAAGCTAACATTAATGACAGGAACAGTTGGAGAGAGAAAAAATATCCACTCCATATGACAGATTTTCTGCACCCACACACCCACTCTGCAGAGGGACTGATGGCTGGTTACTCGGGCTATCTCATAGCGAATTCAAATCGATATCCATTTCTGCGGTCCCTTATGGGTTCATATCTTCTCCATACAACAACAATTTGACTGAAGCTACCCTACAACATTTCTTCTCTTTTTACTCCAGTTGCTTGAGATTCAACTAACCTGAAATGGACAGTCATTTAAGTAAAAATCTATTGTTCAATAAACTGGGGAAATATAACAAAGGAAGTGCACAGTGGCCATTCAGATGGTTCATCAATTTTCTTTGGTCAATATTGTTTTTCAAGTTCTACCATCACCTGGGTGCAGTCAATACACAGTCATACAGTATGTGTTAGTAATTACCCTAGTTCCCATGGTAACTGATGGCTATGGCTATGACAGTCTCTCCCCTGCCTCCTCCATGCAGTGTTAAGTGTAGAGAGAAAACATCTATTTGGAAGACAAACTGCAAATGTAGCCATCACTGAGGTTCTCACAGAGAGAGAGAGAACAGCTTGTTAACCCAAGATCACTGACTATACACAAAGCTGTATTTACCTACCTATGTAGGACCAGCCAGTGTTTTAGAGCTAATTCTGCCATTTCAAAGATATAGAGTCCCCACGGGACTACATATTATCTTCAAAGAGATTCTTCTATCAAAGGGAAAGAGGAGCATCTCATTTACACATTTCCTACAGGCTACTTCCATTGTCGCGGCGCAAAAGAGCCACCTGTTCCAACGTAAACAACTGTCCCTGGTTTCAGGAAGATCAAAGCATATTAACGCTTTACTTGGTTGGGTTACAGTGCTTACTAGAACGATCGCAATCACTACAAGACCAGGGTCCGTATGTGTCAGGTGTCACAAAAGGAGGAGTGCTGATCCAGGTTTAGGTCCTCCATGTCAACGTAACCTCAATTTATTATGATCTAAAGGGCAAAACAGATCCTCGATCAGCATCCTGAGACGCGTGAACATCCTCCAGGATGAATATTACATCATCCAAAACTTGTTGTCTTAATTGAACATCACCCAGAACATTCATTATGTAATCAGTGAATTAATTAGTTCATCTCTTTCTTCTATTTTGGCTCTCTGTATATTCAATTTTGCGCCTTGTTCTTGAGAATGTCACGTGTATGAAAAATTGCCACATTTTTCACACTGCTGTCCATTTTTTTATTTTTTTATTTTATTTCACCTTTAGTTAACTAGGTAGGCTAGTTGAGAACAAGTTATCATTTGCAACTGCAACCTGGCCAAGATAAAGCATAGCAATTGGACACATACAACAACACAGAGTTACACATGGAATAAACAAAACATAGTCAATAATACAGTAGAACAAAATAAAACAAAAAGTCTATATACAGTGAGTGCAAATGAGGTAAGATAAGGGATTAAGGCAATAAATAGGCCATGGTGGCGAAGTAATTACAATATAGCAATTAAACACTGGAATGGTAGATGTGCAGAAGATGAATGTGCAAGTAGAGATACTGGGGTGCAAAGGAGCAAGACAAATAAATAAATATAGTATGGGGATGAGGTAGATAGATAGATGGGCTGTTTACAGATGGGCTATGTACAGGTGCAGTGATCTGCTCTGACACCTGGTGCTTACAGCTAGTGAGGGAGATATCAGTCTCCAGCTTCAGAGATTTTTGCAGTTCGTTCCAGTCATTGGCAGCAGAGAACTGAAAGAAAAGAGGACCAAACGAGGAATTGGCTTTGGGGGTGACCAGTGAGATATACCTGCTGGAGCGCGTGCTACGAGTGGGTGCTGCTATGGTGACCAGTGACCTGAGATAAGGCGGGGCTTTACCTAGAGACTTGTAGACGACCTGTAGCCAGTGGGTTTGGCGACACGTATGAAGCGAGGGCCAACCAACGAGAGCATACAGGTCGCAATGGTGGGTAGTGTATGGGGCTTTGGTGACAAAACGGATGGCACTGTGATAGACTGCATCAAGTTTGTTGAGTAGAGTGTTGGAGGCTATTTTATAGATGACATCACCGAAGTCGAAGATCGGTAGGATGGTCAGTTTTACGAGGGTATGTTTGGCAGCATGAGTGAAGGATGCTTTGTTGCGATATAGGAAGCCAATTCTAGATTTAATTTTGGATTGGACATGCTTAATGTGAGTCTGGAAGGAGAGTTTACAGTCTAACCAGACACCTAGGTATTTGTATTTGTCCACGTATTCTAAGTCAGAGCCGTCCAGAGTAGTGATGCTGGACAGGCGAGCAGGTGCGGGCAGTGATCGGTTGAATAACATGCGTTTAGTTTTCCCTGCATTTAAGAGCAGTTGGAGGCCACGGAAGGAGAGTTGTATGGCATTGAAGCTTGTCTGGAGGTTAGTTAACACAGTGTCCAAAGAGGGGCCAGAAGGATACAGAATGGTGTCGTCTGCGTAGAGGTGTACCAGAGAATCACCAGCAGCAAGAGCAACATCATTGATGTATACAGAGAAGAGAGTCGGCCCGAGGATTGAACCCTGTGGTCCGGAGAACAGGCCCTCCGATTTGACACACTGAACTCTATCAGAGAAGTAGTTGGTAAACCAGGCAAGGCAATCATTTGAGAAACCAAGGCTGTTGAATCTGCCAATTAGAATGTGGTGATTGACAGAGTCGAAAGCCTTGGCCAGGTAGATGAATACGGCTGCACAGTAATGTCTCTTATCGATGGAGGTTATGATGTCGTTTGGACCTTGAGAGTGGCTGAGGTGCACCCATGACCAGCTCTGAAACCAGATTGCATAGCGGAGAAGGTACGGTGGGATTCGAAATGGTCAGTAATCTGTTTGTTAACTTGGCTTTCGAAGACCTTAGAAATACAGGGTAGGATAGACATAGGTCTGTAGCAGTTTGTGTCTAGAGTGTCACCCCCTTTGAAGAGGGGGATGACCGAGGTAGCTTTCCAATGTTTGGGAATCTCAGACGATACAAAAGAGAGGTTGAACAGGCTAGTAATAGGGGTTGCAACAATTTTGGCAGATAATTTTAGAAAGAGAGGGTCCAGATTGTCTAGCCCGGCTGATTTGTAGGGGTCCAGATTTTGCAGCTCTTTCAGAACATCAGCTATCTGGATTTTGGTGAAGGAGAAATGGTGGGGGCTTTGGGGGGTACCGGGCAGTTGACCGAGGTAGGGGTAGCCAGGTGGAAAGCCTGGCCAGCCGTAGAGAAATGCTTATTGAAATTCTCAATTATCGTGGATTTATCGGTGGTGACAGTGCTTCCTATCTTCAGAGCAGTGGGTAGCTGGGAGGAGGTGCTCTTATTCTCCATGGACTTTACAGTGTCCCAGAACTATTTTGAGTTAGTACTACAGGATGCAAATTTATGTTTGAAAAAGCTAGCCTTAGCTTTCCTAACTGCCTGTGTATATTTGATCCTTGCTTCCCTGAAAAGTTGCATATCACGGGGGCTATTCGATGCTCATGCAGAACGCCACAGGATGTTTTTGTGCTGGTCAAGGGCAGACAGGTCTGGAGTGAACCAAGGACTATATCTATTCCTAGTTCAATTTTATTTGAATGGGGCATGCTTATTTAAGATGGTGAGGAAGGCACTTTTAAAGAATAGCCAGGGCATCATCTACTGACAAGATGAGATCAATGTCATTTCCAGGATACACAGCCAGGTCTTTAGAAAGGCCTGCTTGCAGAAGTGTTTTAAGGAGCGTTTGAGTGATGAGTGGAGGCCGTTTGACCGCTGACCCATTACGAATGCAGGCAATGAGGCATTGGTCGCTGAGATCTTGATTGAAAACAGCAGAGGTGTATTGGAGGGTGAGTTAATTAGGATGACATCTATGAGGGTGCCCGTGTTTACGGATTTGGAGTTGTACCTGGTAGGTTCATTGATAATTTGTGTGAGATTAAGGGCATCAAGCTTGGATTGTAGGATGGCCGAGGTGTTAAGCATGTCCTAGTTTAGGTCACCTAGTAGCACGAGCTCAGAAGATAGGGAGGGCAATCTGGATTAACCTGGATTAACCTCTACATCACCAGAAGAACAGAGGAGAAGTAGGATAAGGGTACGGCTAAATGCAATATGAACTGGCCGTCTAGCACGTTCGGAACAGAGAGTAAAAGGTGCAGGTTTCTGTGCACGATAGCATGGATTACAGGTATAGTGTACAGACAAAGGTACGGTAGGATGTGAGTACATTGGAGGTAAACCTAGGCATTGAGAAATGATGATAGATATATAGTCTCTAGAGACGTTTAAACCAGGTGATATCATTGCATATGTAGGAGGTGGAACAACATGGTTGGTTAAGGCATATTGAGCAGGGCTAGAGGCTCTACAGTGAAATAAGACAGTAATCTCTAACCAGGACAGTAATGGATGAGGCATATTGATATTTTAGAGAGGCATGCATAGCCAGGTGAACATATGGGTCCAGTGAGTGGTTGGGCTGACTGGGAACACAGCGATTCAGACAGTTAGCAGGCCGATGCTAACATGCTAACAGTTAGTAGGCCGGTGCTAAACAAGCTATCAGTTAGCAGACCAGGTTAGCAAGCAAGCAGTTAGCAGGGGCTGGCAGTTAGCAGACCAGGGCAGGCAAGCAAGAAGTTAGCAGGGGCTAGCAATTAGTAGACCGGGGCTAGCAAGTTAGCCTTTGGCAGACGTCGCGATGGGGGTAAGTCTGTTTCTGCCTCTTCGTTGGGTGATGCTGCTAGACCAGTCGTGGAATTAGTAGGGTTCCAAGTAGCTCTAGGTAGCTAGCAGGTTAGCAGAATGGGCATTCAGCGGGCGTCGCGCCTGAGGGGCCTGTTAGAATCCATTGATTATTGATTGCCATTACCATTAGTATGTATCTATTTATTCTGCTACTGGTCACTATTACAATATTAAATTGGCAGAGCAAAAACCAAGCCATGAGGTCGAAGGAATTGTCCGTAGAGCACAGAGACAGGATTGTCTCAAGGTACAGATCTGGGTAAGGGTCCCCCAAAATTTCTGCAGCATTGAAGGTTCCCAAGAACACAGTGGCCTCAACCAAGATGGCGTAGCAGCAAGACGTGTTTGTTTTTGTCCCGTGTAAATATTCAGCTTTTAAAAATGTTCTGTATACATTTCAATCTCTTTTTCCATTTTCAAATTAAGTATACCTTCCTGCAACCCACCTCACCCAACGTGGTATGGATCTGCTATTTTTTTAGACCTTATAACTGGTACCTGCATCAGAAGCTATCCTTCAGAAGCTAGCCATCTAATTAGCTACTAGCTATTTAGTCATTGTTAGTCACTGCTAGCAGTCTTTACCATTAGCACAGACACCAGCCGCTTTAGCCTGGATATCCCAGATAATATCTGCCAGTCTGCACAGTGCGATATCTGAACATATCGAACTGCTTTTTTCCTCCACTACATCACTGGATTCCTGCCGGATGCTCTGGACCATTACACCGGATCATCGCAGCTAGCTAGCTGCTACCGAGTGGCTATTGTTGATAACGCCTTTGTCCAGATGAAAGCACCAATTAGCCTCGAGCTAGGCCCATTCCCCCGGCTAGCAAACAAAATACACCAACTACAATACCTCTCTTGCCAATTGGCCTGGACCTTTGTCGACTCCGAGCCCCGCCGATCCATCACGACTGGTCTGCTGACGTATTTCGGCCGATGTGCTCTCAACCGGCCTCTGCCTTTGTTGATGTCGGTGAGGACCCAGCTACTAGCCCCAGCCCGCTAACTCTCTGAGCGCCGTGTCTCCTGCTCGCCCTTGACCAGCACAAAAACATCCTGTGGCGCACTTCACTAGCTTCGAATAGTCCCCGCGATATGTAACTTTTCAGAAGTCAAGAAAAAATATACACAGTCAGTTAGGAAAGCAAAGGCTAGCTTTTTCAAACAGAAATTTGCATCCTGCAGCACTAATTCCAAAACGTTTTGGGACACTATAAAGTCCATGGAGAATAAGAGCACCTCCTCTCAGCTGCCCACTGAGCTGAGGCTAGGAAACACTGTCACCACCGATAAATCCACGATAATTGAGAATTTCAATAAGCATTTCTCTACGGCTGGCCACACTTTCCACCTGTCTACCCCAACCCCGGCCAACAGCTCTGCATCCCTCCGCAGCAACTGGATTGATGGCAGCATTCACGCAAAACTGAAAGCGCGAACCACTGCTTTTAAACAGGGCAAGGCGACTGGAAACATGACCGAATACAAATAGTGTAGCTATTCCCTCCACAAGGCAATCAAACAAGCTAAGCATCAGTATAGAGACAAAGTAGAGTCACAATTCTTTGGTTCAGACACGAGAGGTATGTGGCAGGGTCTACAGTCAATCACGGACCATAAAAAGAAAACCAGACAAACTAAACAACTTCTTTGCTCACTTTAGGACAATACAGTGTCACGGACACGGCCCACTACCAAAACCTGCGAGCTCTCGTTCACTGCAGCCAACGTGAGTAAAACATTTAAACATGTTAACCCTCGCAAGGCTGCCGGCCCAGATGGCATCCCTAGCCACGTCCTCAGAGCATGCGCAGACCAGCTGGATGGTGTGTTTACGGACATATTCAATCAATCCTTATCCCAGTCTGCTGTTCCCACATGCTTCAAGTGGGCCACCATTATTCCTGTTCCCAAGGAAGCTAAGGCAACTGAGCTAAATGACTATCGCCCCGTAGCACTCACTTCCGTCATCATGAAGTACTTTGATAGACTAGTCAAGGACCATATCACATCCACCCTACCTGACACCCTAGACCTACTCCAATTTGCTTAGTGCCCGAATAGGTCCACAGACAACGCAATCGCAATCACACTGCACACTGCCCTAACCCATCTGGACAAGAGGAATACCTATGTAAGAATGCTGTTCATGGACCACAGCTCATCATTTAACACCATAGTACCATCCAAACTCGTCATTAAGCTCGAGACCCTGGGTCTCGACCCCGCCCTGTGCAACTGGGTCCTGGACTTCCTGAGGGGCCCCCCCAGGTGGTGAGGGTAGGAAACAACATCCCCACCCCGCTGATCCTCAACACTGGGGCCCCACAACGGTGTGTTCTCAGCCCTCTCCTGTACTCCCTGTTCACTCATGACTGCGTGGCCATGCATGCCTCCAACTCAATCATCAAGTTTGCAGACGACACTACAGTGGTAAGCTTGATTACCAAAAATGACGAGACGGTCTACAGGGAGGAGGTGAGGGCCCTCGGAGTGTGGTGTCAGGAAAATAACCTCACACTCAATATCAACAAAACAAAGGAGATGATCGTGGACTTCAGGAAACAGCAGAGGGAGCAGCCCTCTATCCACATCAACGGGACAGTAGTGGAGAAGGTGGAACATGTTTAGTTCCTCGGCGTACACATCTCGGACAAACTGAATTGGTCCACCCACACAGACAGCATGGGGAAGAAGGCGGAGCAGCGCCTCTTCAACCTCAGGAGGAAATTTGGCTTGTCACCAAAAAACTCACAAACTTTTACAGATGCACAATTGAGAGCATCCTGTCGGACTGTATCACCTGGTACGGCAACTGCTCTGCCCACAACTGCAAGGCTCTCCAGAGGGTAGTGAGGTCTGCACAACGCATCACCGGGGGCAACTACCTGCCCTCCAGGACACCTACACCACCCGATGTCACAGGAAGGCCAAAAAGATCCTCAAGGACAACAACCACCCAAGCCACTGCCTGTTCACCCCGCTATCATCCAGTAGGCAAGGTCAGTACAGGTGCATCAAAGCTGGGACTGAGAGGCTGAAAAACAGCTTCTATCTCAAGAACATCAGACTGTTAAACAGCCATCACTAACATTGAGTGGCTGCTGCCAACATACTGACTCAAATCTCTAGCCACATTAATAATTAAAAATTGGATGTAATAAATGTATCACAAGCCACTTTAAACAATGCCACTTTATATGTTTGCATACCCTACATTACTCATCCCATATGTATATACTGTACTCTATACCATCTACTGCATCTTGCCTATGCCGTTCGGCTATCGCTCATCCATATATTTTTATGTACATATTCTTATTCATTCTTTTACACTTGTGTGTTTAAGGTAGTTCTTGTGAAATTGTTAGATTACTTGTTAGATATTACTGCATGGTCGGAACGAGAAGCACAAGCATTTCGCTACACTCGCATTAACATCTGCTAACCATGTGTATGTGACAAATAAAATTTGATTTGATTTAATTTGATTTCTCTATATACAGTGGGGCAAAAAAGTATTTAGTCAGCCACCAATTGTGCAAGTTCTACCACTTAGAAAGATGAGAGAGGCCTGTAATTTTCATCATAGGTACACTTCAACTATGACAGACAAAATGAGAGAAAAAAATCCAGAAAATCACATTGTAGGATTTTTCATGAATATATTTGCAAATTATGGTGGAAAATAAGTATTTGGTCAATAACAAAAGTTTATCTCAATACTTTGTTATATACCCTTTGTTGGCAATGACAGAGGTCAAACATTTTCTGTAAGTCTTCACAATGTTTTCACACACTGTTGCTGGTATTTTGGCCCATTTTGGCCCTGTAGAGCAGTGATGTTTTGGGGCTGTTGCTGGGCAACACGGACTTTCAACTCCCTCCAAAGATTTTCTATGGGGTTGAGATCTGGCTAGGCCACTCCAGGACCTTGAAATGCTTCTTACGAAGCCACTCCTTCGTTGCCCGGGAGGTGTGTTTGGGATCATTGTCATGCTGAAAGACCCAGCCACGTTTCATCTTCAATGCGCTTGCTGATGGAAGGAGGTTTTCAATCAAAATCTCACTATACATGGCCCAATTAATTCTTTCCTTTACACGAATCAGTCGTCCTGGTCCCTTTGCAGAAGAACAGCCCCAAAGCATGATGTTTCCACCCCCATGCTTCACAGTAGGTATGGTGTTCTTTGGATGCAACTCAGCATTCTTTGTCCTCCAAACACGACGAGTTGAGTTTTTACCAAAAAGTTATATTTTGGTTTCATCTGACCATATGACATTCTTCCAATCTTCTTCTGGATCATCCAAATGCTCTCCAGCAAACTTCAGACGGGCCTGGACATGTACTTGCTTAAGAAGGGGGACACGTCTGGCACTGCAGGATTTGAGTCCCTGGCGGTGTAGTGTGTTACTGATGATAGGCATTGTTACTTTGGTCCCAGCTCTCTGCAGGTCCCCCCGTGTGGTTCTGAGATTTTTGCTCACCGTTCTTGGGATCATTTTGACCCCACGGGGTGAGAACACAATGGTTACTCTGACAGAGCTCTAGAGTTCCTCTGTGGCGATGGGAGAAACTTCCAGAAGGACAACCATCTCTGCAGCACTCCACCAACCAGGCCTTTATGGTAGAGTGGCCAGACTGAAGCCACTCCTCGGTAAAAGGGACATGACAGCCCGCTAGGAGTTTGCCAAAAGGCACCTAAAGACTCTCAGACCATGAGAACCAAGATTCTCTGGTCTGATGAAACCAAGATTGAACCCTGGCACCTGGCACCATCCCTACAGTGAAACGTGGTGGTGGCAGCATCATGCTGTGGGGATGTTTTTCAGTGGCAGGGACAGGGAGGCTAGTCAAGATCGAGAAGAAGATGAACGGAGCAAAGTACAGAGAGATCCTTGATGAAACCTGTTCCAGAGTGCTCCGGAACTCAGACTGGGGCAAAGGTTCACCTTCCAACAGGACAACCCTAAGCACACTGCCAAGACAATGCAGGAGTGGCGTCAGGTCAAGTCTCTGAATGATCTTGAGTGGCCCAGCCAGAGCCCAGACTTGAACCCAATCGAACATCTCAGGAGAGACCTGAAAATAGCTGTGCAGCAACGCTCCGGATCGAACCTGACAGAGCTTGAGAGGATCTGCAGAGAAGAATGGAAGAAACTCCCCATCTTTCCCAAATACAGGTGTGCCAAGCTTGTAGCGTCATACCCAAAAAGACTTGATGCTATAATCGCTGCAAGAGGTGCGTCAACAAAGTACTGAGTAAAGGGTCAGAATATTTATGTAAATGTGATATGTTTTTTAAAATTATCTCACATCGTAGTTATTATTTAAATATGTTTTTGTTATCTATATTATTATTATTATTAATTATTATTAACACTGCATTCTCAAGGTAAGAAATTCACTGTACTGTAGTTTCCTGCGCACATGGCGAATTAAGTGGCTTCTCACCTGAAATGCCAGTCCCAGATAGGGGAGCAGCCCAGAGATCATTATTTCTGATAGAAACGCGAACAGCTGCTGTGCACATGCTGCGCCACTTTCCAGGATACACACTGCACATGCACAGTTGTAAGAAGTTGAGCCCAGGCAGGTGTATTCAAAGACAAGCCACAGATGCATGGGGGGTTAAAGGTGTGTGCGGAGTGGGGGGTGTAGAGGTACGTGTGTGTGTGTGCGTGCGAGCACGTGCGTTCGTGAGAGAGCTTGAGAGTGAAAGAGAGAGAGAGAGCTTGAGAGAGTGAGAGAGAGCGAGAAAGAGAGAGAGCTGGGAGAGAGAGTGAGTAAAGAAAATCGTATTCAAGGTTTCAAAGACCTCTCTGATGAGAACAAACTACCCGGCCTGTTGGGGGAGGACGCAGAGAGCTCTGCGTTGGCAGGGCACTTCATTGCTGCCTGCCATAAGATGAGGTACAGTGTCTGTCAGACCAACCAACCTGCACATGTCCTCTAACCCATTGTTCAATGTATGGTTATTTTGACCCTTGATTATCATTATTGCTGTTATCCTGTTGACAATAGATTATTATTATTTTAATGATGTTAATATTGTAAATCTCCAAAGTAAGCTTTGGCAATATGTACATTGTTACTTCAGGTCAAAAAGGCAAATTGAATTGAATTGAGAGAGAGAGAGAGAGAGAGAGAGAGAGAGAGAGAGAGAGAGAGAGAGAGAGAGAGAGAGAGAGAGAGAGAGCGAGAGAGAGAGAGAGAGCGAGAGAGAGAGAGAGAGAGAGAGAGAGAGAGAGAGAGAGGGAGAGAGAGAGAGAGAGAGAGAGAGAGAGAGAGAGAGAGAGAGAGAGAGAGAGAGAGGAGAGAGCGAGAGAGAGAGAGAGAGAGAGAGAGAGAGAGAGAGAGCGGAGAGAGAGAGAGAGCGAGAGAGCGAGAGAGAGAGAGAGAGAGAGAGAGAGAGAGAGAGAGTGAGAGAGAGAGTGGAGAGAGAGAGCGAGCGAGAGAGAGAGAGAGAGAAAGAGCGAGAGAGCGAGAGAGAGCGAGAGAGAGAGAGAGAGAGAGAGATAGAGAGAGAGAGCGAGAGAGAGAGAGAGCGGAGGAGAGAGCGAGAGAGAGAGAGAGAGAGAGAGAGAGAGAGAGAGAGAGAGAGAGAGAGAGAGAATGACTATGTCTAAGCTTCTAATACTCCTCTTTGAAGTGCTGGAGTTGCTGAACATACTGTACTTTTCACTTTCCAATGCCACATACCAATACAGTTAGCAAAACTGACGAACAAGATCAAGGGGAGAATGACTCAGAAATGTTGAGTTGAGTTACATACAAACACAAGACAACTGACAAAAGAGTGCAGAGCAGAGTACCACTCTGCATCCTAAATGTAGACCATATCTTTTCAGCACTAGTCTGATGGACAGCGGCTGGTATCTAACGTGATATTGGCTGAATAAAAACATTGTGAAACATAGTTAGGCACACAATAACTCTAATTGTAGGACATTATTGTATGACTTTGAATGAAAGTTTATGCAGTTCGTGAATCCCAGGAGAAACATATTCAAGTACTATATGAAAGTGGGCAAAGCAAAAATAACAATTGTGTGTCCCAATGTTTACAGTATGGGGGGGTTCACTCACCATGTTGACTTCGGATACCATGTCTATGCTCGCCACATCTATACTCATGCCAACTGCAACAGGGGCCCCTGTAATGCAAATGCATGGTATAATTTACAATGACAATTCATTCGAGAAATGGCTGCAATATGAGCCCAAGATGTGCGAATCTGCATAGTAAACATGGACACGCTGCAACATGGTTGCCCCACTTTTGAAAACGTACCTCCAAAGTCTGGTCGAAGACGAATATCATATCCCTTTAGTAGTTTGTCCACCGTCTCTTTCACAAAAGACATGTTCCCTGGTTCATTCACGCTGAAACAACAACAAAAAAGATTATGTTTACTACAAAATTGCACGTTCGTTTTTCCCGTCACACTTTTACTAGAGAAATCACTCACCTTTGTGCGCAACAAACGACAGCTACAATCACTGGTGCTGAAAGAACACTAAATAATTTCCCACTCAGAAAAGCCCACATTCCTTACTGTTTAGGTGGAAAAAAAGTGCAACGCAAAAACGGTACAATATGTTTACAAATCAGATTATTCCATTGGCAAGTTCTCGTGGAGGAAGTCGTTGGCTTTTCAGACCCTTCAGATCTGTTCGGTTTGACATCCCTCGTATTTCGGATTTCTATCCTCTCTCTCTATGCAACCGGGAGACATGAAAGAACTATACTCCTCACTGAAATGTATGTAGGCTACTGGCAAAGACGCCACCGGTGGAGGCAGTAAAGGTAATGGCTTGGATTGGAGCCAACCCGCTCACTCCAGATATTCATCTAATTGACTCTAAACCTGAATATGTTCTAATCCCTAAGATTTCACATAATGGGACAAATAGATGTAGGCCTAGACTGAATTGCTATACCTGATGCAAAGTGTCATAAGGGGTCTATCTCCCTTCCTCCAAGCCCCATTCAATAATCAAAATCGACCATTCGAGACCGTGGGGACTGTCAGTCTAACTGACTGATGTACTTACCTGGTATCATAGATTGCAAACAACTTCTTGTTTCCATCGACTGCATTCCTGGGGGAATGGGGGTGGGGGGGGGGGGGTGGACGAAAAGAGGAAATATGACTCAGTACAACACTTTCATTTACACCTGCACAGTCACACAAGGTGATTATGATTTATATATACGGTGATAACGCACACCTGGTAACATACAGCACAGTGTAAAGTCTGTAATTGAGTCCATTCAGTTGTAGGCGTCGCTATAGTAGGTATGCAGTGGGTTAATTGTTTTTGGACCATGTGATGTTCTTATAATAGGACACACTTGGCATACTCTCTTTCTCAAACACTGGACGAGCTTTATATGATAAGTATTGTACTTTAGGAATGAGTGTTTTCCATGCACAAGTTAGTTTCAGCACCACCCGATGGAATTACGGTAGGGTCAGAACGCGCTATAGGGACGGAGCTGAACAGCTCAAACATGGAGCGGAAACACCTTAGCACCACTTAAATAACTCAGACATACCTAGCAATTTACAAGACAGTGCAACATGTGTCTACTTGGTGCAAATAATTCACGCATTATAGATATGTCAAACTGAACTGTCAACTATTGATTGTAATGAATACCGTGCTACAGTAGAGTGAAATATGATTAGTCAGCATAATGTTCTGTCAAAAGATATGGAGTGAGAGTACCCTCTCATGGCAATTGGTATAACGACTTTGTTTGATGTAGGATAACTGTAAAAAAAAAAAAAGTTGTTGTTTTTTCAGGAAAGATTGTGTAATCACACCTTTTGATAGACATTGATTTATTGCGATCCTTCTTTTAATATTTGAGTGCGTTCATTCTCGATTTCCTCGAGTCATTACCGTTATAATTCTCAATGATGGACCTTAGGCTGGTGAGTCATCGTGGCACAATAGATCGGGTCGGAATCATAGGCAGTACTCTGGAGGCAGCAGTACCATGTGCACTAAAGCTATAATAAGCGGTCATTTTCTTCTCAACAAAGCTGACGCATTTCCCACTGAATGAGAGAAAAGGCTAGGTAAACAGAGAGGACCAAAATTGAACATGTAGCTGAATAGGTAAACCGTTGTATTGGGTCCTTGGGATATAGCCTTATTTTTTTCTTCTTCTGGATGGATCAACCCACTGCCCCTCATTCATTAAATTGATTTCGACTAGACAGTATATTAGCTTGCGGGAGAGGATTACGTTTTAACTAACCACAGCAATATGTATAGGCTAGAGTAGCCTACAGTGGCAAGTAAGATAACAGGGGAAAGTTAAGTGACGCTTTGAGTTCCTGGAGGATCGTTTTCACTGTCGCACCTATGATAACGCACCGGTTAGCAAATCGTTGCAGTGTGTGCATGTGAGCGGCAACTGGAGGTGAGTGTGATTTCTGATTTAGATGGGGCGCCGGGCCGCTAGTCCGCTCTGAGTGGACAAATTACTTGAGACCAAGGGTATGTGGCACGAAAAACGTTGTTGTCACGACCAAAGATGAGGGCTCGGCATTAAAACCTCTCATCTCCAAAAGGCGGGAAGGAGGTGGCAGCACAAGACGCAAACATCTGCTTGACATGAGTAGGAAGTCAGTCAAGCAAATCAGGAGAGAACAATACACGATCGAGACTGCCTGCGGTGGCAAATATAAACGGAGAATATCTATATCCCTCTGAAGGAGCAGCAGCATACCCTTGACTTTCATTGCTGCGGGTTTTGTATCGTTTTCTAACCTGGATTTAAATCAAGATGATGGCTCTCTCTACAGGTAATTGATTTTTAACCCTCTTTTATGCATGAGGATGGCATCAGAAGCACCCTCACCCTCCTTCCCTCTTTTGTTAGGGGGGTATGAGTGTGTGGGGGGGGGGGGGGGGTCTGGGGAAAGGGAACAGCGAGGGTACATCATTAGCCTACATTGAAAACCTATTGCACTGACTGCGAATTCATACGCAGTGAGGACCACCAATACAGTGCTACTGCGAACACGAACAGTTGCAGCAAAATGGGGAGATGTTATAATACTGCTGCAACAAGGTGTTTAGCATTGGGCAAAATTAATGCACACAAGGACGTCAGCCAGGAATGTGGAAAGACATGATTGGTATATTCACAGTTTCAAAGAGTTATTGTATCAAGGTTAGCCTACTGATTACTCTTGTAGGTCCATTATAGGGCTGCTAGTTGAAAGTGTGTGTGGTCAAGTGTGTGTATTCGGGAAGGGTGGGGTACAGTATAACACCAACGTACCTACAGTATCATTAGTGTACTATAGTGTTAGTAGTACTGTAGTAATAATTGTCTGGTAGGAGTATAATGTAGGAGTATAGTGTAGGATAAGTAGGAGTGGAAGTATGATGACAATACATACTACTGAAAGTACTGATTGTGGATTACATGTTGTTATTCCCTACATAGAGGACAAAATGCCCAGCTTTTCTACAATGAAACACGTGTGGATCTCTGTCTTGCTGGTGTGTATTACATGTCACGTGGGGTAAGTGAAACGTTTACCATCCAATCTGACTATACACTGCATTACATCCTCATTGGAACAGTAGATATACTGTAACATGCCCAACAATGATGTGCTTTATTTCCATCAACACTAGCCTTGTCAAGCAGTCTCCATGTTACAGTATGTGGAACTAACCAGCCTGATTGATGTTCCGTCTTTCCCAGTCTTGGCCAGACCACAGCAGAGGCATTGAAAGAGGCAGAGGCTAATGACAACATCACCATCTTCACACGGATACTGGACGGACTGCTGGACGGCTACGACAACAGACTCAGACCAGGACTTGGAGGTAATGTATAGCGACTTACAGACCACTCTGATCCAAACTCATATCACTAGAGGTTACAGTACAATTCAGTACAATGCAATACAGTACAATGCAGTACAGTACGATGCAATGCAATACAGTACAGTACAATGCAGTATTATATCAGTATTAATTTTATTGGGGCAAATGTCATTCACTAATACTCTTGTGTTCCGCAAAATCCCTTATGTGACATTAGATTTCCTCAGAGTACACTCAAGCCAGGTGCAGCAGAACCATTGTAGCATGTTGATGCAGGAGATTTATAGAACCAAAATACAGTGTGAAATGTGAATGTTTCTGTTTCCACGTACAGTTTGTCTTTGTTAGAATTTACACTGAAATGTATTTTGGTTCTTTTGCAACTTGACGGGATTTGATGGGAAAGAGAAACACTAAGAGAGTGTGCCTGCGTGTGCACTGATTTAAAGCAATTATATTACTGTAGCCTAAAGACTATGCAGGTTATGCTGCAGCAAATTGACCTGTCACAAGAAGAAAAGTTAGCAGCTGATGAGATGATAAATGCATAGTGAACTGCGCTCCATACCGAGAGGTGTTGTGTGGCCCCACGTGGGACCAACTATATGCTTTGGAAACACCCCCTCACTTGCAGGGGGGGGGGCAAGCTCTGGGGCGTTTTCTTTTTGGTTGGGGGCCCCCTGGAGTTCACCTATCCCCCAGATAGCATATGAACACATAAGCCATGGCAAAATGATCAGCAAATTAACTTTAAAACCGCAACATTTTCTCTCAGTTTCATGGCAAAATGTGTAGAATAGCATGAGATAAGCTATTAAACTTGCTCGGACCTTGCGGGGGGGGGGGGACTGCAGTATGCCAATGCTTAGTTCATACATAATTTGTGATCCAGCATAGCATTTTCCCCCTATGTAAAATCACACTCGATAGACTTCTTGGATTCTGTGAGAAAAATAGAAGAGACTGTTCTAATATACAGAATTGCATTGACTGGAATTACATTCCAAGAGCAAAGCAATCACAGTAATAGATCAATCCTAAGTGAGAAGGAACTGCACTGCCAACACGCCATATATATCACACAGCCCCCCTCATGACCACCACCTCCATCTGCAAAAAGTAACCTTGAGGTCCAGACCTTTATTCAGACGAGAGAGAGAGGGAGTCGAAGAGTGTTCACCGGGAGATAGAAATATCCTGCATCTCTTAGAGAAGAGAAAATGTTCTTCCACCCATTTGTTCTTAGTGATTTTTTTAATCAATTCCCCCCCCCGTTCTAAATCTTGTTTTATAAATGTCGCTTATGTAACACGGATACATCCAACATGGATTTGCCAAAATGGGGTTGGAGAACAGAGCTGCACTCACTTCCTTAGAATGGTTTCTATCATTGAAGGCTGGAAAGATTTGAAATGGAAATCTCAATGCTGATTACTCGTAAATTGAATTTGTCCCTGTCTCTTGTCTCTTCATGTTCACGGTCATATTCCAAATCCCATTCTATCCACAGAAAAGGTCACGGAGATCAAAACCAATATATTTGTCACAAGCTTTGGCCCAGTTTCAGATACTGAAATGGTGAGTCAATTTACAGCCCATTTCATAATGCACGGTTTCAATGACGTCCACTAATGTAATTATTTGCGAAAGAAACTCCAAACCCTCCTGTAGATGTTACGAACACACAACAATTCTCCTAGATGCATATAAATGACATGTATTCATCTTTTTTTTTTTGTTAAGTAATACATCAATATTTTATAAAGAAATACATGACGGGTTGTTTTCCAGGATGCAGGTGAAGCACAGTCCTGGACTGAAACGTTATTTCAATGGAGAATCTGCTTTTAGTATTGTTTTTTTTCACAGCAGGAAAAGAATCCTGCAGCAACAGGAAATGTGAATTATTATGTGGATTATAATTCATGGATATTTTTGTGGGCGTTGCTACACTTTTCGTTAGGGCAAATCAAGTCTGACATTTTAAGGTGGGAATTGCAAACTTTAAAAAGCTTTTTATTGTCATCGTTCATACAGATTGTAAATCAAAGATTTTTTTGGGGGCCAAAAATATGATTATATTACTGATCGATTGATTATGACTTTGCAAATCACCCATTCTGTAGAAACTATGACAATAGAAAGGTTCAGTACTTTTGTGAAACATCACAGCACCGTTGAAATATATATGGCAAATGGAAATCCAACCTTAGTCAAATACATTTCAACTCAGTTTTTCACAAGGTCAGTTAGGATCACCACTTTATTTTAAGAATGTGAAATGTCAGAATAATAGAAGAGAGAATGATCTATTTCAACTTTTATTTCTTTCATCACATTCCCAGTGGGTCAGACATTTACATACACTCAATTAGTATTTGGTAGCATTGCCTTTAAAATGTTTTACTTGGGTCAAATATTTTGGGTAGCCTTCCACAAGCTTCCCACAAAAAGTTGGGTGAATTTTGGCCCATTCCTCCTGACAGAGCTGGTGTAACTGAGTCAGGTTTGTAGGCCTCCTTGCTCGCATACACTTTTTTTTAGTTCTGCCCACATATTTTCCATAGGATTGAGGTCAGGGCTTTGTAATGGCCACTCCAATTCCTTAACTTTGTTGTCCTTAAGCCATTTTGCCACAACTTTGGAAGTATGCTTGGTGTCATTGTCCTTTTGGAAGACCCTTTAGTGACCAATATTTCCTGACTGATGTCTTGAGATGATGCTTTAATATATCCACATCATTTTCCTGCCTCGTGATGCCATCTATTATGTGAAATGCACCAGTCTCTCCCAAAGCACCCCCACAACATGAGGCTGTCACCCCCGTGCTTCACGGTTGGGATGGTGTTCTTCATCTTGCAAGCCACCCCCTTTTTCCTCCAAACATAATGATGGTAATTATGGCCAAACAGTTATATTTTTGTTTAATCAGACCAGAGGACATTTCTCCAAAAAGTATGATCTTTGTCCCCATGTGCAGTTGCAAACTGTAGCTTGGCTTTTTTTATGGCAGTTTTGGAACAGTGGCTTCTTCCTTGCTGAGTGGCCTTTCAGGTTATGTCGATATAGGACTCGTTCTACTGTGGATATAGATACCTTTGTACCTGTTTCCTCCAGCATCTTCACAAGGTCCTTTGCTGTTGTTCTGTGATTGATTGGCACTATTCGCTCCAAAGTACGTTCATCGCTAGCAGACAAAACGCGTCTCCTTCCTGAGTGGTATGACGGCTGCGTGATCCCATTGTGTTTATACTTGTGTACTATTGTTTGTACAGATGAAGGTGGTACCTTCAGGCGTTTGGAAATTGCTCCCAAGGTGTGAACCAGACTTGTGGAGGTCTACGATTGTTTTTCAGAGGTCTTGGCTGATGTCCTCTGGACTGTGCCTTTAAACAGCTTGCAAACTTCTGACCCACTGGAATTGTGATACAGTGAATTAAAAGTGAAATAATCTGTCTGTAAACAATTGTTGGAAAAATGACTTGTGTCATGCACAAAGTAGATGTCCTAACCGACTTGCCAAAACTATAGTTTGTTAACAAGAAATTTGTGGAGTGATTGAAAAATGAGTTTTAATGACTCCAACCTAAGTGTATGTAAACTTCAACTTCAACTGTATGGGAAGGGTTGACTAGAGCTGAAGGGTGGGACTAATAACAACAAGATAACAAATGTAAATACACACTGTGTCCGTAAAATGTATATAGGTTCAAAACTTTAGTGAAAAAGCACAGTAAAAAATACAAGGCAAATAGAAATCAAACTGGATGGTCTTCAGAAATAGGCGGGAGGAGTTGAGGGTAGTGGAAGGATAGGAGTAAAAACAAATAAAAGATAACTATTGCAAAATATATTGTGTCTAAAAAGTACAGTGCCTTCAGAAGGTGTTCAGACCCCTTGACTTTTTCCACATTTGTTAGGTTACAGCCTTAGTCCCTTTACTCAGGACTTTGTTGAAACACCTTTGGCAGCGATTACAGCTTCGAGACTTCTTGGGTATAAAGCTACATGCTTGGCACACCTGTATTTGGGGAGTTTCTCCCATTCTTATGTGCAGATCCTCTCAAGCTCTGTCAGGTTGGATGGGGAGCGTTGCTGCACAGCTGTTTTCAGGTCTCTCCAAGAGATGTTCGATCGGGTTCAAGTCCGGGCTCTGGCTGGGCCACTCAAGGACATTCAGAGACTTGTCCCAAAGCCACTCCTGCGTTATCTTGGCTGCGTGCTTAGGCTCGTTCTCCTGTTGGAAGGTGAACCTTTGCCCCAGTTTGAGGTCCTGAGCGCTCTGGAGCAGATTTTAATTAAGGATCACTCTGTACTTTGCTCCGTTCATCTTTGCCTCGATCCTGACTTGTCTCCCAATCCCCACAGCATGATGCTGCCACCACCATGCTTCACCGTAGTGATGGTGCCAGGTTTCCTCCAGACATGATGCTTGGCATTCAGGCCAAAAGGTTCAATCTTGGTTTCATCAAACCAGAGAATCTTGTTTCTCATGGTCTGAGAGTCTTTAGGTGCCTTTTGGCAAACTCCAAGTGGGCTGTCATGTGCCTTTTACTGAGGAATGGCTTCCGTCAGGTCACTCTTCCATAAAGGCCTGATTGGTGGAATGCTGCAGAGATGGTTGTCCTTCTGGAAGATTCTCCTTTCTCCACAGAGGAACTCTAGAGCTCTGTCAGAGTGACCATTGTGTTCTTGGTCACCTCCCTGACCAATTCTTCTCGACCGGAAGAGTCTTGGTGGTTCCAAACTTCTTCCATTTAAGAATGATGGTGACCACTGTGTTCTTAGGGACTCCAATGCTGCAGAACATTTTTGGAACCCTTCCCCAGATCTGTGCCTTGACACAATCCTGTCTCGGAGCTCTACGGACAATTCCTTCAACCTCAGGGTTTGGTTTTTGCTCTGACATGCACTGTGGGACTTTATATAGACAGTTGTGTGCCTTTCCAAATCATGTCCAATCAATTGAATTTACCACAGGTGGACTCCAATCAAGTTGTAGAAACATCAAGAATGATCAATGGAAACAGGATGTCAATTTTGAGTCTCAAAGCAAATGGTCTGAATACTTATGTAAATACATTTTTTTATTTATATATTGTTTTAGCAAAAATGTCAACCTGTTTTTGCTTTGTAATTATGGGGTATTGTGTGTAGATTGCGAAGGATTATTGATTCTTCAATCCATTTTAGAAAACTGCTGTAATGTAACAAAATGTTGAAAAAGTCAATACTTTCCAGAAGATAGTATGTAGAAGCTGGAAGTAGAAGCTGAAGTGTTGTTGTTTGTTAGTTTACTCCAATGAGGGGAGGGGTTGTAAGGTTAGTCGAAAATATAAAATCGAATTAAATTAAATAATCAACAAAATAAAAATATTTGAAACACTTTTTCAAATCTCAGGTACACCACACGTTGCATTTCCTCCTGCACAGGAACATCCACTGAGTCTGAGTGATCAAATTAAAATAGCAGATCTGTATGTGTCCATGTAATTGGCCCCATGGGCTTTGACTCTGAGTGTTTTCACCATGTATCAACACCATGTTTCTCTCCACCTTAGGAGTACACCATTGATGTGTTTTTCCGACAAAGCTGGAAAGATGAGCGCCTGTGTTTCAAAGGACCCATGGAGATGCTGCCTCTGAACAACCTCCTGGCCAGTAACATCTGGACCCCAGACACATTCTTCCTCAACGGGAAAAAGTCTATCGCCCACAACATGACCACACCGAACAAGCTACTGAGACTGAAGGATGACGGGACGCTGCTCTACACTATGAGGTACCAACCACGGGACCGTTCAGTGCTATTTCAGTTAGAAATGTATCACATAGGACAGATAGGAGTACCGGTAATGTAGTATGGGGAATCGTGTCAGGTCTATTCATCGCATTTCTATCTGATAGAGATAGGATTGTCTGTCATTCTAAATCAGTAATCATTCATCACATTTCTATCTGCAACGTTCTAAATGTTTCACCTCACTGAATACATCCTTGAATTTGGACTCTGACCATGTGGACTGACCAAGAGAAACTCTGACCCTGAACCATAATCCTTTAGAGTCTATTTTTGCACCCATGCGTCAAACTAAGTAACATAGTAAAAATATTTCCATCAAAATTTGTCAGTTTAAGCTGGAGATGTCCATTTCTTTGATTGGACTGCGTCTCAATCCACCACATCTGTCTATGTCAGAATTCCGCATCTACGGTGGAAGGTGGCCGAGCTGCAGCAGTGCTTTTCAGAGCATGAGACATCCCCAAAATCGATCTTCTCACGAAAACCTTTGTAGCGTCTGAAACGTTTGGGCTACAAACTAATATGACCCTACTATGGAAAGGAGAGATTCTCACAAATATGATAGTGTTCTCCATTTTGGATTTATGATCTCCACAAGTGTCACTCGTCTGAAGGTAACTATTAAAAAATAAATGATTGGGGGGGGAAAAAGGGGGTTAAATATGTATCCAAAAAACAAGAATATTAACTTAGCTTTCTTATATCTCTTAAATATAGGAAAGACACTTTAAAATCTTATTCCCCCTTTTAATTTTGGACTGTCTGTTTGGCCATTTATGAATGTGTTATTCAATGCGTTTCTATGGGCTATAGTAGTCAAGACCAAATTAAATATTTTGTGGAATACCTACAGGGATCCTACAATTCCAAATCAAATAGCTAAATGATCCATGGTATGACCATCATAAAACAATTCCATATGTTAGCTGAACCTCCCCTTCCCCACCCGAAAGGCTTAGACTTATAGAGAATAATATCTGAGCTTTGTGTCTGAAAAACAAACGTTACGCTCACTGAAATACAGCCAGCCACGATTCACATATGGCCCTGAACTGGTTTGGTTATTGTTGTTGTCTGTGTGTAGGAGGTAACTAGCCTCTGCACAGCTGTTCTACTCAGCCCAGCTCTTGGTAACGTAGGCTCAGACAACCTTCTGTTCTTTTGTTCTTTGTGATGCTGTATTATGTATGTTATGGAACACTGACCAATATGTGGCAGATTAGATGAAATATTCACCCTTGAATTCATAATAGACAGGAACAGGAAGTGATGACAACCAATAGCAATCATACGAATAGATCAGGACTTCCTGGTATCATTTTAGGAGGTATAATTTATTCCATATCAATACCACCCACTAAGATCATCTTAATGCCAGATAAACAGATGCAAGAGAAATAGATTAACCATATTAAAACCCCTTATGGCCATGTGACCTGGCACTATTTGGCACGATCAGGCATCGCCGTCTCTGGAATCGCTGTCTGATGAGTGAAAGGAGAAGAAGAAGAAGAAGCGGATATCAGGCCCATCATTTAAAAAGATAATAGATTTCCCAACGACTCAGGAAATGAAACATCAGGACGTTTCTGCTTTTAATCGGTCCGGTTTTACTCCTGTCTCCTAATGTATTTCCATTACCAGGAAGGAGATTAGCGCGCTTCCTAGATTTATTGCATGGTCCAGCCTTTCAGAATCCACCGACATCAGGGGAGAGCTCCTTCTCTCCTTCTAATGACTAAATGTGATTGCATTCTCACCCCCCACCCCCCGAATTCCCGAAACATTAACCCGAGAGCAACAGAGTTTTCAGAGCAAGTCATACATTTGTCGCCACAAATAATTCATACAGTGTTCTAATCCATTTCCATCATAATGTATGTGCTTAACGAGAACAGGCTGCACCCCATTATATTATGATGCAGAAGAGGTTAAAGCACGAGAGCATCATGTAGTATTCTCATTTCCATAGCAAACTGTACCTCTGATGCATGAAATATGCATATTAAGGAACTAGTGCAGTCTTTTTGGCATGTCCATTACTTTGACGTGCACTGGTGACATCAGCACATAACACGTAAATGTTAATCACACAACAAATGCAGGTTCATTATTGTGAATGGAAAAAAATGGATTACATGGGATGTTTTAGAATAGACGACACCTGTCTATTTGTAGCCCTAATTTTGTAAGGGAAAAAGGCAGCTCTCTATGCATGGACCTACATTAGTATATAGCTTATCATACCTGTATACCAATATACTTTCCTTGTGAGACAAAAAAATCAGGTTATTCAATTTCCAGTCCTGCAGTTTCTCTTATAACCACATGATGGCAGCCTTTCCTGTTCATAATGCAGACCAATGAGAATTGGGCTTCATATGATCCAATAAGAGCTTGAAACATGTCAGCTGTTTTTGACACATAGAAGCAAAGTAATATCATTGAATAATGATGCAGTGAAGTGAACACAACCTGAGTCCATGTGGTCCTCAAGGACTAGAAGTGGCCTCATTTCATTGTTATATCAATGTGTTACTATGTGTGGTTACTTTGTGGAGAAGTTCTCTGTGAATACACTCTTGACATACAGCACATGCGGGATTTGACGTGAACCACAGCCGGGAATTCACAAATAATACAACCACCACAAGATGGCAGTATAATCTATGTAATGCCATGTGCTTGGATCAGGGTGAATTCTTGGTGTTTCTGTCTAGAAATGATGAGGCTGACAAGGGGGGGGGGGGATAATAATAATAAAAAATAAACCCTGTGATGTAATCGTACAGGCATTGTGCTATCTATGCAACTAACATTAGCGCTGGAGACGAAGATGTCGATGATGATGGCAGCACTGGATTTGTAATGTACAGGATTATCATAGTAAATCTGCAGGAGATTTGGGTTTATTGTCTTGATCTTTTGGGTCTTTCTCTAGGTTAACCATATCGGCAGAGTGTCCCATGCAGTTGGAGGACTTCCCAATGGATGCTCATGCTTGCCCTTTGAAGTTTGGAAGCTGTGAGTACAATGCCATGTGTTGTTGATATTTTAGTGTATTACGCTTTGCCACCCCAATAATACAACGGCACAGATCTCATACGTATAAACATTACTAGGCCCAGACTTCTTATGATCGGAGTATGAGTCAATGACAGCATTATTTATACCTCGGTAAACCTCCAACTCATTAAACTACAAAATCAATTCCTCTAAAGAGACAATTGAGCTTGCACAGTATAGGATGGTACATATGGAACAAGGAAAGAACACAGGATCCAGCCACAACGACGGAGCCGCAATAAGGAAGGTCCTGAAAGCCGGAGGAGCTAAACCTGGTTCAGTTAAACTAGGTGGAGGGTCAAAAGGTTTATCCATCCTTTAATCAAATTGCTTGTCCTTAATTACCTCAGGTAACCTTGCCCTTAGTTACCTCAGGTAACCAGGCCTTTAATTACCTTTGGTAACCTGGCACGTGGCCTGTGTCCTCAGCACCTGGGCTATCCTACTGTACCCCCTCACCAGGGCTCCCAGGGTTGTATTCCCATTTACTAATTAGACCTAAAAGCAGACTATGGTCAGGCAGGGCTGGCCCTAGCCTTTGTGTGCACCCTCAGTGAGATTTGGTTGGGGGGACCCCACACCTCGCTGGCAAAACATTTTAGTAGCCCCCCCCCTCTTGAGGGCAGAGAGAAAAAGTTAAAGTACATTTCCTGCAATTCCACACATTTTGCCATGGGCATAGAAAAAAATGTAGCAATTTAAAGCATGTTTTCTGCAATTCTACAAGTTTTGCCATGGGGCAAAGAGAACATTTAGCAATTTTAGAACTCATTCTATGCAATTCTATTCCGCCATGGAGCAGAGAAAAGTTTTACAGCTAATTTCCTGTAATTCAACACATTATGCTATTGGGGTAGAGCAAATTATTTGCAGTTTTAAAGCTAGTTTCCAGAAATTTGACACATTTTGCAATGACTTATGCTATGTTAATATAGTATTTGAATGAGAGTGACTAACAAAGTCAATGGCCCTTCGTGCCTGGTCGGTAATTCAGCCATGATTACTACATTTACATTTTAGTCATTTAGCAGACGCTCTTATCCAGAGTGACTTTTAGCAGCAATTATGGTTAAGTGCCTTGCTCAAGGGCACAGACAGAGCCGGCTCAGGGATTCAAACAGCAACCGTCCGGTTACTGGCCCAACACTCTTAACCTCCAGGCTACCTGCCGCCACTACAACAAGTTTAAATAGCTGGCTAGACCTATTCACCTTTTTTTTCATGCTGACATGGGCTAATTGAGTGACTGTCAGTGACTGGCATAACAAGAAAAAAACTGCTTATGCACAAACGAGTTTTGAAGTTTCACCCGGCGTATTCTACTATTTGAATTCTCAACCGTTCGGTGAAACCCCTCGACCCCCCTCTCAAGTTGAAAACCATACGTTCCTAAACCCAGAGGATTTCCAGAACTGGAAACTGCTTGTAATTGTTTTATCCAGGTGTCACACCAGCATCTGCAGCTAAGTATCTCATCCTGTTATGTTAACATTCTCCTGAAGTGTTGTGGGTTGGGGCAAGGCGGGGTTGGTATGGGTGTTGCCTGCCTGGTTTAAGTGCTGGCCTGAAATAGCTCAGCCGTACCTTGACCTTTTAGATGGGGTCACTACAGATGGATAGTCCCAGGGAAGCTAATAGGAATGCCCTGAGCATGTCACACTATAGTAAACCCTGGGCTTTGTCACACCATAGGACGTATATAGCCAGATTACCTAGCTGATTGAGTTTGAGTTTATTTTTATTTTTACAGGGACAGTGCACATTAATCAACGTTTCAGTAAAAGTGCCGGTTTTAGCCAGCCGGCTAATTTTCAACCGCAGTCCCTGGGCAGGTTATTAAAAACAATTACAATATAGACAATAGCAACATAGAACAAGCAAGACATAGCAACATAGGACAAGCAAGACGTAGCATACAGACAGAGCAAAAAGCAGCAAGACAAAATTCATAAAAGCAACAAAGTGTTTCACACCTCACAAGCTACAGACAACAGACAACATGGAAAGCGGCAACACACAGCTAGGGACCATGTTCACAAATCTGATTGACCTTTAGCCATGTCTTCAAGGATTTTGTGAAAGTGTGATATGTGGTGCAGTTATGTGTGTCTGATGGCAGTGTATTCCAGACATGGGAAGCTCTCACAGAGAATGCAGATTTACTAAAGGTGCTTTTCCTTAGGGGAACTATATTGGACTGCCCCTACAGGTGTAGAATCTTAATTTGATCACTCAACTGGTTGTTGAGAATTGTTCTGCTAAGCAGGAAACACAAACTTGTAGTGTATTTGAGTTTTAAAAAGGCTTCTAAAGTTTAGAATTTCCACTTTGACATTTCAGACTAGATTTGCCAGACACTCAGAAAACATTTGCATTTGAGTCATTTACATACAGAGCATAACGATACAGTTACTACGGGTATAACAGTTGTCTGAGCACTGTGACCACAGGCTCTATTTCTCATTCCATCACCCACGCATCCCACTTCACCACCAGATACAACTGCTTTCCTGTGCAGCCCAGCTCACAGGGGATATGAAGGACGATGGAAAGTGCATCTTGCCTTTACTCTCTTGGCCCACAGTTGACCTTTTTTTCAAGCGGCACAGAAAAACGAAGTCGTATCAAATAATGTCCATGATAAGTACAATGGATGTGCTAGTGTGTGGGGAGGAGGGAGTATGTGTATGTTTGTACAGATGTGGGGTTGTAATTTGATCACCCTGTTGCAGGAGAACTGTTGCAGGACATTTAAAATGTGTCGTCTATTTGAGAGTTAAAAATGCTTCTGAAGTTTGTCATTTCCACATTGAAATTTTAGACATGATTTGCCCTAATGAAAAATGTATCAACCTCTACAAAAATGTCCATTCATTATTTCCTGTTTCCTGATCATTTTCCTGCTATAACAAACTGGAACAAATTAAGAGCCTACATTTGTATAGGTCTGTGGATTAGCATGGAAAATGTCTGACTTGACCATGCTGCTGCTGCTAAGACGTCATTTGGGGGTCAATGCAACGTCATACTTGAGATGTGGGATCGCCTTCTTGTGCTTTTTTGACACACTATTGCATATCGTACTTTTAGCAGGCACTCTTTTTTGAAGATTAACTCATAACTAGTGCACTGTACTACAAGGAACAGTAAAATATTGAAATGACCAGCAAAAATACATCACAGGTCAAAAATGGGCCCTTTTGACACTATTCCACATCTAAATTCATAAAATGATTAAATTGGTGTAAAAAACTATATCATAATACAGAAATAATCTACAAGAGTGCTGTAATAAACAGTCATTGAAGTCTATGGAATGATGGCACTCAAGTCTCTCTCAGTCTTCAACCGATCAGAGCTATGGTGAACTGAAGTGCTTTTAGGGGCTGGGTTCTCTATTGTCGTCCATGCATTGCTAACACAAGGTTATCTGTATGGAGAGTACAGAGGACTGCATGCGCCCTAAATGGCACCCTATTCCCTATTTTGTGCACTACTTTTGACTCGGGTCAAAAGTAGTGTACTATATAGGGAACAGCATGCCATTTGGGACCTAGGCACAGCCTCTTTTGATATACGAGGCTGGTTTAAATGGGTTGCGTATTACAGGCAAGGCTCAATCAGTGCATTGCTGTATGCACGGTGTAGCTCTTTTCTATTCCCATGGTCAATTAAAATCACAGGAGGGTTTTAGACGCTGTAAAACCATCCTATTACTATTAGGTACTAGCACAGTCTCCTCACAGGTACAGTAGATGGCTCAGGTTTTCAGATTAAGATGTATGGGTGCGTGGACAGTATGTAAACAAAGATGATATCAAATCTGTCCATCATTTCATTTGTTCACTTGTTCATGTATTTGTTTGTTTGTTTATTCATTTGTTTATTCACTCATTCAGCCATTCATTCATTCATCTATCGCAACTCTTAATGTTCATGTTATGTAATAGATGGGTTTGTACCGTGCAATCTCAGTCGGGGAGAGGTTGCCGTTAAGTTGGCATAGGTGACAGGCACCGCCTGCCAAATCCTTTAGCTCTACTACTAAATCGTGGTATCTCCCGCGTCATTATCCTTAATGCTTCTAAACCCACCCAACTTTACATTTTGGCCCTGGCTTTCGGGCTAAAGCCATCCAAGAAGTCTGACTGTAAATAGCAATCCACTAGGCATGGCAAGTAGTACCAGTACTACAGCAAAGTGCTATGGCATGCTATTGAGCTCGGTTGCTTAGTTACTGCACTTTACATTGATCCATCACTTTCTTTTTCTCTGTTCTTCCCACCCAACACACACGCGCACGCACACACACACACACACACACACACACACACACACACACACACACACACACACACACACACACACACACACACACACAGGCATTTTCCTCCTACAACGAGGGAGAAATGCTTGTTTCGTCCCTAGGAACATTCACAGTGTACCTCATTTTGATTATTTTCTTTAATCCAGAAAGACACTTTGTCATCCGGGGATTAAACTACAGTCATTCTTTTCATCCTTAATTAGAAAAAAAAGAAGATATTTACAAAAATTACATGGAACATGGAAATGAAGTTGAAATGAAGTAGACTGGTACAGTGTATAGCCTTGAAGAACATGACTCACCCTCACATTTTCTTTCTCTCTCTCTCTCTGTGTCTCATTTTCTTTCTTCCAGGTTCCTGTGGTTCATCCCTTTCTTAACCTGGTTCTCTAGGCCTTTGTGTTTTTCAATTTTATATACAAACCATCTACAAATGCTGAGGACTCTATACAGATGCAGGATATTAATTTGATCAACCTGTTGCAGGAGAACTTTTCTTCAATGCAGAACATGTACATGTAGTGCATTTGAGGATTTAAAATCCTTCTCAAGTTTGTAATTTCCACCTTGAAATTAATTTCAGACTGGATTTTAACTTGTGAAAAATGTCCGTCAATTACAATCGAAATAACAATTCAAATTTCCTGTTGCTGTAGGATTATTTCCCTGCTATAGCAAACTCTCTCAAATGAAGATCCTATATCTGTACCTCCACTTATTTCCCATGGTTCTGACTGGCCCATTATTCCTCACTATCCACTTTCCTCTGCATCTCCCTGCTTGCTTAAAGAGACCTAGGCCTCAAATTGATAGCAGATAGGAAAGGTGCTGTTTCTGAGGTTTCTCTCAGAATGTTGGCGCTGTATTTTTAGGAAAGGTGTGGTTTCACGTCAATATCCAACACTGTTTCTACAGTGACAGTGTTCAAGAGAGGAACAGCTTGCTAGTTGTTTCAGTTTAAATGAGGTTAACACCTCTGATAAAGCGTAAATCCTTCATCTGCACTTGATTGAATTCTCTTTGTTGGACTGCAGGTAATGTCCTAGCCAGTGCTTTCCTGAATCCGGAGACTAGGTTTCTGACTTTACATACAATATAAAATGCAGCGTGCAACAATTTCAAAGATTTTACTTAGTTACAGTTCATATCATAAAATCAGTCAATTGCAATAAATTCATTAGGCCCTAATCTGTGCATTACCATGCTGAAACATGAACTGATGGTAGCGGATGAATGGCATGATAAATATACTCAGGATCTTTTCACGGTATCTCTGCATTCAGATTGCCATCGATATAATGCAATTGTGTTCATTGTCCTTAGCTTATGCCTGCCCATACCATTACCCCATAGCCATCATGGGGCACTCTGTTCACAACATTGACATCAGCAAATCGCTTGCTCACATGACGCCCTACCCGGGGTCTGCAGTTGTGAGACCGAGTGGACATACTGCCAAATTCTCTAAAACAACGTTGGAGGCGGCTTATGGTAGAGAAATTAACATAAAATTATCTGGCAACAGCTCTGGTGGACATTCCTGCTGTCAGCATGCCAATTGCACGCCCCCTCAAATCTCGAGACATCTGTGGCTGTCACACCCTGATCTGTTTCACCTGTCTTGTGCTTGTCTCCACTCCCCCACCAGGTGTATCCCTTTTGTTCCCATTATCCCCTGTGTATTTATACCGGTGGTTCCGTTTTTCTGTTCCCAGTTCGTCATCTGCGTTTTTCCGTACTGTTTTTCTAGTCCCTGTTTTCTATTCCTCCCGGTACTACCCTTTTCTGCTTCCTGAGAACCCCACTTACCTCCTCCGGAGCGCTATGCTGGGGATCCTGGAACCTGCCGGGCATTTCTTTCCCATTGCTCCCTCATCTTTTGAGCTGCAACACTCTTCGTTTCCTTCGGATCGTTCAAAGATAGTGTATCTCAGATCGCTGATGTCTGTAAGTGCTCTCACCTGGGAAACGGGGGTTTGGGAGCAACAATCTGCCATTTGCCTTCATCTGGAGGATTTCGTGGCGGAGGTGAGTAAGGTGTTCGATTCAACGGTGTCTGGGAGAGAGGAGGCCCGAAAGCTACTTCTACTACGTCAAGACTCCTGTAGTGTGGCAGACTACGTGGTAGACTTTCGCACGTTGGCCGCCGAGAGTGCCTGGAACCTGGAATCCCTGTTTGACATCTTCCTTCATGGAATATTAGCGGAGATTAAAGACGAACTCGCAGCTCGGGAGTTACCCTTAGACACAACTCCATCATAGCCTTAACCATAAGGATCGATGGGCGCCTACGGGAACGCAGGAGAGAGAGATCTGTTCTCGGCCACACTCCTCCATGACTGCTTTCTCGCCTCCGAAGAACCCAGGAATTCCCCGACGCCTGCATTCTCGAGAGGATCCGAGTCACCCGAGCCCCCTCTGGAATCAGATGGGACGGGCGACTCGTTTACTCCAGAGCCTATGCAACTGGGCAGGGCTCGATTGTCGCCTAAGGAACAATTACGCAGGCTGAGTTCCAACAGTTGCCTGTATTGTGGTGCTACAGGGCATTACATATCCACCTGTCCAGTAAAAGACCAGGCTCATCAGTAGATATGAGTACGCTGGTGGGCCATACTGGGAGTCTTCTAACTCCTATTACTCGTACCCCTTTCCATGTTATCCTGTTGTGGGGTGATTGGTCTAAATCTCTCCGGGTGATCATTGACTCTGGGGCTGACGAGAGTTTTGTGTACGCTACTCTAGTATCTGAGCATCTCCACACAACTCTTCTCCATTCCCATGGACGCCAGAGCACTGGACGGACGCTCCATTGGCAGGGTCACTCACAGTACGGTTTCCATTAACCTGTGAGTGTCGGGCAATCACATTGAGTTACATACAGCTTCTGCATATTAAATCTCCCCATGTTCCTGTTGTTTTGGGATTTTCATGGCTCCAGACACAACCCCCTGATTGACTGGACCACTGGTTCTATGCTGGGTTGGAGTCCGTTCTGCCACTCACATTTCCTTAAAGCGGCACAGTCTGTCCCAGGATGTCCTCCTGCGGGCTCTGGGAAAGCCTTTGATTTCTCCGCCGTTCCCGCGGAGGACCAGGACCTCCTGGAGGTTTTCAGCAAGGCTTGCGCCACCTCCCTTCCTCCACATCGCCCTATGATTGCGCCAATGACTTCCTCCACCACACTGCCTCATGGGCGGCTATATTCCCTCTCTGGCTGCTGGGAGACGAGTGGAAGAACGCCTTCAACATCCTTGTTGGCTCCCGTTCTGTTCAAGCGCATGTCCGACATGTCCTTCAGCGCCTCCTGGAGAACCAGTTGTTTGTGAAAGCTGAGGGTGTGAATTCCATCGCTCCACTATCTCTTTTCTGGGATACGTCATCGCTGAAGGGGACGTTCAGATGGAGCCTGACAAGGTGAGAGTGGTGATGGATTGGCCCTAACCCACCTCTAGAGTGCAGCTGCAATGTTTTGTACTGCTGCTTCATTCGGAGCCACAGCACCCTGGCTTCTTCCCGCTCTGAACTCACTTATTCTAAGGTTCCCATGGTCTTAAGCTGCCGACAGGGCATCCTGTCAGTTCGTGGTGGAGGTTTACTCCTCGGACATTGGAGTGGGGGCCGTTTTGTCCCAACGTTCGGCCCAGGACCGAAAGTTGCACCCCTGCACTTTCCTTTCTCATCGCCTGAATTCTGCTGAGAGGAACTATGACATTGGTAATCGAGAGCTTCTTGCGGTAAAGTTGGCGCTGGAGGAGTGGAGGCACTGGCTTGAAAGGGCAGAATACCCATTCTTAGTTTGGACCGACCTTAAGAAACTTGAATATCTTCGCACCGCTAAACTCCTCAAATCCAAACAAGCTTGTTGGGCTCTGTTATTCACTCGGTTTAACTTTACCATCACATACCGCCCTGGGCCCAATAATGTTAAGCCTGATGCTCTCTCTCGCCTGTATAGTTCTGCGGCTACACCAGCAGACCCAGAGACCATCCTCCCCTATCTCCTGTCTCGCTACTACACTTGTCTGGGGAATCAAGAGCCTGGTCCACAACGTGCAGCATTCCCAGCCGGACCCCAGGGGGCCCTGATTCAGACCCGCTCCCCAAGTCCTGGAATGGGAACATTCCTCGACGCTTACCTATCATCCCGGCTCCTACCGGACCCTGGCTTTCATCCGACAAAGTTTTTGATGGCCCACTATGTTTTCTGATGTCTCCACACTGTGGACGATCAGAACAAGACTCAGCGGCAAGCTCCGGCTGGCCTCTTTCAACCACTCCCTGGTGCCTCATCGCCCCTGGTTGCATATATCCCGGTCACTGGTCTCCCTCTGTCTGATAGCAACACCTCCTTCCTTACAGTGGTGAATAGGTTTTCTAAAGGCACCCATTTCATTCCCCTCCCCAAGGTACCTTCAAGTTACCTGCAAGTTACCTGTACCCTCATTGGGTTGTCGGCAAGCCTGTCCTCCGGGTTTCATTCTCAGTCCAACGGCCAGTTGGAGCGTGCCAATCAGGACCCGGAGATGGCACTCCGTGCCTCGTCTCGGCCAATCCACCTGGAGCCAGCGACTCGTGTGGGTGGAGTACGCCCGGAACGCCCTTCCGTGCTCGGCCACTGGGCTCTCACCTTGCGAGTGTTCCCTGGGTTACCAGCCTCCACTCTTCCAAGAGCAAGAGGAAGAGGTCAGCATACCCTCAGCCCAGATGTTAGTCCGTCGCTGTCGGTGTACCTGGAAGAGATCCCGGTCCGCTCTCCTTAAGAACTCCTCCCGTTATCATCTCGGGCAGAGGGTATGGTTCTCCACTCGGGATCTGCCCCACAGGGTGGAACCCCGTTTAACTTTCCCCCCGCTTTATCGGCCCCTTTCCGATCTCTAAAATCCTTAGTCCCACTGCTGTTTGTCTTCTGTTGCTTCCCTCCGTATACATCTCATGGTTCATGTGTCTAAGATTAAACCTTTGTCTCACAGCCCTTTGTCTCCTGTTTCCAGGCCCACCCCCCTCCCCGTCTCATTGATGGCCATCCGGCATACACGGTGAGATGCCTCGTGAGTGTTCAACCTCGGGGCAGGGGTTTCCAGTACCTGGTTGACTGGGAGGGTTATGGCCTGGAGGAGAGGTGCTGGGTCCCCGCTAAGGACATCCTGGACCCGGCCCTCATCGCTGACTTTCACCGCCGGCATCCCGGTCAACCAGGTATGCGCCCGGGTAGGACGCCAGGTGGTGCCCCTAGAGGGGGGGTACTGTCACACCCTGATCTGTTTCACTTGTTTGGTGCTTGTCTCCACCCCCCACCAGGTGTCTCCTATTTGTTCCCATTATCCACTGTGTATTTATACCGATGGTTTCTGTTTGTCTCTTGGCAGTTCGTCTTGTCTCGTCAAGCCTACAAGCGTATTTTTCTGTACTCCTGTTGTTTTTTTAGTCCTCCCGGTTCCAACCTTTTCTGCCTGCCCTGACCCTGTCTGCCATACCATTCTGCCTACCTTGACCTCGAGCCTGCCTGCTGTCCTGTACCCATCAGACTCTGACCGGGTTTAGAAACTTCTACCTGTCCTCAACCTTTTCCCCAGCGCAAGGTGCACCTGTGTAATGACCATGCTGTTTAATCAGCTTCTTGAAATGCCACACCTGTCAGGTGGATGGATTATCTTGGCAAAGAAGAAATGCTCACTAACGGATGTAAACAAATTTGTGAGAGAAAAAAAAAGCTATTTTTATGTGTTTAGAATAATTCTGGGATCTTTCATTTCAGCACATGAATCATGGGACCTACACTTTACATGTTGCATTTATATTTTTGTTCAGTGTAGAATGTACATAGTATATATCTCATGATTTGAGAGTAACAATACTTTTGTTAATTAATTTAAAAAAGGAAAAATAGATACATTTGTACTTCAAATGATAGCTGTCTGTTATGAGTAGTGTAAAAAGTGTGTTTCTGGTTGTAACAGATCTCCAAAATCTTCATATTTGACATGCCCTACCTGGCTACTGTAAACTGTAGCTGACCTGACCTGAACATTGTATTACTCCTCGATCCAGACTGTTCTATTGATATAGCCTATTAAGAGATCCTAATGGTTGGCAGGCCTTTGTGTTCTATCTTGGGTCAGTGTTTCAGGAGAGGAGCCAATGCAACTCCTTGTGGATGTCATGAGTCTTTAGGGCTTTGCCCCAGCTTTAGAGTGACCTCCACACTGGACCCTCCTGTAATCCACACAGAGAGCTGACAAGATAAATAATTTCCCTTTTAGATTAATTGGGAAATAATTTGATTACAGATCACTGACTTGAGCAAAAAAACTAGTAGGCTACAATCTGAAGTTGGTGGGTTTGTGTGTGTGTCTGCCTGCCTGCCTGTCTGTCCGTCTAACCATTTGTCTGTCTGTCTACGTATGCATCTGTGTCTTTCTGTATGTCACAATGCCTGATGACCCTCTCTGCTGTGGCAGAGGCGTAATTTGGACCAGACCTTGGGGGTCAGCGTTAGCCGACACTGTCAGCTCCAATCAGCCACTGTGGCTATGTGATTAACAAGCTGTGTTGCATTGCAAACATGCGCTCAACCACAGTTCAATCCAAGCCTGAAGCCCCCAGAGGGCCAAAGTTGGCAGAGCCCCTTATTCTAGTCTATACTGTACAGCTTCCAGTCAATTTCTTTACTATGGTAAAGGAAAAGAGATTGGGTATAGCTATGTTGTCTCTTAAGATCTGTTCTTAGAGAGAAAACCATTCACCACATAAGTGACAAATCCACAAACGCAATGGGTGCCTAGCTGTACTCAACACAGCAGGATCAGAAGCAACTTTTTGGCACCGGGACTTTGCATTTGCTAAATAAATCAACTTGAACACCAAACCACTACTTAGTTTCACTTAGAGTAGAATATGAGGAACCTTGTGTCCTAGACATAAGTAACAAACTGTTATGTTCCTTCCCCAGCATGCATGTCATGCTTACACGATATAGGCCTCCAATTGTGTTGCCAGAAGAACGTTTAGCCCTAGAAATAGCTTCATCCTAGTGTCGCTTGACTCAAGATCTGAGTTTCAACTATAATTTCGATCTGAGACATGCTAGTTCCTGATATGTACCCTGGCCAGTATAATATCTCATTAGCATTCTCACAGTGTCCTGTTTCTCTCTTTCAGATGCCTATCCAGTCTCTGAGGTGGTGTACCTCTGGCAAACCGGTGCTGCCAAGTCTGTAGTGGTGGCAGAAGATGGATCCCGTCTCAACCAGTACCACCTGATTGGCCAGACTGCAGGTTCTGAGGACATCTACACAAGTCGAGGTGAGGTACAGTTAAAGTTGGAGGTTTACATACACTTAGGTTGGAGTAATTAAAACTCATTTTACAACCACTCCACAAATTTCTTGTTAACAAACTATAGGTTTTGGCAAGTCGGTTAGGACATCTACATTGTGCATGGCACAAGTAATTTTTCCAACAATTGTTTACAGACAGGTTATTTCACTGAATCACAATTCCAGTGGGTCAGAAGTTTACAGACACTAAGTTGACTGTGCCTTTTTACAGCTTGGAAAATTCCAGAAAATAATGTCATGGCTTTAGAAGCTTCTGATAGGCTAATTGACATCATTTGAGTCAATTGTTGGTGTACCTGTGGATGTATTTCAAGGCCTACCTTCATACTCAGTGCCTCTTTGCTTGACGTCATGGGAAAATCAAAAGAAATTAGCCAAGACCTCAGAATTCTTTTTTAGACCTCCACAAGTCTGGTTCATTCTTGAGAGCAATTTCCAAATGCCTGAACGTACTTTGGTGCGAAAAGTGCAAATCAACCTTGTGAAGATGCTGGAGGTAACAGGTACTAAAGTATCTATATCCACAGTAAAACGAGTCCTATATCGACATAACCTGAAAGGCCGCTCAGCAAGGAAGAAGCCACTGCTCCAAAACCGCCATAAAAAAGCCAGACTACGGTTTGCAACTGCACATGGGGACAAAGATCGTACTTTTTGGAGAAATGTCCTCTGGTCTGATGAAACAGAAATACAACTGTTTGGCCATAATGACCATCGTTATGTTTGGAGGAAAAAGCGGGAGGCTTGCAAGCCGAAGAACACCATCCCGGCCGTGAAGCACGGAGGTGGCAGCATCATGTTGTGGTGGTGCTTTGCTGCATGAGGGACTGGTGCACTTCACAAAATAGATGGCATCATGAGGCAGGTCATAGTATTGGCTACTTGCCGAGTACACTCGCTAAAGTGCTAACTTATTAGCTAGCATGGCTAACTGAAAATTATGTGGATATATTGAACAACTCAAGACATCAGTCAGGAAGTTAAGGCTTGGTCACAAATGAGTCTTCCAAGTGGACAATGACTCTAAGCATACTTCCAAAGTTGTGGCAAAATGGCTTAAGGACAACAAAGTCAAGGTATTGGAGTGGCCATCACAAAGCCCTGACCTCAATCCTATAGACATTTGTGGGCAGAACTGAAAAACCGTGTTTGAGCAAGAAGGCCTACAAACCTGACTCAGTTACACCAGTTCTGTCAGGAGGAATGGGCCAAAATTCACCAAACTTACTATGGGAAGCTTTTAAGCCATTTAAAGGCAATGCTACCAAATACTAATTGAGTGTATGTAAACTTCTGACCCACTGAGAATGTGATGAAAGAAATAAAAGCTGAAATAAATCATTATTTCTACTATTATTCTGACATTACACTTAAAATAAAGTGGTGACCCTAACTAACCAAAGACAGGGAATTGTTACTAGGATTAAATGTCAGGAATTGTGAAAAACTGAGTTTAAATGTGTTTGGCTAAGGTGTATGTAAACTTCCGACTTCAACTGTATATACACTCAACCTGTCCCAGGCCTCTTCCGTTATCCACACTTGCAAACCCTAGAGTTAAGCAATGTATTATGGTATGCATTCTAATTGCTATGCACATATGGATGTTGGAATGGAATGTAGATTGAGACATTTTGATAGCTGTCACTTAGGCTACACGGGGACTCACTTATTCCTGTCCTGAGTCAAGGGTTAATCCCATGTTGACTGCCCCATCAGGCTTTTGCATAAGAGGACGACATCACAGCCCCCCAAGGGATTGGACATCCCAGGCTCCCGGGCAGGGACACGTGGGATTGAAAGGCTTAATTCCCTTATGTAAAGTGGAACTGTAATATACATCAGCTGCTGTCTGCAGAATGGCTATTAAAAGTGTGGATTTCCCTAGTATTGTGCGTAGAATAGCAGAAACCATCCAGCCCAGTCAGAGTCATCATCACAGCCATTTAACTCTTTGGCCATGAAAGGAGAGGAGAGGCAGGACAGTCCCTCCATGGCAATCTCCCTTGATCATGGATAAGAACTAAAACCCTCCCTGCCTGTTAAGTAGGCAACGGGATCCTATAAGCTTCCCTGCGGGGCCACTGTAAAGTGTCAACTATAGTCCATTTGTGGACTGACCCCAAACGTCAACAGGCCCGTGAGCTAAAAGTGGGTTTCTGCGCATCTCCTTTCCTCCACCTGCTCCTCTCTGCTTCCCAGCAAGTAACAAATGGGAGCTGCGGAGGTCAGGCGGTGGCTGTAGGCCGTCTGCCTGGGCCAGGGCCAAGTCAGTAGAGTTCACTGTCCCCGATGGGAATCCAGTGGGTCAGTTCTGTTGTGGTTCTTGAATTAGCAAGTGCCTAATTTTAGGTACAATCCCTCTATGGCTAAATCAAGACGAGATTATCAAACGGCTCGGTTTAGAGACATGACATCCTATACCCCCTCACAGTACATTTACAAAATAAGTACCGTACTCCCCTAAAATGATATAGTACACTGTTTGGTAAAAGAGGGAAATATAGTTTATCCTGCAAAATGGAGTCCCTTAGTTGGGTTTAGAACAGTGTGCCTTTCTGCAATGTCTCCTTTGGACATAATCCCAAACCCAGCCTATTCCAGTTGTTTTCTTATTTAAATTTGCATATTTACATGTAAGTCAAGTTTTTTTAAAGTATTTCAAGAACATTCTGGGACCACCGTTGCCTTAGTACTCACCAGTTGACCAACATGGCTGCGTTATTGTCTGCAATGAATGGAAGTTCCCCATAAACGCTCCAGAATCCTTGCAGTAAAATCCACCAAAGGTACATGTTCAATCCTCTATGAGTCTCATCGGGCTCCATGCATCAATAGCAAACAGTCCGGATGGAAGATCGGTCCCCGGTCGGTCGCTCGCTCGAGGCGGAGAGAGGCTGGGAGTCATGGGTGTCTCCCCGGTGGGCCGAGAAGATGCCGGCTAGCTGGGGCTTCTGGGGCTGGAGACATGATGGTGCCTGCGTTGGCCCTGCGTCCTTTTGGCTCACAGAAACACAAACTTTCCATGGGGCACCAGGTCAACCCCCCTCCATCACACCCCTGGGAGAATTGTGATTAACTAGGAGCTAAGGTGTGCAGATATCTGTCCGTCAGTCGCTGGAGATTTGGTAGCGTCGCGTCCTTGTCGAGTGTGCGAGGCCAGAGCACAGCAGAGCAGAGCCGAGCTGAGTGAGTGGGCAGGACTGAGCTAGCGTTTTCCCTGATGGCAGGATGCAGATTGTGACAGGGGATTAGTGAGATACAGAAATCGGATTTTGCCTGGAGAACGCAGCAGTCATCAGTGGATTTTCTATAGTTTATCAGGCTCCGGCTGTGGGAAGCTGGAAAGGATTTTTTTTAAAGCTTCAAATGCAATCTTCAGTTGGTTAACAGGATATGTTTGTTTTTTTCCTCTCCCCTTTTTTTACCTCTAAACATTTACCTCAGACAGAAACTGTCACATTATTGAGTGTAAAACATACATATTGTAGCGACACCATTTTCTATCATATTTTATTAATCTGCATAGTTATTTTCTTAGATAATTATATTTGTTGCCGATTGTTGCATCCTTGTCATGTGTTTTTTTTATTGTTATATAACGCTTAAACAAAAGTGCATATTATAAAGTTCGATAAAATTATCAAATATATAATACAATTATATAAAAATGCAGGATGACTTAGCGATTCACTATGTCCTTCTACTGTATATCTCCATCGTTGTTACCACCGCAATAATTTATTTCTTTGTCCCACCGTCTTCTAAACCAACAGGACAGTACACAGTCATGATGTGTCACTTCTACCTGAAGAGGAAGATTGGTTACTTTGTTATTCAGACCTACATGCCCTGCTTCATGACCGTGATCCTGTCCCAGGTGTCCTTCTGGCTCAACCGTGAATCTGTACCAGCCAGGACCGTTTTTGGTTAGTATGACCTCAACACAACCACTTGGATCAACTCTAGCAAAAAGTGTACTTTCAACTCAAAATGAACACTATATGTTGCCCCATCACCCAACACATACTGTACACTCATCACAATTTTCATGAATCGTGTTAGATTTTTTTATTTAAACCTTTAGTTAGCCCGATAAGTCATTGAGAACACATTACCTTTCACAATAACGACCTGGTTAAACTACAATTATCTGTATCATCCATGATGACGGCAATTTGAAATAGATTTTCAGGCAATTATAGACTTCACAGGTGATGAACACCTTTGATGAACACCTTTCTCTTGTCCCTAAAAAACCCTGAATGTCTACAGCATGTTTTTTTATACTTTAATTTATTTATTGTTGGAAATAAAACTGTAAAAACACCAGCAAATCAGCTCGAAGTGATTTTCATTTTGAAAATCTATTCCAAAGTATTCCCACCCATAATAGAGAGAGCTATTATTAGTGACCAAAAAAAGTATGTGGACACCTCATTGAATATCTCATTCCAAAATCATGGGCATTAATATGGAGTTGGTCCCTCCTATGTTGCTATAACTGCCTCCACTCTTCTGGGAACATTGCTGCGGGGACTTGCTTCCATTCAGCCACAAGAGCATTAGTGAGGTCAGCCACTGATGTTGGGCGATTAGGCCTGACTCACAGTCGGCGTTCCAGTTCATCCCAAAGGTGTTCAATGGGGATGAGGTCAGGGCATTTTGCAGGCCACTCAAGCGCTTCCACACCAATTTTGACAAACCATTTCTGTATGGACCTCTCTTTATGCATGGGGGCATTGTCATACTGGAACGGGACTGAAACAGGACTGTTGCCACAAAGTTGGAAGCACAGAATTGTGTAGAATGTAATTGTATGCTGTAACGTTAAGATTTCCCTTCACTTGAACTAAGGGGCCTAGCCCGAACCATGAAAAACAGCCCCAAACCATTATTCCCCCTCCACCAAACTTTACAGTTGGCACTATGCATTCGCATCTCCAGTCCAATGGCGGCAAGCTTTACACCACTCCAGCTGATGCTTGGCATTGCGCATGGTGATCTGAGGCTTGTGTGCTCGGCCATGGAAACCCATTTCATGAAGCGCCCGATGAACAGTTCTTGTGCTGACGTTGTTTCCAGAGGCAGTTTGGAACTCGGTAGTGAGTGTTGCAACCTAAGACAGATGATTTTTACACGCTACGCACTTCGGCACTCGGCGGTCCCATTCTGTGAGCTTGTGCGGCCTACCACTTCGCGGCTGAGCTGTTGTATGACGGGTCCACATTGAAAGTCACTGACCTTTTCAGTAAGGCCATTCTATTGGCAATGTTTGTCTATGGATATTGCATAGCGGTGTGCTCGATTTAATACTCCTGTCTGCAAATGGGTTTGGCTGAAATAGCAGAATCCACTCATTTGAAGGTGTGTCCACAAACTGTAGTATATACTGTATACTGTATGTTATTGAATACAAATGTAGCAATGTTTGAAATTATTATGTTTTTGTGAAATATTATACTTGTTTGGTCTTCTTGCGGTCTATTTGCAGTCTACAAATGATTTGTAATTATGTTCCGGCCCCCTGACCATCCGCTCAAGTACAAATGTGCCTGCGGCTGAATCTAGTTGATGATCCCAAAATGTCTACAGCTTCCACACGTCACTACAGATTATGTCAACCACTCGATTCCCAAACACTAAATAATATATTACAACCTGTTGCTCACTCATCATACATGGGTAGGGTTCATTAGGCAGAGAATGGAAGAATACGGACTGAAACAAGGAGGGACTACATGGCCTTGTAACTCTTATTTGATTTTTTTCCATTGCAAAACATTTGAAAACCTTTTCCACTGTGTGCCCTAATGAACATGACGTCTCTGCTCTTCTATCAGGTGTCACTACAGTGCTGACTATGACTACTCTCAGTATCAGCGCTCGCAACTCGCTGCCTAAGGTGGCCTACGCCACAGCCATGGATTGGTTCATCGCTGTGTGCTATGCGTTCGTCTTCTCCGCGCTTATCGAGTTTGCCACCGTCAACTATTTCACCAAGAGGAGCTGGGCGTGGGATGGCAAGAAGGCCATGGAGGCTCAGCACCCAAAGGTGAGTCCATGGAGGGTCCCAGCATGTATCCCACCATTGAAAAGTGATAGAGAGCTATGGTCGTATTTTTGGGATGACGTGATGGAAACGTTGATGCTGTACATGCATAATAATTACTGACAGAAATCGTTAAGTTAAAATAAAAACCGCTTAGCCCCGGTTTGTGTGGGTCGACATGTAACACAGACTATTTGTATCCATCCAACACAAATAGTAGCGTATTAAATATTAAATGATACATTTTAAATGTTTTATCTCAACAGAAAAGGGACCCTATGGTGCTTTCTAAGAAGCCCAACAACGTCTGTACAGCAGGAGTGAACTACACCCCCAACATCACTAAGGATATCTCTATCTCCACCATCTCCAACAGCACCTCCATACAACTAAGATCGTCTGAAACAGAAGTCCTGGACCCCAAGAAAACCTACAACAGCGTGAGCAAAATCGACAAAATGTCCCGGATAGTTTTCCCTGTCCTATTTGGAACCTTTAACCTAGTGTACTGGGCTACTTACCTCAACAGAGAACCGGTCATCAAAGGAGTCAACATATTGGCTCCAACATAGTGTCTTTGTCAAACACACGACCCTACCTTCAACCGTATTGGCCTACAAGCTGCTGAAGAAAATGATACTGTGTCACAAAGGATGGGAGATGGGTTCTGTCTTTCTCATACTGTCATTTGCATGAAGCTTTTTAGAGAGATACTCTGCCCATGTTTGCCTTGATATTCCCTCTTTATACCTACTGTACATTGCTTTAATTCAACAATGACATTTTGAAAGTGAAAATCAATGGCATTTTGAAAGTGAAACTCGACAAGGACCTTTTGAAATGTTGCAGTGTGGACATTTGTCCTGGCCTCAAATGAATTGAAAACGGTCATGGCATTTATGTTTTTGTTTATAACCCTGTCATCTTGAAGAATAGGAGACTGAGAAACACATGCTGTGTTAGTAGTATGAAGTAAGATAGCGGAAGCTAGGATGTTACGGAAAGTGGTGAATAATGATTTTCAGTGTCATTTCCAGTCAATTTGTGAAGTTTGTATAATGCTGCGGACAAATCTCTCTTATCTCTATTGGATACATACGTTGTTATACTTTTGTCATTTTTGCCCATCTCACATGTACTGTTTGTACAATTTAAAATGTTACTATTTCTTACCTCTATCTATATAATGCACAGATTAATAATTTTTGACAAACGTGGGTCTAACTGTGGAGACAGAGGCCAAATAAGCTAGCAAGATACAACGCTGTGATGTAATTGATGATACAGTCTAATCAACCTAGGTGAAAGTGCACAGTCGGAACATTCTAATCATTACCAAGTTATAAAATGGTTGGTTGATTAGGTCTGACTTTTTCCATCGCAATGAAAGTGTTTTCCCTAAGCTCGAGGGAGAGGGTGCCTACTTTGAAGTATTGAGCTGCCCTTTGGTGTGAAAGGTTGAACTCGTGTACTGTAACAGGATACGTTTTCCTTAGGCATCAAATGGGGGGGGAAACAGACTGAAACAGGAAGGGACTTCCTGGATTTGTCCAGTAAGAAACACTTATTTTAATTTACTGTTTCAAAACATTTTGCTACCATTTGCCCTACTGAACACAGCCCTCCTACACTGCTGTCCTATCCTCATTGTGTCATGACCAGATTGGCCCCAGTCCCTGAAGTCCGCTAGGATCTAATTAGTCTGGGATAATGAGCTTGTACCTGTTAAACACTATCTGATATGGCCCCTGGAGAGAGAACCAACCACATGGGGACGACCACCCACCCTCACCCCAGGCCCAGAGCTCTTTGTTCAGGGTACGGGAAGGAGAGCATGTGGGTATGGCTCTGGGGCATGGTGCCTCTGTGGTAACACCTACTTTCTTGTTACAGACTCAAGAGACTGAGAGACGGTATCTTTTTTTTTTTGAAAGAGAGAAAGAAGAATAATGGATGAAACAAGAAAGAATAAGTTTGTGCTTCAAGGTCTCTGTACTGGGAACAAAAAAAGAATCCCTACTTCAGTAAAAGATGGAGATACAGCCTATATGTAACAAGCTGTTGCTTAGAATCATATAAACTCGGCGACACAGCGTGTACAGAGAGAGGATAGATGGATAATTATGGATATGATATTGGTGACGGATGGATAATTTAAATGTCACTGACGTTACAGTTCTCATTAAAGTATCATGTTGTAGATAACGCAATAACTACATGTATTATTATTATTATTATTTTATATTCAGATCTCCTAGGCAACAAAGACATTCTTTGTGTATATAGAGACAGTGACTAAAATACTTCTTTATTTGTATGTCTCTATGTGACATCTTGTGTTAAAGGAATAATCCACAACAAAAAAATGTGTATGTATTTTCTTCATTAGTCCACTATTGACACAGTTCCAAACTTCTTTTGCATGTCAGCAATCATGTTTTCAAGATAAAGGACTTTCACAAAGTAAATTGCCACTAGCCACACCATTACATGCTGTCATCCCAATACAAATCAAACCTATTTAATGTAATTTCAGATACAGTATATTAATTAGTTATGTGTACTATTCTCCTTGTACTGGTGTAAATGTGTACATAATTTAAGGTTGCAGTCAAATGTTTTTAATTTGTTAAGCACTTGACAATGAAGCATCCCTCTGAAAGAAAATCCACCAATCAGACTTCGAGTACATCTTAAAAGGGACAAATGGAACATGACCCCATGGAGGTGTCATGTATGAGCTATCCCTTGTCACTAATAGCAACTAGCAAAGGATGGGAGAGGAGGGGACTGCACTGATGACTCGATGGATTACAGAAATACTGGCCCAGGAGGTCCTGTTGTGTAGGGAGAGAGAGGACTGATTCCATCCCATCAGTCACTGTGGCAGCCACATCTGCCATACATCTGTTTGTCAAGGATTTAGTTCCGCTTAAGTTGCTTTTCCATTCAGGAGCCCTGTGTGCTTCCCTCCAATATAAGCCCTAACTGATGACAAATGGTGGTGCTCCTATGGAGTGGACAGCTGGGGTGCGTGTCAGCAGGCAGGGAGAAATGTACGATTTCAATGCTACGCTGAGAAAAAGACACATGATAGCTCATCGATATGAGGGTGTAGCTTAGCATAGTGCATACACTACCACCCATGGGTGTGTCTGATGCATCAATGGATTATGTGACTAAAAAGTGTCAATACATCTATGTACATTATTTGATTAAATTAGTACACTGAAATCGCTTTTTACCCTATTGTTATATTCTGTTTTCAGGAGGGAGAAATTATCAAACAGAATGGATGGTTTTCAGTCACAGTAGCCTATATCCTCTGTGTATGCATGTTGCATGTAGATAGGCTATACCGTAGCCTATATCCTCTGTGTATGCATGTTGCATGTAGATAGGCTATACCGTAGCCTATATCCTCTGTGTATGCATGTTGCATGTAGATAGGCTATACCGTAGCCTATATCCTCTGTGTATGCATGTTGCATGTAGATAGGCTATACCGTAGCCTATATCCTCTGTGTATGCATGTTGCATGTAGATAGGCTATACCGTAGCCTATATCCTCTGTGTATGCATGTTGCATGTAGATAGGCTATACCGTAGCCTATATCCTCTGTGTATGCATGTTGCATGTAGATAGGCTATACCGTAGCCTATTTCAGGCTACTTGTATTACACAGTAAAGCCACATACTCCATCTATTTGAATCAAACCTGTGAGAAAGCAAGGGTATTGATCTACTGGTTGGAGAATTTAGAAGAATACTTCCTGATTCAGATGTATTTATATGTCATGGACATCTTTCAAAATGCATTAGCTTGACAAAATGGGAGAGATAGGCGCTTGCTTTCTAATTGGTGTGGGATTATAATATGCATCCAGGGAAAAATAAACCTCTCTCTCCCTCTCCTGTGGCTGCGTTCCTGCTCCATACATGGGAAACTGCTATTTCCTACTAGGGCAGATTATATCTTGGGTCTGAGACATCAAAAGGTAAATCCACTGTACAGTATTATTCCACTGGCATACAGACCAGCCTGGTCTCATAGACAAGATGTAACATAGTAAATGTAAACCTGGGACACTCAAATTAGTATGATATGTTGTGTTTGGTATAAGACAGATGGTTACTTTAAGCAAAACCAAAAGTATGGGGGGGGGGGGTGAGTAGGTGTATAATGAGAATGTCTAGCAACCTAAAGGTTGTGAGTTTGAATCTCATCATGGACAATTTTAGCTAGTTAGCTATTTTCCAACTACTTACTAATTTTCATCTACTTTGCAGCTACTTAGCATGTCAGCTTACCTTATCCCTTTTAGCTAACCCTAACCCCCTAGCCTAGCTAACATTAGCCAGCTAGCTAACGTTATCTGCCTAGCTACCTAGCAAGAATTCGTAACATATCGAACGTTTTACAAATCCGTAACCTATTGTACATTTGAAAAATGGTAACATTTTGTATGTTTTGTAAATTCGTAACATATAATAAGAATTGTAATTTGTAGGATATCGTACGAAATGGGTGGTGGACATTCACTAATTAATACATACCATATGAAACAAACATATCATACTAAAAACTGTATATCAGATTTACGTACAGAATAATGTGAAATGCTCTGAGACCAGGTTGGACAGACAGATATAGTAGCCCTAAATTGCAGTACTGCCGCCAGCCGAATAGAAGTGGTCTGGCTTTTCAGTGCAAACTTCCTCACGTTTTGTTGATTATTTTATAGGTTTAGTCGAAAGTAAAGGATACTAAAAACGAACGCCACCAACACGAAGTGGCCAATAGCATTATGTATCAGGATTTAGCCTGCGATAGTTTACTGTACATTTTCATGTTTCCTAAAAACAGGGAGAGCACGACTTTGGTTGGGAAAGCATTGTAGGCAACCAGCCTTTTCTCAGAAAGGGAGCAACTTTGAGAGGATATGGTGCCATTTCCATGGCTTTCTGCTTGAAATGTATCAAGTGATAATTTATCTTAAAGTAAAAGCGTTTTATAGCAATATTGATAATGATATGTAATCCACGGAGCTACAATTTGCAATGAAAAACGTGTGCAAGTGAATAGGCTAGTCAAAGTTAAGATGTTGCTTGCATACTTTAATGTTTAAGGCTTTTTACGAGTCTCGTTCTGTAGGTAGACGCCCTACTGTACCTTGTGAACAATAACGTCATCATGTCGGTGCATAAACTGGTTACTGTAATTGAATGGAACGGAAGGAGGTGGGGTGCTGCTGTTTAAGACGTTGATCATTGACGTTGCAAAGAAGGACCCGAGCGGCTCAAACAATCTCGGCGACTTCCGAACGCGGATGACTTCAACCTAATCCATGGTCGACTATCAGGAGATTTGATGGATTTCCTATAAGAAACTATACTCGGGGTGCATAGTTCCAGTTTATATATACCGCTCCTTCTCCCTGGCTCCCTATACTCATCGCTCTAACAACGCAGAAGTCTCCACCGTCTTCATCATAAGTCATTTTCATGAACAATGACAACCAAGTTGCTGGTGTCTTTCTTACTTCTGTCAGTCCAACGGGTGCGGTATGTCTCTTGGCTGTTATGATAATAGGTGTTGTTTTTACATAGTCGAAATGTGAATTGTGGTAAAATGAATTAAATCAATTAGAGCCTATTATGTGCTGTGTATGGCGCGCGCCTTTTGATACGCAACAACACCGTCGCGCTTGCAGATAATTAATTGAACTTCAGATTCAATGTTTGGCCAAATAGCTATTTGCGTTATTCATTGTCGAACGTGTTTTCATATTAATGGTATATTCTATCACATAATAAATAGGTAGCCTAAGTAGTTAAATTCTGTAGGTAGCCGAGTTTAATTACTGTGTGTAAGACCGGGAACGTCCGCTGTAAATGGTTTTGTGTTGAGGAGATGTGTTTTGATTTTGGATTATATATTTTTTCTGTTCAATAAATTACTTATTGTACGATTTCACTTTAAAGTTGGGTTTCATCTGCACTTGTTATGCACTGAATTCAAAAACCTAGGCCTGTAAGATTAAGACTGATCGATTTTTAATGCATTAATTATAATCTAATGTCTGTGATATTGAGGATTTTGCTTTTATTAATAAAACGAACTTCTTTTTTTCTATGATGTTTAGTTCCGACCCAGACCCAAGGGACTACGATGGGGACTATGAGGACACGACTGTCAATCAGATGCTGGCTCCCAAAAACCACCAGGCCGAGGCAACGCTCATATTAAATAACTTACTTAAGGACTACGACAAGACACTACGCCCTGATATTGGAGGTGAGTTACATTTGTCTATTGTTTTACTGCGGATATTGTAAAAACTTTCAATGGAGTGTCTAAATTGCTGTGGTGATACGCGCACCTTCAATGGGTATGGCGAAGCGCGCTGTCAATAGTGTTGAAAAGGCCTCCTCGGGCGCGATGCTCGCTCACTGGTGGTTTTGTGTGTGTTTTTTTTTTTTCAATTCGGTCAGAGCTTCACCTGACAACCTAATCAACCAAACAGGAGTAGGAAATCATTCCAGATAAACATATACACATTTTTGTAGCCTATTTGTTTACCGGTACATGGCCAACCCAGATTACAGGAATCATAGTAGCCCATTAACGATGAGTGGGACACTGTATTGTACAGTAGGCCTAGGTTAGTTTCCGTGACACAACCCTCTCCCGTATGTCCCTTGTTGATTACAAATGGGATCTAGATTAAAGGCAGTTGTCAGAAACTGAATGCTGGTCATAAAATATTAACATTTGCACTTGAGGATAGCATTCAGCCAAAGACAGATTAATGATATTTATGTTAATTATGTCGGTAGTAAACTGAGTTATTCCCACAAATCTGTCTTCATACAGTAGACACATACTGTTTCTCTTAGCTTCCTAAGTCTGACAACTAAATGATAGAACTACACTGAACAAAAATATAAACGCAACAATTTATTGATTTTACTGAGTTACAGTTCATATGAGGAAATCAGTCAATTAATTCAATTAATTAGGCCCTAATCTATGGATTTCACATGACTGGGAAGACAGATATGCATCGGTTGGTCACAAAATAGGCCTCACAATGGGCCTCAGGATCTCGTCACGGTATTTTTGTACATTCAAATTGCCATCGATAAAATGCAATTGTGTTCCCTTACGCCTGCCCACACCATAACCCCACCGCCACCATGGGGCCCTCTGTTCACAACGTTGACATGAGAAAACTGCTGGCCCACACGCCATACACATGGTCTGCGGTTGTGAGCCTGGTGGGATGTACTGTCAAATTCTCTAAAATTACGTAGGAGAAAGCTTATGGTAGAGAAATGAACATTCAATTCTCTATTAACAGCGTGGGCGGACATTCCTGCAGTAAGCATGCCCATTGCATGCTACCTCAAATGCACATTTTAGAGTGGCCTTTTAATGTCACCAGCACAAGGTGCACCTGTGTAATGATCATGCTGTTTAATCAGCTTCTTGATATGCCACACCTGTCAGGTGGATGGATTATCTTGGCAAAGGAGAAATGCTCACAAACAGGAATGTAAACAAATTTGTGTACAACATTTTTGAGAAATAAGCTTTTTGTGCATATGGTAAATTTATTGGGTCTTTTATTCTAGCTCATAAAACATAGGACCAACACTTTACATGCTGTGTTAATAATTTTGTTCAGCATACATACAGCAGGAGCATAATTCAATACAATAATTTGATGAATATGATAATGAGCGCCACCACAGACATCACTGTTTCATTTGTATTCACGATTCTAAAAGTTTCACATGTACATATAATCATGGCAACGAAGAACCAAATCTTGCGCTGTCCGGACCTCTGGCGGTCTCTATGGTGGTGCCACAGGGTTCAATTCTTGGACCGACTCTCTTCTCTGTATACATCAATGATGTCGACTCTTGCTGCTGGTGAGTCTCTGATCCACCTCTTCGCAGACGACACCATTCTGTATACTTCTGGCCCTTCTTTGGACACTGTGTTAACAACCCTCCAGGCAAGCTTCAATGCCATACAACTCTCCTTCCGTGGCCTTAAATACAAGTAAAACTAAGTGCATTCTCTTCAACCGATCGCTGCCTGCACCTGCCCGCCTGTCCAACATCACTACTATGGACGGCTCTTTACTTAGAATACGTGGACAACTACAAATACCTAGGTGTCTGGTTAGACTGTAAACTCTCCTTCCAGACCCATATCAAATATCTCCAATCCAAAGTTAAATCTAGAATTGGCTTCCTATTTTGCAAGAAAGAATCCTTCACTCATGCTGCCAAACATACTCTTGTAAAACTGATCAACATACCAATCCACGACTTCGGCGATGTAATTTACAAAATAGCCTCCAATACCCTATTCAACAAATTGGATGCAGTCTATCACAGTGCCATCCGTTTTGTCACCAAAGCCCCATATAATACCCACCATTGCGACCTGTACGCTCTCGTTGGCTGGCCCTCGCTTCATACTCGTCGCCAAACCCACTGGCTCCATGTCATCTACAAGACCCTGCTAGGTAAAGTCCCCCCTTATCTCAGCTCGCTGGTCACCATAGCATCACCCACCTGTAGCACGCGCTCCAGCAGGTATATCTCTCTGGTCACCCCCAAAACCAATTCCTCCTTTGGCCGCCTCTCCTTCCAGTTCTCTGCTGCCAATGACTGGAACGAACTACAAAAATCTCTGAAACTGGAAACACTTATCTCCCTCACTAGCTTTAAGCACCAACTGTCAGAGCAGCTCACAGATTGCTGCACCTGTACATAGCCCACCTATAATTTAGCCCAAACAACTACCTCTTTCCCTACTATATTTTTTAAATTGTATTTATTTATTTATTTTGCTCCTTTGCACCCCATTATTTTTATTTCTTCTTTGCACATTCTTCCACTGCAAATCTACCATTCCAGTGTTTTACTTGCTATATTGTATTTACTTTGCCACCATGGCCTTTTTTTTGCCTTTACCTCCCTTATCTCACCTCATTTGCTCACATCGTATATAGACTTTTTTTTATACTGTATTATTGACTGTATGTTTGTTTTACTCCATGTGTAACTCTGTGTCGTTGTATGTGTCAAACTGCTTTGCTTTATCTTGGCCAGGTCGCAATTGTAAATGATAACTTGTTCTCAACTTGCCTACCTGGTTAAATAAAGGTGAAATAAAATAAATAAAAAGACAAATATACATTGCATGATGATGTCAGGGGCAGATTGGTCATCTGGCAATTCTAGCAGATGCCAGATGGGCTGGATCATTTTGTAGATGGGTGTGCTGGTCAAAATTGACACACACCATTAAAAAAATAATAAAAAAATAAAATATGAAAAAAGTGACCCCCCCCCCCACCAAGATTGTCAGGCCTGGTTTTCTGATAGGCTGAGCTGAGGCCATGCAAACATATTCGAAGGCAAATTCGGCATAACCAAAGATACCTGTTCCTACTCTGTCATCAGTTAGACTGCCAATATTATGGATAATAGAAAACAGGAAGAGCACATTCTACTTTGTCACCTCATTCAAAACATATATTTTTTTTTTGGGGGGGGCAACTAAAACCATGATATGGTCAAACAATAAAGTGCATCATCCATATCATCCATATCACCTCCACCATACCTGACACCCTAGACCCACTCCAATTGGCTTACCGCCCAAATAGGTCCACAGACGACGCAATCGCAACCACACTACACACTGCCCGAACCCATCTGGACAAGAGGAATACAGTGCCTTGCGAAAGTATTCGGCCCCCTTGAACTTTGCGACCTTTTGCCACATTTCATGCTTCAAACATAAAGATATAAAACTGTATTTTTTGTGAAGAATCAACAACAAGTGGGACACAATCATGAAGTGGAACGACATTTATTGGATATTTCAAACTATTTTAACAAATCAAAAACGGAAAAATTGGGCGTGCAAAATTATTCAGCCCCTTTACTTTCAGTGCAGCAAACTCTCTCCAGAAGTTCAGTGAGGATCTCTGAATGATCCAATGTTGACCTAAATGACTAATGATGATAAATACAATCCACCTGTGTGTAATCAAGTCTCCGTATAAATGCACCTGCACTGTGATAGTCTCAGAGGTCCGTTAAAAGCGCAGAGAGCATCATGAAGAACAAGGAACACACCAGGCAGGTCCGAGATACTGTTGTGAAGAAGTTTAAAGCCGGATTTGGATACAAAAATATTTCCCAAGCTTTAAACATCCCAAGGGGCACTGTGCAAGCGATAATATTGAAATGGAAGGAGTATCAGACCACTGCAAATCTACCAAGACCTGGCCGTCCCTCTAAACTTTCAGCTCATACAAGGAGAAGACTGATCAGAGATGCAGCCAAGAGGCCCATGATCACTCTGGATGAACTGCAGAGATATACAGCTGAGGTGGGAGACTCTGTCCATAGGACAACAATCAGTCGTATATTGCACAAATCTGGCCTTTATGGAAGAGTGGCAAGAAGAAAGCCATTTCTTAAAGATATCCATAAAATGTGTTGTTTAAAGTTTGCCACAAGCCACCTGGGAGACACACCAAACATGTGGAAGAAGGTGCTCTGGTCAGATGAAACCAAAATTGAACTTTTTGGCAACAATGCAAAACGTTATGTTTGGCGTAAAAGCAACACAGCTCATCACCCTGACCACACCATCCCCACTGTCAAACATGGTGGTGGCAGCATCATGGTTTGGACCTGCTTTTCTTCAGCAGGGACAGGGAAGATGGTTAAAATTGATGGGAAGATGGATGGAGCCAAATACAGGACCATTCTGGAAGAAAACCTGATGGAGTCTGCAAAAGACCTGAGACTGGGACGGAGATTTGTCTTCCAACAAGACAATGATCCAAAACATAAAGCAAAATCTACAATGGAATGGTTAAAAAATAAACATATCCAGGTGTTAGAATGGCCAAGTCAAAGTCCAGACCTGAATCCAATCGAGAATCTGTGGAAAGAACTGAAAACTGCTGTTCACAAATGCTCTCCATCCAACCTCACTGAGCTCGAGCTGTTTTGCAAGGAGGAATGGGAAAAAATTTCAGTCTCTCGATGTGCAAAACTGATAGAGACATACCCCAAGCGACTTACAGCTGTACAGCTGTAATCGCAGCAAAAGGTGGCGCTACAAAGTATTAACTTAACGGGGCTGAATAATTTTGCACGCCCAATTTTTCAGTTTTTGATTTGTTAAAAAAGTTTGAAATATCCAATAAATGTCGTTCCACTTCATGATTGTGTCCCACTTGTTGTTGAGTCTTCACAAAAAAATACAGTTTTATATCTTTATGTTTGAAGCCTGAAATGTGGCAAAAGGTCGCAAAGTTCAAGGGGGCCGAATACTTTCGCAAGGCACTGTACCTACGTGAGAATGCTGTTCATCGACTACAGCTCCACATTTAACACCATAGTACCCTCCAAACTCGCCATCAAGCTCGAGACCCTGGGTCTCGACCCCGTCCTGTGCAACTGGGTAATGGACTTCCTGACGGGCCGCCCCTAGGTGGTGAGGGTAAGTAACAACATCTCCACCCCGCTGATCCTCAACACTGGGGCCCCACAAGGGTGCGTTCTGAGCCCTCTCATGTACTCCCTGTTCATCCACGACTGCGTGGCCACGCACGCCTCCAACTCAATTGTCAAGTTTGCGGACGACACTACAGTGGTAGGCTTGATTACCAACAACAATGAGATGGCCTACAGGGAGGAGGTGAGGGCCCTCGGAGTGTGGTGTCAGGAAAATAGCCTCACACTCAACGTCAACAAAACAAAGGTGATGATTGTGGACTTCAGCAAACAGCAGAGGGAGCACCCCCCTATCCACATCGACGGGACAGTAGTGGAGAGGGTAGTAAGTTTTAAGTTCCTCGGCGTACACATCTCGGACAAACTGAATTGGTCCACCCACACCGACATCCTCAGGACGCTGAAGAAATTCGGCTTATCACCAAAAGCACTCACAAACGTCTACAGATGCACAATCGAGAGCATCCTGTCGGGCTGTATCACCGCCTGGTACGGCAACTGCTCCGTCCACAACCGTAAGGCTCTCCAGAGGGTAGTGAGGTCTGCACAACGCTTCACCGGGGACAAACTACCTGCCCTCCAGGACACCTACACCACCCGGTGTCACAGGAATACCATAAAGATCATCAAGGACAACAACCACCCGAGCCACTGCCTGTTCACCCCGCTATCATCCAGAAGGCGAGGTCACTACAGGTGCATCAAAGCTGGGACCGAGAGACTGAAAAACAGCTTCTATCTCAAGGCCATCAGACTGTTAAACAGCCACCACTAACATTGAGTGGTCTGCTGCCAACAAACTGACTCAACTCCAGCCACTTTAATAATGGAAATTGATGTAAAAATATATCACTAGCCACTTTAAACAATGCTACTTAATATAATGTTTACCTACCCTACATTACTCATCTCATATGTATATGTATGTACTGTACACTATATCATCGACTGCATCTTTATGTAATACATGTATCACTAGCCACTTTAAACTATGCCACTTTGTTTACATACCCTACATTACTCATCTCATATGTACAGTATATACTGTACTCGATACCATCTACTGCATCTTGCCTAGGCTGTTCTGTACCATTACTCATTCAGATATCTTTATGTACATATTCTTTATCCCTTTACACTTGTGTGTATAAGGTAGTAGTTTTGGAATTGTTAGGTTAGATTACTCGTTGGCTATTACTGCATTGTTGGAACTAGATGCACAAGCATTTCGCAACACTCGCATTAACATCTGCTAACCATGTGTATGTGACAAATAAAATTTGATTTGATCATCCTCATGATTCCTGTAATGAAAGTGTCTGCCCTGCCGTGTTTCACTGGGGCCTGCTGTTGTGATGGCCAAGACACTCTCCTCTCCCAACATGCGCTCGAGATAAAAAATATGTTCTGATTGTATAACATTTCAAAATGCAATTCTGGAAAAAACACTGCTTTGGAAGCTTCGTCCCGTTGTCCCTGTCGAGGAGAGCCTCAGCTTTCTGTAGGTGTAATTGTAATTTCTCAACTCTCAATATTCACCTCAATAGCAGCTCTTTTACAACCAAGGTATTTGATATGGCTTTGACATATGGATCGGTATGTGTGAAATGTTCACCGGCCATTGCGAGGGCCTACAATTGCAACGTTTTTTTTTTGTGACATTCAATGTACTGTTGGATGAATACATGGCTACTAGCAGTGGGCATGATATTTAGAGTTAGCTATCTAGTTCATAAGCTTTGAGTTTATACTTCCTCGGGTGTTGAACCCCAAAGTAATTAGCCTATGATATTGGTGCACATAAAAAAACGGCAAAATTCTGGAGTCCTATTTTGACAGTAGAATATAGAAACTATTGTCATGCATTTTGGTTTGACAATTAGACTATCACTGTATCAGGTTGCACATCAAAATATATTGAATCACACCTGATTGGATGTGTTAGATGATGTGTTGGATGAAACAACATATTACTTGATTACCTCAGCAGTCTATTTATAACACTTCTTAATAAATCACTATGAATGACTTGATAAGATGATTGCTCATGATTTGGGTCCGACCAGATCCAGGGCTGATGCCACCAACTGTAAAAGGTAGTGGCACTTAGTAATTGATACTTAGGGTATGTGTTGATTCAGGGGAACACACGACAGGCTCTAATTTGCAATATATCCTAAGTTATTAGCTTGGCTTTTATAACGTATAAAGTTTAAAGGAATAATCACCTTAAAATTGTATATATATTTTTTGTATGTATTAGTACACTGTTGATACAGTCCCATAATGTTTTGCATGTCAGCAATCACGTTTTCAAGATATAGAACTTTCAAAAAGCAAATCGTAATTTGCCACCATCATCATGAGGATGTGGCAAGTGACAGTTTGCTTTGAGTTGGTAGTGCGCTCAGTGATGTGGGCTGGTGTGGATAAAATACCAGGGCCAAATTTTTGTCACAGTCCGCCCCTTTTGCATGTAGGGGTTTTACAGTAATGTCTGAAGGTGTAATGTATTACACATAGGGCCAAATGTACTCTTTATTCTAGTTGTATTATGTATTATTGTCTCTTATTCATGTGGCCATGTAAACCACATATTTACTGTAGACATATGCTCCTTTTTGAATGCTGTACAATCCCATAATATGCATTGTATATTCAAAAACATGTATGAATATATTACATGCCTGTTATACAAGCCGTATACTACAATGCTTTGCACCTTGGAACATTGTAATCCCCGAGTTCAGAGCTCCAACCTCACAGATTATGGATATTGATGCATCTCCCGGTTCAGCTCACATGGGTTGAAGTGGCTGCTTTTGTGTCCTTATTATGTCAGCTTCCTTTTGGGTTGTCAGGGGATCCTAGGCAAAGTGGGTCAGAATATTATTCCTCAGCATGCCAAGATGATGCACCACCCAGTTTGGGAATCACACCACGGTACATCAGCATCAAACTCAGGAAGTAGCATTTCTCACGTGGCACTCCTCCAGTGCAGGCACGGGCACAGTGGTGAGTTCAGAGGGATTCATTCACAGAGAACAGAGTTGAACCTTGGCTGCTTCTCTAGCAAGGTTGCTCCTTTAGATCTCTATGGGGCTAGGCTGGATGTGTTGGGCTATGTTTGATGGCTGACAGGGTATGTCCGCTTGAAAGATGTAAGTCACGGGTTTATTTCCAGGTTGAAGGGTGTGAGAGTGTGAGTAACACTTGATGTTGCTAATTGTCTGAGTGGCATGGCCACCCGTTGCCAGCTGTTGTAGCACATGGGAAAGTGTCACGTTCATCAGACACGTACCTACACCAGTCTGTTTGTGTGTGTGTATGTGGACTTATTTCCCTATTTGTCTGGACCAGAATGTCCTGACAAGACAGGAAGACAAAAATAATTCTGAAAAGTCAGGACATTTTGCGTGTCCTGAAAAGTTATAATGCTATTTTAGGTTTAAGGGTTAGGTTTAGGGTTAGGATTTCTAATGGGAATACATATTTACTTCCCAAAAAGTTCTGACAAGTAACTAAAACATGGCTTACATTTATATATATATATATATATATAAATATATATATAAATGTATGTGTGTGTGTGTGTGTGTGTGTGTGTGTGTTTTAGTGTGTGTGAGAGAGAGAGAGCATGCTTGCCTGTGTGTGTTTGAGCATGGCATGTGAAGGTGTGTGTGAGTGTGTTTGCATAGAGTGTGTGGGTGGGTAAGAGGAGATCCTCACTCCAGTCTATCTTTTTGAAGTGTGAATTAACAACCCCGGCATTAGTCAGGCTGCTGTTGGAAATGATTGAAGAGGGACTTTGATTTCTGACAAAACGCAGGTGCATCACTGTTAAATATAAATTGCCCTCAGACACGAATGGATTTAGAATGAATGCGGCTGCTCTTCTCTGAACATCCCTGTACATGGTGGCCGATTTGTTCAACGGAAATGCTTATCCCCTCCCAAAAATGCATTTTAAACATTAGTTATACATTTTCACCTATGACAATAACTCTGGGGTAGGGGGTAGCACTGCTGTAGTTTAGCACAAGCTGTAGTTTAGCACAATGCAAAGCTTGGCCCCACGTTGAGTTTGAACCATTTTCAAAATCACACCATCCAGATTCACAATGAAGGCAATCCAAGGCCAACATTCATTTTCCTTTCTGACTCTGGATGGCACTTATTCAGGGAGATGAACCTTGCTCACCCAGACACAATGCTCGACTGGCTGTACAGCACAGAACAGCACACCCACTACCCATTTCCACTGACCCATTTCCACTGGGTCAGATGTGACTGCACAGCCTCCACATTTGCCCTCAGCAAATGTCTTCAGGCAATCTCTTCAGGATGGAGATTCCAGCGCTAAAGCTGCATTGGCTGGATCACAATCAGATGGAATCGGTTTTTAGATATTTCGGCAAGGTTGGCTGGAGAAAGTGGTGCAACTTTACCTGGATTGTGTCGACTGTTATTGACTATGCTATTGGACGGTATTGCCATTGAGTTTCTTGTGCTGTTTGTGCTGCGTTAATATCCTTGACGATAGCTATGTATTCTTCCCGAGCCGTTATCCCCGGTTTTAAGTGATGTCATCAGAGACACAGGACACAGTTCTGTCAAAACGTTTTTTGAACAGAGGGCCACAGAATTGGTCTGGACATTTCATTTACTCGGGTTTAGTAGATGGACAACGGTCAGAGAGCGGTAAACTTGTAGAATCTTAAAGGCTTAGCTTGTCTGCACTGGATAGTCTCAGTCCTCTCGCAAAATCCAGTTTGCTATTTAAATTGATTTCAGAACAGGGGCCCACAAAATTGGTCCTGTCATTGTATCTGCTTCAGGTGTAGTAGATGGATAATGGCCGTAGATTAGTAGACATTTAGAATACTATAGGTTTAGCTTGGCTAATCTGGGAAAACTCAGTCCTCTCAAGCTTCTCCACAGTGACACATTGACACAACCTTTCAGCAGACAGGGAATGCCTGATACCCCTTTCTCTATTTTAAGCCCCCTGAAAATGTAATTAGATTAGATCACCCACCGGAGAGGAGAGCCGAGATTCCAAGACAGACAGACACTCAATTAAATGGAACCCACATCTGATCAGGGGAGCACTCATCTCTGACTCCTCATTTAGTTCCACCATGGCCATCCCCACTTCTTGAATCTAGCAGTTGCCCAGAGAATCACGCAATACTTTGATTGGTTTGATACGGGCACTACTGAGGTGCAAGGGTGTGAATGGAGGTTATCCTTATGGATGTTCAACTTCTTAAGTGTCTTCCACCCTCCCATTGTTAAGGATTACTAGGGTGTTTAAGGGGGGAATACAAATGATTATTTCCACAGTTGAAATGCAAAGGGCTTTGGAACCAGCTCAGTGTAATCCCCAGACTTTGTCAGAATCTACTGTGAAATATACAGTATAATACTAATGGAAGCAACAGTTTCTGACGATCTTAATGCACAACTAATCTTTATTCTGTTTTTTTTTTATGAAAGAGGGGATGTAATATGGAACTGAATATGCTTCAGGGTGGGTGGTGGGGTCTGTCTGTCTGTCTGTCTGTCTGTCTGTCTGTCTGTCTGCTTACTCTTTACATTTCCCATCTGCCCTTTTAGAATGTGTAAGACGAAACATCTTTAATACAGTACTTTCAAAGTTCTTGACATTTTCCGGATTGACTGACCTTCATGTCTTAAAGTAATGATGGGCTGTCATTTCTCTTTGCTTATTTGAGCTATTCTGGCCATAATATGGACTTGGTCTTTTACCAAATAGGGCTATCTTCTGTATACCAACCGTACCATGTCACAACACAGCTGATTGGCTCAAACGCATTGAGAAGGAAAGAAATTCCACAAATTAACTTTTAACAAGACACACCTGTTATTTGAAATCCATTCCAGGTGACTACCTCATGAAGCTGGTTAATAAAGTTCCAAGAGTGTGCAAAACTGTCATCAAGGCAAAGGGTGGCTAATATATTAGGAATTTTGGTTACTACATGATTCCATGTGTTATTTCATAGTTCTGATGTTTTCACTATTATTCTACAATGTAGAAAAACTCTTGAATGAGTACCTGTGTCCAAATTTTTGACTGGTACTGTATATCAACCAACTTGTCCCACTTCTGGACCGTACAAGATTGATGCTATAAATTACCCACAGACACATCGAGGAAACAACCTCACTGGTCATATCAGGCTACTGAGCATCCATCTTGGATACCCCTCCGTCAGAAAATAACAGCGATCACTCAACCTAATGTCACCTGTTTCCCATCAGATAAAGTTCAGCCGTCTCCTCCGGCTCTATAGTGATCAGGTTAGCAGGAGCCACAATGGCAGGACCTGAAACAGAACCACACATCCTAATGAAGATAGGATCGCCAGAGGTGCACAATGCATGTTCAAAGTCTCTCTCATATAATGAACTATAGCCATATGCCCCCGCCCATTCTGCTGATCTTAATACTGTTAGTGTGGGTCTCACAGGTCTCAACTCCAGTAAAACAGGGCCTGGTTGATTAATAGGCTATTAACCCATTCCCTGTGCTATCGTTAAAGGGACTCTCAGATATTTAGCCGGGGCATTCACAAACACTGGAACCCAGCAACAGATTAATTTGCTGTTGTTTTCTCCTCCCAAAGCAGCCCCATATACTCCTGCTATTTGGTGCGTAATTGGTGAGATTAGATCGAAATACATGTCCCAAAACATGGTGTCCCAAAACATGGTGTCCCCAGTCTATGTCTACTTTTCAAGAAAATGGCCTAATAAGTCTTGTTAGGGACCCTAACAAGACATGGGGAGCAGATGAAAATCAATTCAATGGTTAGAGGCAACGTGAAATTATGTTGAGATGATGTGGACTTGGGTCCCTAATTCAATCAATTGCAGATAAAGGAGAAACACTGCAGGTTCACTCAAAATGTTAGTCAGAGGCTGCGTATTTGACAGGCAGCCAAAACAGACCAATCAAATCAGCTCTGAAAAAGATCTGATGTGATTGGCCAAAAGACCAATTTGTGGAAAAACAATGAGAATTGGCCTGCCTGTGTAAATGCAGCCAGAGTGTTAATTGTGACAGAACCAACACACCACAAATCAAGTCTTAGAGATCATGTATGGATTCTATATGTATTTCTCAGCTAATCAACACAAAAACTACACCTGTCCTTTCTGTAGTAACATTATGTTTATACCCATACAATTTATTTTCCACTATGTGATTGATCGAATTGGGTATCATTAACATTTTCAAATGTACTTTTTTAATTGTACAGCAATACTGTCACCAATAAATGCTTTGTGGTTATCAACTACAGCTCTCTCTGGCTTTCGTCCCCTAGTCTCTCTTTTGATCAGGACAATTAGAGGATATTAGTTTCAGGATGCAGCTGAGACCAGGGACAGAGCCATCTGAGATGTCTCACTTCCTGTTTTAATATAGTCTGTCCCCAAACTCCCAGAACACACTAGGTCATGTCTGTCTACCACCTCGCTTTTAATGACCTCTGTCTGTCTGGCAGAGTGAAGTAGAAGACGGAGTGCAGCAAGGCTCGATCTAACCCTCACTACATCCCATATGGCACCCTGTTCCCTTAATAGTGCACTACTTTTAACCAGAGCCCTATATGGGGAATAGGGTACCATTTGGGATGCAGACACTGTTAACACGACTCCTAAGACCGATGACAGATATCACCCGGCCCATTGATCTCATCTGAAGATGTTTGTGTTTGGATTGTTGTTGTGAAAGATGAAATTAGCTTGTCACAATTCTGGCTGACAGGAGATCGAGGGGAAGAAAGCGACTAGAGGCTGACGAGAGTGGCTTTACTGAGGGTATTGTGCTCATTTACTGGGCTAGAGACACAGACCTTGGACAAGGCATAATGTCTGTCACGCGGCTCACCAAGGCTCAAACCCAGGACATCTGCTTTGTTAGCACACGTGACCACCCTCCCGAATTGTCTACCAAACGGCGCCACCGAACAGTTAATGAATCAGCGGCGCAAGTGGTGACACAGGCTGAGTAGTACGTCCCCATGTGTTACAAAGACACTGGAGAGCCTGTCATATAGCTTATAACTGTCTCAAAATAAGGGTGCTGATCTAGGATCAGGATCCCACTGTCCATGGAATCATATTCAATGTAATCTAACAGTCAACACTGATCCTAAATCAGAACTCCTACCTGAGACACTTGATACATATGACGCCAGCTCAGAAAAGATCAGACCAGACAAAAGCAATGCAAAGGCAACAGAAAACATTTTAATACAATGTATGCGGATTTAAACTAGGAGAATTGAGCGGTCATGGTGAATGAGACCGGTGGGGCTGACTAGGGCAAATGTATTTCTCATCACATTGACAGGCTAACTGGGTGTAAATGCTGCTCCTCCATTAAAACCCTCATGGGGGCATTTTACTCTGCAGATGGGGAGTTGTAATCATGCTTGCTTGATCAGGAAGGGGAGGGAGGGAGGGCCGGTCTTGGCGCGAATAAATCACAGATAACAGTAAGTGAACAAACTCAAGTCAAAGCAGCGTAGATTATGGGGAAACTCTACAGAGGATTCGTATGGGCAGTGCATTCACCTTCCCATATGTCATGATTATATTGAATTTGACAGTAAAACTACTGTACTACTATTTTGAATAATACTCCAATAGCGCCATTTTACTTAATTTAAAGCAGGGTCTCCTAAACTCAGTCCTGGGGCCACTCCTGGGGACATGTTTTGTTTTTTGCCCTAGCATAGCATTGCACAATTGATTCAAAGCTTGGTGATTAGTTGGTTCTTTGAATCAGCTGTATAGTGCTAGGGCAAAAAAACTAAATGTGCACCCAGGGGTGCCCAGGAACCCCAGGAAAGTACTTTACCCAGTGACTTCAAAAACGTTGCTGCCATACATGTACATTGTGTTATTTGATGATAGTGGCTAAAGTGGAACTTAATCATGTCTTGTCAAGTCAAATTGTGTTCGTCACATGCGCCAAATACAACAGGTGTAGGTAGACCTTACAGTGAAATGTAAAAAAAGAAAGAAAAGTATTTACTAAATAAACTGAAGTAAACAATAAATACATAAAAAGACACATTTAAAAAAAAGACGAGGTACTTTTCTTGCATCTGAATTCTGCAAAACTCTCATATCTATTCCTCCATTGCACCCTGTCGCAATTAAAATAGGACTTTGTGCGTATTTTTCTGTCATAGTCTGATGTGTGTACTGCACCACCTCAACAGTTAATTGCCGAAGTTGCCAAAGCCTATGAAAGAGGCTAATGTGCAATGACAGAGGTGCACTTAGCCACGCAAGCGTGAACTGCTCATTACAGCGACGCCTTGTAAGATTAGGTATAGAGAACAGGCTTTAAATTGAATTGTGAAATGTAGGGTTGGAATCGTGTATGGCATGTTATTTCAATAGATTTGAGCCGTGCGGAAAACAGTTTCCTATGTCTCAAGTGAAAGGTGACTGCCTGGAATGAAACTGGTGAACCACTTCTCGTATAAGCATCACTTATGATAAGTGATAGTTCACCCCCAAAATCAATGTGTGTCAGGTGTTTTCCTCCCTCAGACACGGTTGAAAGTCGACCAGAGTCAACGACAGATATGTAGGCATGTCCTTTCAAACACTCTCGACATGGCACCCTAGGCTTGGAAATGCTACTACACTTGGTTGTGGTTAAAATGTGCTTTTACAGTGATTGCTCCTTCTGTCTTTTACAGTTAAACCAACGCTTATCGACGTCGACATATACGTCAATAGCATCGGACCTGTATCATCAATAGACATGGTAAGTGAATATTTATCTCTCTCTCTCTCTCCTGCTTATCATGAACATAATTGGCTTACTTTGGTTTTCTGTGCCTCTTGAAAAACAAGGTCAACTGTGGGCCAAGAGAGTAAAGGCAAGATGCACTTTCCATTGTCCTTCATATCCCCTGTGAGCTGGGCTGCACAGGAAAGCAGTTGTATCTGGTGGTGAAGTGGGATGCGTGGGTGATGGAATGAGAAATAGAGCCTGTGGTCACAGTGCTCAGACAACTGTTATACCCGTAGTAACTGTATCGGTATGCTCTGTATGTAAATGACTCAAATGTAAAATCGCTCAAATGTACATGGCTCAAATGCTTAGCAGTGATAGCGCAATGGATATTGAATGCGTACTGTGTGAGGGTGTAATACAACTCTAGCTCCCATTGTAGTAAGAACAACCCTTAGTGTGTTATTCATGATATACATCAGAGTGCTTAAGCCTTGTTGCTTATTTACTTAAATTGATCCTATATGTAATATCCCTATGTTTTGTGATCTTGTGTAGTGTGTTGTTATTTTTTATTGTTGTGAAGTTCATTCAGGCCATATAGCCATTTTTGTTTAGAATCAACAGCTACACCTACTAGTGAGTCACCAGACCATCACATAACTGAATGATGTTCACCCCACCTTGGATTTTTACCTGATTATTTTAGATACACAGTGATTGGTGAGTCACACAGATCTCCACCACAATGTGACTTTGGCTAGACTACGATAGCCTATAGGAGCACCCAACACCCTCCCTTAGCCCCGCCCCTGTAACTGTTTGTCCTGGCAACATTACAAAAGCCAGGAAGAAAAGAAAAACAACCGATTTCTTCAGCTCGGCTTAGCTGCAAACCCCCGTCACACTTCAGTGCACCCCGAGCGTCACCCTGTGAACTGATCTCCCATGCCTCGAATGTCCATTTAACGCATTTAGATCATCAGAACTCTGTTTCTGGAAGACAAAGCAGCAGGTCAAGTCGATGGGTTGTATGGAACAGGGCATCCATATTGATCATCAACCGTAATTGTTACATGTTCATATACAGTAGGGTTGGCAGTCAATAGACTCACCCAGGTATGATGTTCTATGGACATAGTATTTGACATAGTATTTGGAACCGTGTAATACCCATCCATATTGATAATGTGCAATAATATATATTGGGTTTGTATAGTCAACAAAGGCTACTCACTCAGACATGATGTTCTAGGTTCATGGTATGTACTCTACTATAATTGTTTCTGTTTAAGCCATATCTACAGTATAAGCCTAGTATGTAGTCACCCAGACCCGATGTTCCATCGGCATTGTTAGCGATCCAAAGAGAAGGAGAGTCTTTTTTTTGCCATCGGGGAATGGTTAGGGTTTATTTACACCGACGGGACTGAGTCCTCGGATGAGTCAACGTCACTGAAGCAGATATTAATCTAGGACAGAGTGTGATGGGAGCATGTCTGATTAAGTACCATTATCTCAGAGCACAGTGGTCATAGTTGCTGGTGCTATTCAGGAAAGATAGCACGTCGAATTAGCCGACCAAAAGAGGACACTATGCCACAGTAATCTCGGCCTACAGTCCATCAGTTAAAGATAATGACTCTCTCTCCATGAGATCTCGCAACGCTACAGTGCTTCATGTGGTGCCATTGAAAAATGATGGATCTATGATGTTATTTGGTGCATTTTTGCTGAGTGAAAAAAGATTGTGTTAATATGAGGAATCAATATTCTTCTCCAGGGCATGGTTATTTTTATGTTCCACAGGATTAGCGCCAATAAAGACAAAAATAAGTTCTTCAGAACCTGTCTGATTGTTTGCTCTCCTCAGAATGAAAATAGATTGATAAGAGTCTGCCAAAATGTCTAACCTAGATAACAACGGCTTACATAATGTTAACTAGTGAGGAGCCACCCCACAGAGAGGAAGAGGGATGTTTGACGACACCATGTTTAAAATGGAGTGCATCTAAGATGTGACACCAGGTCTCAGGGGAACAACAGTAGATCAGTGGGTAGTGTTTACTCGACCAACAGAGAACTCATCCTATTATGCAGTCTGTCTAACCTTCAGTTTCTGATAGATCTCTAAAGGATTGCATCAGGACATCTGTCTCAATATCCATACTATACCACTTACATGTACATTTTAGTCATTGAGCAGACGCTCTTCTCCAGAGGGATTTACAATAGCATAAAGGTTAAGTGCCTTGCTCAAGGGAACAGCAACAGTTTTTTTTCACGTAGTCGGCTTCGGGATTCAAACCAGCAACCTTTCAGTCATTGGCCCAATGCTTTTAACAACTCATATTCATAATTTGGTCTGTATTCTATGTGGTGTGCTAGTATGAACTTTAGACTTTGTCTACCCTCCTCCATATTCCAGTAGATCACTATAGGATTATATGGGACTATATGAAGGCTACAGGCCCAGATCGTATCTCCCCTTTCTAATAATTGGTGTCATCATACCTCTGTCGTCATAGAGCAATGAGCATAGGAAATAATTTGTCTGTTGGATTCCATTAGCTTTGCTATCCAATATCCATACTCATATAGTTTGACAGCTGTCAGCTAGGATTTACAGTGACAATTAGTGTTAAAAATATATACATTTTTTTTTTGTTAGCCAACAGAGGATCGCAGTGGTTCCCTTGGGCTAATCCAATACCATTACTTTAGTACATATCAGAAAAGAAACATGTGAGACATTTCAAAATGTTTTCATTGTCTTGTTTTCAACAATTGTTTTCATAGATTCTCCCAAGTATCCCACACATTGAGTTTCTGGATTGTAGATTTCAACCACAATGACCATCGTTTAATGACACTGGTTACTTGATATACTCACTGAATTATTGACACATTTTGTTTAAAGGGACATCTTCACAGGAATTGCTATTTTTAGGCTATATCTGGGAGGCTCACTCTGTGTCCAAGGCAACGGGGCTACCCGTAGCAGAAGCCACAGCCAGCCATACACAACATGCAAAAGTTCAAAGCTCTCTACAAGCAAGCTGCCCATTGTTGGCCAACCTTTTACACAAGACTGACCTTTTGCTTCCTCACTGTAAGCCTTTCTAAAATATATATATATATAATTTGCAAAAAAAAAGTTTGGCTTGACAATGACAGCAATGGAGTTGGCAAGATCACAAACAGATCTGGGACCAGGCTAAATAAACAATGTAGAACAGAAATGTGCATGGAAGCAAGTGTAATGAATCATACACAAGACTGTGAGTACTTCTAATGGGTTGATATTGTGGATTTACAGATCGTGGCATTGTACTGTAATGCTGTAATTCCTCAGAGCATAATTTTTTCTCACTTGACCTTTCATAATGTCGCAATTGACATGCTCATTTTAGTGCCTGCTGTTGGACTTTAAATTCATGAGGGGTGCTTAGTGTTGGCCTGGAAGTTGCGCTCTGGGAGTAATTCTTAGCCTCTCTGTCGGTAACGACCGACAGAGAGGCTAAGGTACATTCATAATTGACCTCTTTTTTTACATGTTTAATTTGAACTCACGTTCATCGTGGTAAGACTGTTGCTTTGCCTTTTTCACGTCTTGTAGCATCAGTCATTAAAAGCGTGGGTATGAGCTTTCATAATGATTTCCATAATCGTTAATGACACAGAACGAGGAAAGAGGATGTGGTTTTTCCATCTCTACACTGATAAGCTGTTTGAGCACAGCGTGTATTTTATAACCAAATATTATCGCCAGAGTGATGATTTTAACAGTAGCAATCATATCCAGCTGCTTATGGCCCTCATCTGAGGTAGATAATAAGGCTTTTTCTAAATTCCTTACTTTTAGTGTAGAGATGGAATAGACTCCAGGGTAGACTGAATTTGGAAAATGTAGTCCCCTACAGGCATGTTAAGACCTTAATTAGAGACCTAGGCTACTCATGATTAGTGATGAGTGCACACGCCGGGATTGATTAGCTCTTTCCTAATGTGTGCATTTTGTACTGGAATCCTTGGGACATCCAAGGGTTAGGGTAATGCCAGGGGTTAAAGGTTAGGGTTTAGGGTAGGGACGTGCCAAGGATTCCGGATAGCACTGATCCTTTTAAAAGAGACCTGGTTCTCAGTGTGACTTTGCTGTGTCCATAAAGGTTAAATAAATAAGATACCCTGAATTACTGTCCGATGACATAGTAGTTTACTGTACACACCTGTATGATGTAAGGAAGCCGGGTCTAGCAGTGGTTTAGGAAGCAAGTCATCTTCTTTGTTTTAGCCATTTTTTCAAGACTATGAAATGTCATTGCAGTCTTAAGGTTGTAATTAAGTTACTGAAGTGAAACTAATTGCGATGCCTCTGAGGAAAATATCTATTCATATTTATACAAACAGTTTATTGACCTTCATCTTACATTTCAAGGGTATTACAGGACGACACAGAAGCTGTTAGAGGGGGAGAGAGCGGAATAAATGCATACCTAGTATTTTGGGTTTTTCAGATTTCCTTCACGATTAATCACTGATTTCATATCACATTTATCTTCGGAACTTAGCTAGTGAGAAACTCATGGGTGGAATAACATTGTAAAATGTTAGATCAGCATTATTAATTCAAATGTAGTCATGTAGGTAAATGATGTATCTTATCTGTGATACTAGTTTATCTGATCAAGCCCGTTTCACTTTATTTCTCATACATTAATGCATGCCATTTAGCCGATGCTGTTATCCAAAGCAACTTGCAGTCATGCATGCATACATTTTTCTTAGGGTTGCCCCAGCGGGAATCAAACCCATTAAACCTGTGCTATGCGCTACGCTCTACCAACTGAGCCAAACCAGATATTATAAATTACTGTGGCTATTGTCTGGGAGGCTTGAGTAATATACTCTTTAGACTGACTTATATTGTGATCGACTGTCCTTTTACTCCTTAAGGTCATGGTAACAGCTACAGTCGTGCTGCACCCATCACACTCTAATTAGTGCTGCATTAAAGTCAGGTCCCATGTGCCTGTAAAAGTTTCCAAAAGGTCACCCGTCAGAATCAAGATGTGGTTTCCAGAGGACGTCAACATAAGGGATTAGGAAAAGAGAAATACTTCTATTTTTTAGCACTTTTAAATGTTAAGGCAATTTAAACTTGTCTTATCATAGAATCATTTATGGTATGTTTTGTCTAAGAGAACAAAGGTCTTGTCTCGTCCTGTCTCTATGTTCGGGTAGACCATCAACACAGCAATGTGCAGCTTCTCTCAATGAAAAAAAATATATATTCTCCAGAGTTGGGACCAAAATGTATCATAAAATATGTAATAATACATGTAGGTTAAAGGTACTTTTGTTCTGTTTTGTTACAGGAATACGAAATTGACATCATTTTTGCACAGACGTGGATCGACAGCCGTCTGCAATACAACAGCACTATGAAGATCCTGACTCTAAACAGCAACATGGTGGGAATGATCTGGGTCCCTGACACCATCTTCAGAAACTCCAAGAACGCAGACTCTCATTGGATTACGATGCCCAATCAGCTTCTGCGTATCTGGAACGATGGGAAGATATTATACACGCTGAGGTAAAATAAATGGCTTTTCTTTATCAGATGTCACAGACATTGTTGTTTTGAACAGCCAACTATCGTTCCATCTTAGTTCAGAATTTACAGTGTAGCAAACATTGGGTTTTCCCTTGAAAGGAAAGAAAAAGACAATATAAATTAAAATAGTGTCATTACTACCTGTCTTTGTACTGAAGATCTAGAATATTCTAACGTCCTCAGAACTCAGGTAGAGTTCAACACAGTATAAGAAGGTGGCACAAACACTGACTTCTGTACCACATACTGTTGCTACGCCATTACACAGAAATAAACATCTGTCTACTCTATGATAAGACAGACATTGTTTTGTCTCTTTCATCATTGCTCCATTATGTGGGTGAGCATACTTGGTACACTCGCTTTACACACTGAAGTACACTGTCTTAGGGAGGTCATGCTTTTTAGGTCATAAATGTCATCCATTCAGTCCTTTTTTGCAACGTTTTCAACCGTGGACTCACCTTCATTGAGAAAAGAGACATCACCCTGCTGTTTGCGTCACTGATTGAGGCATTCCCTTGGCAACAGGCAAAGCACAGGACAAAGGAAAATAATGTGTGGGCAGGTTAATTATTGTCAGCACTGACCTGGCTGGCTCCACAAGGCGAAATCATACAAGATCTGCCATTATCAGCCATTCTCAGTGAGCTTTATCGGTTAGTATTATCTTTGAGAATGATTGTTTAGCATTATACAGTGTATGAGCACTATCACTGAACATTATTATTGAGCATTATCACTGAGATTTGTTATTTAGCGTCATATAATGCCCATAATGTTTATACACACCATCATATACATATATATGTATATTCCGGACACTGACATTGCTCGTTATAATTTTTCTATATTTCTTAATTCCTTTCTTTTGATTTTTTTTGATTTGTGTGTATTGTTAGATATTACTGCATTGTTGAATTTAGGAACATAAGAATTTCGCTACACCCACAACAACATCTGCCAAATATGTGTATGTGACCAATACAATGTGATTTGATTTACTGATGATGATTATTGTTGAGCATTATAATTGAGCGTTGTCAGTGAGCAATATCAGTTTGCATTATTAATGAGCATTTTCAGTAAGCATTCAGTTAGCATTATTCATCAGCATTATCATTTAGCAGATCTATAAATCTTCTTGAGTGGCATCCTGGTCTGATTAAAACAATGGAGTGAATCAAGCTCCCATCTAAGCTCTCATTAATTCCTCTTCACTGTGAACTTCAGTCAAGCCAATGTAAACAAGAGTGGCATTTTATCAGGGAGACAGAGGAAGAGGAGAAGGAGAAGAAAAAAGAGAAGACGAATAGGGTGAAATTCGGTCCGATGACCTACATAACTCCGGGACGAGAGCATTTCTTCATCCAGTCATTTTCTTAACTAGTCTGCCCGAGTTTGTTACTCCATAATTAATATAATTATGATAATAATAATTACTACCATAATTGAGAATTTCAATAAGCATTTTTCTACAGCTGGCCATGCTTTCCACCTGGCTACTCCTACCCCGGTCAACAGCACTGCACCCCCCACAGCAACTCGCCCAAGCCTTCCCCATTTCTCCTTCTCCCAAATCCGTTTTGCTGATGTTCTGAAAGAGCTGCAAAATCTGGACCCCTACAAATCAGCTGGGCTAGACAATCTGGACCCTTTCTTTCTAAAATTATCTGACGATTTTGTTGCCACCCCTATTACTAGCCTGTTCAATCTCTCTTTCGTGTCGTCTGAGATCCCCAAAGATTGGAAAGCAGCTGCGGTCATCCCCCTCTTCAAAGGGGGGGACACTCTTGACCCAAACTGCTACAGACCTATATCTATCCTACCATGCCTTTCTAAGGTCTTCGAAAGCCAAGTCAACAAACAGATTACCGACCATTTCGAATCTCACCATACCTTCTCTGCTATGCAATCTGGTTTCAGAGCTGGTCATGGGTGCACCTCAGCCACACTCAAGGTCCTAAACGATATCTTAACCGCCATCGATAAGAAACATTACTGTGCAGCCGTGTTCATTGATCTGGCCAAGGCTTTCGACTCTATCAATCACCACATCCTCATCGGCAGACACGACAGCCTTGGTTTCTCAAATGATTGCCTCGCCTGGTTCACCAACTACTTCTCTGAGTTCAGTGTGTCAAATCGGAGGGTCTGCTGTCCGGACCTCTGGCAGTCTCTATGGGGGTGCCACAGGGTTCAATTCTTGGACCGACTCTCTTCTCTGTATACATCAATGAGGTCGCTCTTGCTGCTGGTGAGTCTCTGATCCACCTCTACGCAGACGACACAATTCTGTATACTTCTGGCCCTTCTTTGGACACTGTGTTAACAACCCTCCAGGAAAGCTTCAATGCCATACAACTCTCCTTCTGTGGCCTCCAATTGCTCTTAAATACAAGTAAAACTAAATGCATGCTCTTCAACCGATCGCTACCGCCTGTCCAACATCACTACTATGGACTGCTCTGATTTAGAATACGTGGACAACTACAAATACTTAGGTGTCTGGTTAGACTGTAAACTCTCCTTCCAGACCCATATCAAATATCTCCAATCCAAAGTTAAATCTAGAATTGGCTTCCTATTTCGCAACAAAGCACCCTTCACTCATGCTGCCAAACATACCCTTGTAAACTGACCATCCTACTAATCCTCGACTTTGGCGATGTCATTTACAAAATAGCCTCCGTTTTGTCACCAAAGCCCCATATACTACCCACCATTGCGACCTGTACGCTCTCGTTGGCTGGCCCTCGCTTCATACTCATCGCCAAACCCACTGGCTCCATGTCATCTACAAGTCCCCCCTTATCTCAGCTCGCTGGTCACCATAGCATCTCTCACCTGTAGCACACGCTCCAGCAGGTATATCTCTCTAGTCACCCCCAAAACCAATTATTTCTTTGGCCGCCTCTCCTTCCAGTTCTCTGCTGCCAATGACTGGAACAAACTACAAAAAGCACTGAAACTGGAAACACTTATCTCCCTCACTAGCTTTAAGCACCAACTGTCAGAGCAGCGCACAGATTACTGCACCTGTATATAGCCCACCTATATTTTAGCCCAAACAACTACCTCTTTCCCTACTGTATTTAATTTATTTATTTATTTTGCTCCTTTGCACCCCATTATTTTTATTTCTACTTTGCACATTCTTCCATTGCAGATCTACCATTCCAGTGTTTTACTTGCTATATTGTATTTACTTTGCCACCATGGCCTTTTTTTGCCTTTACCTCCCTTATCTCACCTCATTTGCTCACATCGTATATAGACTTGTTTATACTGTATTATTGACTGTATGTTTGTTTTGCTCCATGTGTAACTGTGTCGTTGTATGTGTCGAACTGCTTTGCTTTATCTTGGCCAGGTCGCAATTGTAAATGAGAACTTGTTCTCAACTTGCCTACCTGGTTAAATAAAGGTGAAATAAATAAAATAAATAAAAACTCAAGGAAAATAACAATTTGAAGGGCTCACCAGACTCGGAGGCGACCAGTCGGCCGGCCGACCGGCAATCTCCAGCCCCCTGGCACTGGCAGTCATGTCAGGATGATAGGTGGCCCATTAGGTCTCTCACAGGCATGCAACAAGGTGCCAGTTTGTTATCCCTGCAATCGCTCATTCTTTTCACACTAACAAAAAAAATGGAAACAGCATAGCAGCGAAATTCAGCATTATGGCTCTCTGTCTCTTTCTCAGCATGTGCAGTATGTAAGAACAACATCAAGAGCCAGCCGTCCCTTATTTCACACCCTATGCTGTCTTCATCAATAAATGACACGTTCACATCACCAGTGGTGTATGTGAGAAACGATGGCAATGCTCACTCACGGCCTCTCTCTGACTCGTGCTGTAGGTTGACCATCAATGCAGAGTGCCAGCTGCAGCTCCACAACTTCCCTATGGATGAGCACTCCTGTCCCCTGGTCTTCTCTAGCTGTGAGTATTGTGCGGCAAGGCAATCATGTCACCCATTCATATGTCACATTTTGTATAAACATATTAAAAAAATATATGGGGAAATCATGTACATTTATGAACAATATATGGGGAAAAGTAGTATATTTAATATATGAACAATACATCAGGAAACATCATATTTCATATAGATACATGAAAAATTCATGAGAATAGGTAATATATTTCATATAGATTGATTAATTGATGCCTCCACATACAATTTAAGAAAATCATCTAGGGTAACACAATAAAGCTTGAAAGCTTAGTTCCATTCTGATCCTTTTGAAGAGGGAAGGGGGGGGGGGCAGCAAGGTTAGGCAGCAATGTTATTTGCAACAAACAATGACAGACCAAATTGTTGTTTGTTTCATAAATTGAGCAAATTAGTATAGTTCCATTTCCTAATAATCAACTCTGGACAGGTGCATCTACCTTGTCTCACATACCCCTAATATATCCAACAATCAACACAAGACAATCACACTATGATACACAATAGACACCAAAAGTCAGACCATGCTATCCCGGGCATTTTCTTCTCACCCACGTACTGTAGTCTTTACAACTCACTTTTCTATAAACGATGGAGGTATCCGCAATGAACGCCATTGGTCACTACAGGTCCAATGTACTGGATCCAAATGATACCATTTCTATTCTGTCACAGTATGAGGTCGATGCACATACAACTGTTTTGAGTAGGAGGCTTGTTGGGCAGATTCTCTGAAAGGTATATAGGTTTGTAGCCTGAAAGATTTTCTGCAGTCTTTCATGAGAATGTGTGAGTCACCAATGTGAAAGCTTGATGCAAACCTACTCTGTACCTCTTTTCCATTCTTTAAAGCCACATGGAAAAGGACCAGGCTTTCTGGGCAGTCCATTAACAACACAACAACAGCACGTCACCTGCAATAAAATGGGACAAAATTCAGCTCAGGCAGAATGGGAAGTGAACATAGAACGTTATTATTAAGTGAAGTAGAACATTGAATTTCTACCCTAATTAAAGAATTGGTGGGAACAGGATGTGAAGGCCATGCACACTGAAGCTAATGGATTTCCAGCTGTTTCCCAGATAAAGACCTTGATCTTACTTCTATTAAGTCTACAATAAATCGCCCCCCCCCGTATGCCCCCTCCATTTCCTCACCCTTCCAATGAACCACCATTGCTTCACCATCCACAGCCTGTGTACTCTATGTGCATCCATACAGTAAGTCATCCTCAAAAATGTCACCTTCAGAAAATAGTCCTATCATATTATTCTGGATTTGAATGTTTTTTGTTGTTGTAAATCAACATCTTTGTCTGATTGCCCAGACACAGATTGAGCGTAGTCCTGGTTTAAAAAGCATGCTCAATAGAGAATACGCTTAATCTCTGACCTGGAAAACTCTATCCATTCCTCCACACCACCCACCCACTGGCATGGCAGAGCCGACAGACACATCCTCGCTGTTTGATATTTTCACTTACCCCAGGGAAAAGAACATTGGACATGTGGCGTGTTGTGCTCCCATGGTGACAATGGCGGCAGGTAGCCTGGCGGTTAGAGCGTTGGGCCAGCAATCGAAAGTGGCTGGTTTGAATACCCGAGCCGACAAAGTGAACGATCTGCCGATGTGTCCTTGAGCAAGGCACATAATTTGCTCCAAGGGCACTGTACTGCTATGGCTGACCCTGTAAAATAACACATTTCACCGACAGGAGTTTGGTGGCATCTTAATTGGGGAGTACAGGATCGTGGTAATGGCTGGAGCAGAAAAAAATGGAAGGGCATCAAACCCATGGTCTCTACATGTTTGATGGCATTGCATTCACTCCGTTCTAGACATTATTATGAGAAGTCCTCCCCTCAGCAGCCTCCATTGATTTATCTAAAACATTTATTTTATTTTGTTATTAAATCAATGTGGACTTCTCATCTTTCAGATCTTTAAAGGGATAGGTCACCCAAACTACAAAATGACATATTTGGTTTCCTTACCCTGTAAGCAGCCTAGATATGACAGCAATCCGTCCTTTAGATTACCTTTCCTGGCACTGTTTCAAATGCTCATGTTTTAGCATTTGTGTCATGGGACCGACATTACAAATGTTTGCACATCGTTCAAATCATCCCAAAGTATCTCAAATGAGTTCTGAAGCTCAGCAGAGTCACTTATTAGCAAAAAAATGGGCCCATGACTTGAATGGGCTTTGTGCCACAAATGCTAAAACGTTAGCATTTGGAAACAGTGCCAGGGAAACTAAACCAAAGCATGGATTGATGTCATACCTTGTCCATATACTGCTTACAGGGTAAGGATACCAATGTCATTTTGTCATTTGGGTGAACTATCCCTTTAAGCAGGAAGCACATCGTGACTCAATCTAATGAAAAAAAAGAGAATCCCAGGTAAGAGATTAGTCATTTCTGTCCATTGAAGTGTTTATATACGACCGAACCTAGAGCACAGTGCATATAGGCTGCTATACAAGGATTAATAGACATCTGTCCCTTATACATTCTCTTTGCTTTGACCCAAGCTATTATCTGTGCAGAGGAGAGAGGAAGTTGGCTGGGCTGTCTACCATGGCTCGTTTCAGTGTAACCTACAGTACAGAGTGGGATATGTCAATAACTGACATTTACCAGTGAAGAGTCAATCTTACAGTGTACTGACTGTACTGCTACTATCTTAATGGAGACAGGAGAGTATGTGGGTTCTGTTATGTATTGGGTAATGTTGTTGTGGGCACGTTAAGGAGCGTGTACAGACACTCCCATATATAGCGTGCCCGCCCCATACAGTGGGTGTAAAAGTTCAGTCACCTGCCGACATGGCGTTCATGTTTATTGCTTGCACCATGGAGTAAATAGCCTAAACTTGCCTTTCTGCCTCCTCAGTATTGGATTGTACTTTCACTATGTCACGGACATAGTACTGAACACGAGGCGGCTCTGGACTGGAATGTTTGAGGAGGATTTGTGAGTAAACATAAAATGGGCTCCTGAGTGGAGCAGTGGTCTACGACACTACATGTCAGTGCTAGAGGTGTCACTACAGACCCTGGTTTGATTCCAGGCTGTGTCACAACTGGCCGTGATTGGGAGTCCCAAAGGTTGGTGCACAATTGGCCCAGCATCATCTGGGTTAGAGTTTGGCCGAGGCAGGCCGTTATTATAAATAAGAATTTGTTCTTAACTGACTTGCCTAGTTAAATAAATAAAAGTGGATTTTCTTTTTCTGACGTGATCATGGCTTTTTATGGGAAGAGTAAGGAGTTTGTTGATGAAAAGCATAGGTCTTGGGAGGAGTATGTTGAAAGGCTGGAATGTTTTTTTGTGGCTAATGACATTGGAAATGACGAAAGTAAATGCACTGTGCTGCTCTATGTGTGCGGGACGGTGACGTATTCTACACTGAACAAAAATACCTCATACAGTTGCAGTCGGAAGTTTACATACACTTAGGTTGGAGTCATTAAAACATGTTTCTAAACCACTTCACAAATTTCTTGTTAACGAACTATAGTTTTAGCAAGCCGGTTAGGACATCTACTGTGTGCATGACACAAGTAACTTTTCCAACAATTGCTTACAGACAGATTATTTCAGTTATAATTCACTGTATCACAATTCCAGTGGGTCAGAGGTTTACTTGCACTAAGTTGACTGTGCCTTTTAAACAGCTTGGAAAATCCAGAAAATGATGTCATGGCTTTAGAAGCTTCTAATAGGCTAACTGACATAATTTGAGTCAATTGGAGGTGTACCTGTGGCTGAATTTGAAGGCCTAACTTCAAAGTCAGTGCTTCTCTGCTTGACATCATGGGAAAATAAAAAGAAATCAGCCAAGACCCCAGAAAAACAATTGTAGACCTCCACATGTCTGGTTTATCCTTGGGAGCAATTTCCAAATGCCTGCAGGTACTACGTTCATCTGTACAAACAATAGTACGCAAGTATAAACACCATGAGACCACGCAGCCATCATACCACTCAGGAAGGAGACGTGTTCTGTCTCCTAGAGATGAACGCACTTAGGTGCGAAAAGTGCAAATCAATCCCAGAACAACAGCAAAGGACCTTGTGAAGATGCTGGAGGTACAAAAGTATCTATATCCACAGTAAAACTAATCCTATATCTACATAACCTGAAAGGCCACTCAGCAAGGAAGAAGCCACTGCTACAAAACTGCCAGCTCTGTCAGGAGGAATGGGTCAAAATTCACCCAACTTAATGTGGGAAGCTTGTGGAAGGCTACCTGAAACGTTTGACCCAAGTTAAACAATTTAAAGGCAATGCTACCAAATACTAATTGAGTGTATGTACATTTCTGACCCACTGGGAATGTGATGAAATAAATAACAGCTGAAATAAATCATTCTCTCTACTATTATTCTGACATTTCACACTCTTAAAATAAAGTGGTGATCCTAACTGACCTAAAACAGGGAATTTTTTACATGGATTAAATGTCAGGAATTGTGAAAAACTGAGTTTAAATGTACTTGACTAAGGTGTATGCAAACTTCCGACTTCAACTGTATGTACGAAAGTATATATTTCAGGCACACCTGTTGCTGACAGTTGTATAAAATTGAGCTCACGGCCATGCATTCTCCTTAGACAAACATTGGCAATAGAATGGCCCGTTCTGAAGAGCTCAGTGACTTTCAACATGCCACCTTTCCAACAAGTCAGTTCGTCATATTTCTCCCCTGTTAGAACTGCCCCGGTCAACTGTAAGAGCTGTTTTTCAATTATTATTATTTTTTAAATATATTTCACCTTTATTTAACCAGGTAGGCCAGTTGAGAACAAGTTCTCATTTACAACTGCGACCTGGCCAAGATAAAGCTAAGCAATGCGACACAAACTAGAACACAGAGTTACACATGGGCTAAACAAACGTACAATTAATGACACAATAGAAAAATCTATATACAGTGTGTACAAATGTAGTAAGATTAGGGAGGTAAGGCAATAAATAGGCCATAGTGGCAAAATAATTACAATTTAGCAATTAAACACTGGAGTGATGTGGAGTGATAGATGTGCAGAAGATGAATGTGCAAGTAGAGATACTGGGGTGCAAATGAGCAAAAAAAAATAACAACATTGGGATGAGGTAGTTGGGTGGGCTATTTACAGATGGGCTGTGTACAAGTGCAATGATCGGTAAGCTGCTCTGACAGCTGATGCTTAAAGTTAGTGAGGGAGATATAAGACCATAAGACTTATACGACTATAAGAGAGAACTGGATGGAAAGGCAGCCAAAGGAGCAGCTGGCTTTAGGGATGACCAATGAAATATACCTGCTGGAGCGCGTGCTACGGGTGGATGCTGCTATGGTGACCAGTGAGCTGAGATAAGGTGGGGCTTTACCTAGCAAATACTTATAGGTGACCTGGAGCCAGTGGGTTTGGCGACGGATTTGAAGTGAGGGCCAGCCAACGAGAGCATACAGGTCGCAGTGGTGGGTAGTATATAGGGCTTTGGTGACAAAACGGATGGCACTGTGATAGGCTACATCCAATTTGCTGAGTAGAGTATTGTGAAGTGGAAACAACAATGGCTTAGCTGCAAAATAGTAGGCCACACAAGCTCACAGAATGGGACCGGCGCATAAAAATATTTGGTTGCAACACTCACTACTGAGTTCCAAACTACTTTTGGAAGCAACGTGGAAGCACCAGAATTGTTTGTCGGGAGATTCATGAAATAGGTTTCCATGGCCGAGCAGCCGCACACAAGATTACTATGCGCAATTCCAAGCGTCGGCTGGAGTGGTGTAAAGCTCACCGCCATTGGACTCTGGAGTGATGAATCAAGCTTCACCATCTGGCATTCCGACGGATGAATCTGGGTTTGGTGGATGCCAAGAGAACAGGAATGCCCTTTCCTGTTTCAGCATGACAATGCCCCCATGCACAAAGTGAGGTCCATCCAGAAAGGATTTGTCAAAATAATTGTGAAAGAACTTGACAGTCCTGCACAGAGCCCTGACCTCAACCTCATCGAACACCTTTGGGACGAATCGCCCAACATCAGTGTTCCACCTCACTAATGCTCTTGTGGCTGAAGTGAAGCAAGTCCCCGCAGCAATGTTCCAACATCTAGTAGAAAGCCTTCCCAGAAGAGTAGAGGCTGTTATAGCAGCAAAGGGGGGACCAACTTCATATTAATGCCCAGGATTTTGGAATGAGAGGTTTGACGAGCAGTTGTCCACATACTTTTGTTCATGTAATGTATAAACACAGCGTGTAAAGTGTTGGTTTTATGTTTCATGAGCTGAAATAAAAGATCTCAGAAATGTTCCATATGCATAAAAAATGTATATCTCAAAAATAATGTGCACACATTTATTTATATTACTGTTAGTGAGCATTTCCCCTTTGCCAAGATAATCCATTCACCTGACAGGTGTGGCATATCAAGAAACTGATTAAACAGCATGATTATTGCAAAGGTGCAGCTTGTACTGGAGACAATAAAAGACCACTCTAAATTGTGTCAGTTTTGTCACACAACACAATGCCACAGATGTCTCAAGTTTTGAGGGAGTGTGCAATTGGCATGCTGACTGCAGGAATGTCCTCCAGAGCTGTTGCCAGATTATTTAATGTTAATTTCTCTACCATAAACTGCCTCCAATGTAATTTTGTCAGTACATCCTATCGGCCTCGCAAACGCAGACCACGTGTATCCATGCCGTCGTGTGGGCGAGCAGTTTGTTGACATCAACATTGTGAACAGAGCGCCCCATGGGCAGGCATAAGCTACGGACGACAAACACAATTGTATTTTATTGGTGGCAATTTGAATGCAATTTGAATACTGTGATTAAATCCTGAGGCCCATTGTCATGCCATTCATCCGCCGCCATCACCTCATGTCCCATGTTGCAATGATCTGTACACAATTCCTGGAAGCTGAAAATGTCCCAGTTCTTCCATGGCCAGCATACTCTCCAGACATTTCACCAATTGAGCATGTTTGGGATGCTCTGGATTGATCTGTACGACAGCGTGTTCCAGTTCCTGCCAATATCCAGCAACTTCACACAACCATTGAAGAGGGGTGGGACACCATTCCACAAGCCACAATCAACAGCCTGATCAGCTCTATGCAAAGGAGATGTGTTGCGCTGCATGAGGCAAGTGGTGGTCACACCAGATACTGACTGGTTTTCTGACCCACGCCCCTACCTTTTTTAAGGCATCTGTATCAATTTTCCCAGTCATGTAAAATCCAAAGATTAGGGTCGAATTAATTTATTTCCGTTGACTAATTTCCTTATATGAACTCTAACTCGGTATGTGAAATTGTTGTGTTTATAATTTGTGTTCAGTGTACATTAGGTTCACTACCCACATAGTGGCATGTTTGAAGTGGCCTTTCAGCCCAGATCCGTCAGAAACTGTGCAGAGATTTTATTTTCATAATTGGAAACAAAAGGCAAATCAGAATATCACCAGTTTCATTGCTGGTCTGTGCAGGCTTTCGGTGCACCATCATTTTGGAGATCAGCTGGAGCCAATGCTGCTTGACAGAATTGTTAGATGAGTCTATTGGCTGAGCCCAATCTGATATTTAGAGTGGCTGAGGTAAAAGCCTTGGCAGCTGAGACTGCTGCAAATAATGCCTGCCTGCTTCACCCTGAAAGAACAGGTCCTCCGACTGTTCCTGTAATTCATCTGGCTGAACGTAGTAGGCCGGTGCGCACAGAGGGGGCGGAGTCAGAGTCCAGAGATGACTTCAAAGCCTGTTTCAGATGTGGAGGTGCTCATAATTCCAACAGATGTAGGTTTAGGGTTGCAACCTGTCACTACTGTAAACAGAGGGGACATATAGCTCGACTTGGTTTGACAAAGGTCCCAGTCCCAGGCCTCAGGCAGTTCATTCATGCCCACTATGACCACACAACAGACACACTTGGTAAACTGTCACCCAGACCCTGAGAAGTATGTTGTCTATAGTACCCATGGGGGGGCCACAGCCTGAGAGAGAGAAGTACATTTTTGCTGCACCCAGTGTTGAGTTCCTGGGGTTCCACGGAAGGCGTGCGACCAATCCAGGATAAGGTAAAGGCCATTAAGGAGGCACCTTCTTCCCAGAACAAGTCTGAGCTTCAGTCGTTTCTGAGGCATCTCAATTTTTACAACTGCTTCCTGCTTGATAAAGCTACAGCCCTGGCATCGCCTACTGGACATGGCCGCTCATGAAGAAGTCTATAAAGAGGCTTAGCAGCTGCTGCAAGCAGATGGGCTGCTAGCCCACTATGATAATAGAAAACCCCTGTTACTGGTCTGTGATGAATCTCCATATGGGCTTTGTTTAGTCATGTGGAATATGATGGTTGGGAAGCACCTGTGTGCTTCGCATCTAGGACCCTAACTGTCGCTGAACAGTAGTATGCACACCCGGATAAATAGGCCCTGGCGAACATTTTTGCTGTCATGAAGTTCCATCAGTATTTGTCAGGTCGCCATTTTGTGGTCTACACCAACCACAAGCCCTTGATGGGCGTGCTTCATCATATGAAGCCCATGCCCAAAAATATTTTCACTTGCATGGTCAGATGGAGTCTGAGTACTGGGACATAGTTATGAGCTCTGCTATCATCCAAGGAAGCAGTTGGCTAATGCAGATGCCCTGATTTGCCTGTCACTCACTACCCCTTTGTCTGAGCCACCACCTCCCTGGGAAGGGATGCTGTAGAAGGTGGTGCCCGATGCCCTTCTCCAAGGATCCTGTCCTGTCCCAGAGTGCTTCGCTGGGTGCTGCATGGATGGGCCTCTGAGGTTCATGGTAGACCGTTTGGGTTTCAATGGTATCGTCGGAACGAGCTGTTGGTTCACAAGAACTGTGTGTTGTGGGCCAGTCGGGTTGTGGTACCTGGCATGGCGAACATGGGGATCTTTTCCATGATGCATGGTATGCATCCTGGAATAGTGAGGATGAAGGCACTGGCACGGAGATATGTGTGGTGGCCCGGGATGCACATGGAAATTTAGGCTGTGGTGCGTCACTGTGTTCCCTGTCAGGAGTCACCCTGCTCACACAAGGCTGCCTTGCACCCATGGGAGTGGACCACAAAGAAATGCTTGTCTTCATATGGACTTTTCTGGGTAATTCTGGGTAATTCTCATTATAGTAGATTTCCATTCAAAGTGCATGGAAGTAGCCATGGTTATCTTGATGCCCTGTGGTGCTGTAATAAGAACCCTCCATTTCCTGTTTGCCATTCATCGGTTGTGTGACGTCCTGGTGTCAGATAATGGAGCTGCCTTCACTTCTACTGAGTTTAAGGAGTTCGCTGGGTGTAAATGAATCAGACATTTCACCATAGCCCCATATCATCCGTTCTCCAATGGCCAAGCTGAACACATGGTTCAGACAACCAAGGAGGATCTATATCTTGGGGCGGCAGGGTAGCCTAGTGGTTAGAGCATTGGACTAGTAACCGAAAAGTTGCAAGTTCAAATCCCCGAGCTGACAAGGTACAAATCTGTTGTTCTGCCCCTGAACAGGCAGTTAACCCACTGTTCCTAGGCCGTCATTGAAAATAAGAATTTGTTCTTAACTGACTTGCCTAGTAAAATAAAGGTAAAATAAAAAATAAATAAAATAAAATCTTGGTGGGTGACTGGCAGGCCTGACTGTCAAGGTTCCTGCTGTCTCAACATGTTACGACGGCGTCAACTGGCAAGATTCCAACCGAGCTGTTAATGAACAGGCAATTGACAACTGCTTTAGATCGGCTGCACCCGGACATGGCAAGTGACATGCGTCTAAGGCAGGAGGGTGATGCAGACAGGGGCCGTGATCATTTAAGGTGTTTTCCACCTGACGTGTACAGTCTGTGTACATGTACTCGAGGCCCTATGTAGGTCCTTGCAGTTGTGGAAGAAGCCACTGGACCGGCCTCTTACAGGACTCGGACGCCTGACAGTAAAGTGCACCGCAGCCATGTGGATCAGCTGCAGGGCCATGAAGCTGCAGCCCCCTCTCTCATTGGCCTGGATGCCCTGGACACCACACCTTTAGGAGGCAGTGCCAACTCCAGAGCCAAACCCTGATACCCAACTTGCAGCTGAGCCCTAGCCTAAACATAGCTTTCTGCCTCCTCGTTATTGTATTGTACTTTCACGGCATAATAGTTTCTAAGATATGGACATGCACTCAGCACATTCCACATCATCTCACCAGCTTCCCTTTGTTGTAGCTTTCGCTAATGTGAATAACATTGTCGCTTTGTGTGTGTGTGTGAGATACACACCTCATAATAACATGTCAATGGGATACAGTTCACCTGCTTGAAATCATCAGAGCACAATGAAGTGATTCATTTCCGTTGCATGGCTTTCAAATTAGATTTCAGAGGCACACACACACTTCTGTGAAAAGGGAAGGTCAACTCCAGCATCAACACAACACTCTCACAGTAACTCAAAGTATCCCATTACACTTGGTTCTGTCCCTTTTCATCTGCTCTTACAGCACTTTACTATGGCCCTGTTTTTTACTTTTTAAAAGTCTAGTGGTGCTATGTGCGTGTGTGTGTGTGTGCCGGCGTGCGCGTGTGCTGTTCCCGTATTTAAGTGTATATAACAGTATGCAATTAGTAGGTTATATAATACATACATATGAATATGTCCAGTAAGACCCATCAAACAATGAAACATGTATGGGTCAGATTGAAGCATAAATCTTATTTTATTAGAATTAAATGCTACCATAGGGTCACAGGGTCACTGTGTGTTTACTTGACCTACAGATGGTTACCCCAAGGATGAAATGATTTACAGATGGAAAAGGAACTCCATCGAAACCTCAGACCAGAAGTACTGGCGCCTCTACCAGTTTGACTTTATGGGCCTGCGGAATACTACAGACGTCCTAAAAACAACAGCAGGTACAGTAAATTAGTTATCGTACATTTAATACCCAAACAGCTGACCTGTTTTTCACAACCAATAAAATAAATCCTCATCACAGCCCTTCACTGGCTCCTGTGTTCTCCATCCCATTTCTCTCTGAATTATTAGATACTGATTCCAAGGAAAAAGGACAGTGCTATTTTTAGCTGTTTTTTAATAAAATGATCTACATTTACTGTAAATGATCTGTCATATTCTCCTGTCTGTTAGCAGTGGGAGACAGCAGGCATTACCAGCTGGTGTCTTGAGGTCTGGTGCCACCACTCTGGCTTAAGTCAATTGCTTTTCCAGTCTTTGTAAACTATCGCATTGCAAAGACAATTGCTTTGCCAGTTTTGCAAGATATTGCCAGAGAGCAAAGACAATACCTTTTCTTGGAAGATAGTCAAGATATGTAGTATTATTGTACCATGGAAATGACAAAGACAGCATTTGGCAGGGCAGAAAACAGGTTGAAATTGCACTTAGGAGTAGTACTCTGGTAGTAGACTTAGAAGTAATTCTGTGGTAGTAGATTTAAGAGTAGTAATTTGGTAGTAGATTTAGGAGCTGTACTCTGGTAGTAGACTAACATGCTGACCAGACCGGACATGTCGCGTGTGCGAGCGTCGCAAAATAAATGTAGAAATCCAAGTTATTAAATTATTGCACCTACTGCTCTTGCGTTCCAATGAACATCTGCGATGCCAAGGGCTAAAATAGAACTTTCTATTTCTGACGCAGATCGCGCTGAAAGTCCTGCCTCTCCCATCTTCTCATTGGTTTATAGAAGCAGGTACCCATGTGTCATCTCCTCATTGGTTATGCCCACGTGGGTGATTGAAAGATGAACTGTTTTGCCAGTCGTCGTAGTAATACTATGAACGTTTAGATGTGATCACCATATATGTTCAAAGATGAAAAAGCCTGGGAGCAGAAATGACTAGAAACGATTTGGTTGGCCGTTTTATGTGTGGATCAATTGTCGGAGTAGAGGACCTTGTGCATTTCAGGTAAAATAACAACCCAATGTTTATATCCCAGGACAAATTAGCTAGCAACAGCAAGCTAGTTAAATAGGACTAATTAGGTAGTAAGTGCAAGCTAACTAGCTAAATTGCCATACATGTTTAATGCTTTTCAACCTGTCCCCAAATGAATGTCATTGGTTCAGAGTTTGTTTTGATATTTTAACCTGCTTGTGGTGATTGCGTTTGATGTGGGGGGGCAAAATAAATGTATGCACGCAGGCTAACCGCGCGCAGCCGGTTTGGGTTCTGTGTTAGTAGTACTGTGGTAGTAGACTTAGGAGTAGTACTGTGGTAGTAGATTTAGGGGTAGTACTTTGGTAGTAGATTTAGGAGTAGTACTTTGGTAGTAGATGTAGGAGTAGTCCTGTGGTAGTAGACTTAGGTGTAGTACTTTGGTAGTAGACGTAGGAGTAGTACTGTGGTGGTAGTGAACTTAAGAGTAGTGCTCAGGGAGTAGACGTTGTCTTTATCATTCACTGTGTAATAAAATAGTGCACAATGAAAGTGCATTTACCTGTTTTCATAATTCAATGTGACATTTAACATATTGTTTCTCTGTAGGCTGCTTGAAGCTTATCAGTTATCCCATCCGGTATAAAGGCAAACATATTTTTATACAAACCATCAGGATTAAAGATTCAAAATATTTAATTATTCACTTAAATTATTTTCAGAGGCCGAGGATGTGGTTTGGTTTTAATACTGAATTCTACATCTATTTATTTCCAACCATCATTCCTTGCGACTAAGGTCGTGTTTTACAAACAGGTATCTAATTATACTCATGAGTGGTGCTTGCTGAAATGACTTTGCAATACATTTTTAATGCATTCGTGACAGCATCGAAGATTAATGTAGCAGCGTTTTAAGGGGCTGATAAATTGATCTCGTGTATGAATCCTCAAGCTGTAATTAACCCATATTGACCCTATTCTCAAATTTCATAGGTGACATTGTTCATGCTGTACTTTATTCCTTTTGGAGAACGATGATTTCATCTCCATTTTGAAAAGAAAGTCTTGAAGTCTTGTCTTGAAAACTCAGGTGATCCAATAAATGATGTATTCTGCGTATGGTGCACTGACACAAGTCCACGTTCTGAGTGGAGAAATCATGAAAGCCAGAGTTCTTCCACAGATCTTCCCTCAGTTCTGTTCAAGGAAATTAGACGTTTCTCATCTTGTTTTCACTTTTTCTTGACTCCCAGCTTGCATCATGCTGCATGATGATTAGCTAGCTTGCTCCTGCAGCTAAAAATAGCATGTCATTAATTTACATCTCGACAAACTCGGGAAAACAAAGCGTTAAATTTATTCTTGTTGTTTTTCATCCAGCATGAAATGAATAGCGTGGTAATGAGGAAAATGGCGAGTGGACAGTTCCCATACCACCTTGCCATCAGGGACTTCTGGTTCTACCTCTGTTATATCTGCCTCCTTTCTTTCTATTGTTACAGCATCCCTCTTCAAAACCCACCAAAGTAGACTCCCTGAAGCATTGTGTATGGTGCCATATTCTGTGGTTCCCCCTGATGCTATATCTCATGATTCTCTCTCTCTCTCTTTCTCCCACCCTCCACCCCTCTCTCCCTCCCCATGCTGGCTTGTTCTTGTTCCACCTGACGCTCTGATTCTCCCTCAATCTTTCTCTTTCTCCCACACTCCACCCCTCTCTCCCTCCCCATGCTGGCTCGTTCTTGTTCCACCTGACGCTCCGATTCTCCCTCAATCGCTCTTTTTCTCCCTCACTCCCCCCCACTCTCTTCCTCCTTAACTTGCTCCCTCCCCCTCTACGCCCATCTCGCCCCCCCCCCCCCCTCTCCCAGGTGATTATGTGGTCATGACAGTGTACTTTGACCTGAGCAGGAGAATGGGTTATTTCACCATCCAGACCTACATCCCCTGTATCCTCACCGTGGTGCTCTCCTGGGTCTCCTTCTGGATCAATAGTGATGCCGCCCCTGCCAGAACAGCACTAGGTACCTGATCTGAAGAATACCATTTGGCAGGATACACACTGATGTGATAATAAGTAGATGAAGAACCCCAAGGATTCAATCAAACCTGTTCCACCAGTGTTTATGTAGTGCACTGTATGTGTTCAGAAATGACTACCTCTGCATGTGTTATTCTGAAAGGGGAAAAAAATACGTCGGAGTCTAGCTGGATGGTTGAAAAGAAGGTTACCACAATGGCAGATTGCATGAAAAATCGATATTTTATTGTTTAGACCAGAGACCAATTACGCAATGTTATGTTCTGCTTTTCAGATTCTTGTACCATTGTATTTTGTATATGCGATGTGCTTGTAATTCATCAAGGCTTAACAGTCACCTTTTGTGTTTACGCTTGTAATTCATTCATGATTTCCCCCCCGATGCATGCTTTCCATTAGTGCATGCGCATTCGTCTGGATTATGTAGTTGAAGGTGATTTGGAGTTTGAGTTGAACTTTGCGGTAAGTACGATTCAATTCCTCCAGACAGCTCTTGTTTGTGACCTTGACCAAGTCATGTTTTTTGTCTTCAAGGTCAAATATCACATTTAGTCCAAATTACAGTATTAGCATTATACATGACCTTTAACTAAGTGACAACACAACCACATTTGCAACGGTGGTTAAACAAGTCGAAGCTTAAAGTGTATTAACGAGTCCGTTTCATCACCAAACCATCCTTGAACCACCACAATCACATTGAATAGTCTCCCTCGGCAGTCTTGACACCTGTTACGACACCGTACAAAGATAAGCCCGGAAACATGTTTGTCTTTCCCCTTGCTAACAGGTAAGGATGCTGACTGTAGGAGTAAAGATAAATATCCCATTCTCGTTGACAAAAGAAGTCATTTAGTGTCTATTCTGGGGCACAAAAGCGCAGCGTTGATTTTCCGGGCCTCCCCGCTGATCGATAGCGGGTTGAAAAGAAAGAAGAGTGATAAGGAAAATGGGCTCTGACTGCAAAGAGCAGGAGGTATGTCAGAGTGGCTGGTGGTGGTAGGGGGCTAAGGAGGAGGCAGGTGCTGACATGCAGGTGCCCCCTGAGGGTGTAGTGTGGTTTGGTGGCAGTGATGGGGTGTACTGGGTGACATTCCCAAAGAGCCAGGTTCACAAGTGGCACCACAGATGGTAATGACTATCAGGCTATACCTGACAGGGAGTAAGTCATTACCATCTGTGGTGGCCCTATCAGGCTATACCTGACAGGGAGTAAGGGCCACCACAGATGGTAATGACTATCAGGCTATACCTGACGGGGAGTAAGGGCCACCACAGATGGTAATGACTATCAGGCTATACCTGACAGGGAGTAAGGGCCACCACAGATGGTAATGCCTATCAGGCTATACCTGACGGGGAGTAAGGGCCACCACAGATGGTAATGCCTATCAGGCTATACCTGACGGGGAGTAAGGGCCACCACAGATGGTAATGACTATCAGGCTATACCTGACAGGGAGTAAGGGCCACCACAGATGGTAATGACTATCAGGCTATACCTGACAGGGAGTAAGGGCCACCACAGATGGTAATGCCTATCAGGCTATACCTGACGGGGAGTAAGGGCCACCACAGATGGTAATGACTATCAGGCTATACCTGACAGGGAGTAAGGGCCACCACAGATGGTAATGACTATCAGGCTATACCTGACAGGGAGTAAGGGCCACCACAGATGGTAATGCCTATCAGGCTATACCTGACGGGGAGTAAGGGCCACCACAGATGGTAATGACTATCAGGCTATACCTGACAGGGAGTAAGGGCCACCACAGATGGTAATGCCTATCAGGCTATACCTGACGGGGAGTAAGGGCCACCACAGATGGTAATGACTATCAGGCTATACCTGACAGGGAGTAAGGGCCACCACAGATGGTAATGACTATCAGGCTATACCTGACAGGGAGTAAGGGCCACCACAGATGGTAATGACTATCAGGCTATACCTGACAGGGAGTAAGGGCCACCACAGATGGTAATGACTATCAGGCTATACCTGACAGGGAGTAAGGGCCACCACAGATGGTAATGACTATCAGGCTATACCTGACGGGGAGTAAGGGCCACCACAGATGGTAATGACTATCAGGCTATACCTGACAGGGAGTAAGGGCCACCACAGATGGTAATGACTATCAGGCTATACCTGACAGGGAGTAAGGGCCACCACAGATGGTAATGACTATCAGGCTATACCTGACAGGGAGTAAGGGCCACCACAGATGGTAATGACTATCAGGCTATACCTGACAGGGAGTAAGGGATAGGAATGCTCAGTTCAGTGACTCATACAGTGTGACCCCTCCCTCTTTTTTGTCACTTTCTTTGTCTTTCTTTTCTCTCTCTCTTTCTCTCTCTGTGTCACGACAGCACTGTAGACTATCTTTGTACAAAGTTCTTTCTATCTGTATTATTTTCTATGTGCTGTATCTGTTCATATGACATCTATGGGTCTTTGTGTCTCTAATTTAGTGTAGGTGTACTGACATCTTTCCACATGCATTCTTTGTATCTATATTATTTTCTGTTCTTTTCTGTATTTTTTACGCTACCTTTTTGTCATTTATTACATTTTTGCCATTTTATTTGGAGGAACCAGTTAAAGTTGCTCTTACACCTTGCCTGTTTGAAAGTTAAGAAGGAACTCTGCTGACTAAGTGCCAAAGTGCCAAAGTATGTATAGAAGGTAAGGGAAATAGGTGAAGGTAATCATCGTGGCCAGCAGAGTCTGAAGGAAGGAAGGGGGGATTGAGTATGAAATATCAGCTCAAAATAGATGGGCCTTCTTGTCTCCATGGTAACTGCTAGGAAACAGCACCACATTCAGTCATCAAATGAGAGGTTCCTGGTGATGTGCATAAAAGCGCGAGAGAGAGTGTGTGTGTGTGCATATGAGTGTGTGTGCGTGTCACACCCATCACTTTATATCAAAGGCTCTATACATGCAAAATCTCATCCGGTACATTTAGCTCACTTTTCACTATATATACTCAACAAAAATATAAATGCAACATGTAAAGGGATGGTCCCATGTTTCATGAGCAGAAATAAAAGATCCCAGAAATTTTCTACAAGCACAAAAATCTTATTTCTCTCAAATGTTGTGCACAAATGGGTTAGTGAGCATTTCTCCGTTGCCAAGATAATCCATCCACCTGACAAGTGTGGCATATCAAGAAGTTGATTCAACAGCATGATCATTACACAGGTGCACATTGTGCTGGAGAGAACAAAAGGCCACTTTTAAATGTGCACATATGTCTCAAGTTTTGAGGGAGTGTGCAGTTAGCATGCTGACTGCAGAAATTTCCACCAGAGCTGTTGCCAGATAATTTAATGTTCATTTCTCTACCATAATCTGCCTCCAACGTCGTTTTAGAGAATTTGGCAGTACGTCCAACCGGCCTCGCAACCGCAGACCAACGTGTAACCACGCCAGTCTTGGACCTCCACGTCCGACTTACGGGATCCTCTGAGGTGTGGTGCTGAGGAGTATTTCTGTCTGTAATAAAGCCCTTTTGTGGGGAAAATCTCATTCTGATTGGCTGGGCCTGGCTCCCCTGTGGGTGGGCCTATGTTTTCCCAGGCCCACCTATGGCTGCACCCCTGCCGAGTCATGTGAAATCCATAGATTAGGGCCAAATGAATTTATTTCAATTGACTGATTCCCTCATATAAACTGTAACTCAGTAAAATCGTTGAACTTGTTGCATGTTGCCTTCATATTTTTGTTCAGTATATTTAAGCACTGACAATGTATTGATGTAAACGTCCATTTATTTCTAAAGCTAAAACCCTCAGTAATTGATAAAATATCTTAAAAACGTATTTGAAAAATATATTCAGGCTATTGCCAGAGAAAAATATTGCAGCCATTTTGCCAAGAGCGATATCAAACAGCTTGTACGGGGTGGCAGGTAGCCTAGCAGTTAAGAGTGTTGGGCCAGTAACCGAAAGGTCGCTGGTTCGAACCCCCAAACAAACTAGGTGAACAATCTGTGTTATGACGCTGACTTTGTCCTTTCAGGTATCACCACTGTGTTGACAATGACCACCCTTAGTACAGTGGCCAGGACCTCCCTACCCAGAGTCTCCTATGTGACGGCCATGGATCTCTTCGTCACTGTGTGCTTCTTGTTTGTTTTTGCGGCCATGATGGAGTACGCCATCCAAAACTACTTCGCCTACAGGGCACAGAAGCCCCGCTACAACAAGACAAACAAGACACAGAGACTGGTGAGCTTTCCCCCGTACCATGTAATGATGTACCTTTCCTCCATACGATGTAATGGTGTACCTTTCCTCCATACGATGTAATGGTGTACCTTTCCTCCATACGATGTAATGGTGTACCTTTTCTCCATACGATGTAATGGTGTACCTTTCCTCCATACGATGTAATGGTGTACCTTTCCTCCATACGATGTAATGGTGGACCTTTCCTCCATACGATGTAATGGTGTACTTTTCCTCCATACGATGTAATGGTGGACCTTTCCTCCATACGATGTAATGGTGTACTTTTCCTCCATACCATGTAATGGTGTACCTTTCCTCCATATGACGAAACGGTGTAACTTTTCTCGATACAGTGTAATGCTGTTATAGACATGGACTGAGGTTGTTTGTGTTGTCACAGTCAATAGCTCTAGCCATGGTAGCGATTATGGTCTCAGTGGGTGGAGGTCTAGTCCATCCTTCATATCTCCATCCTCTTGCATCAGTCACACTGTGCATGGGCTGTGATAGTATTAGTCAGTGGCTCTGACCTGCATGGTAGCAAATTGGGAGGTTGCCCCCCGGTGAGGGTTGAGGTCTGATCTATCCCCCATCCTTCATATATCCATCCTCTTGCACTAGCTACCGGTCACAGAGTGTACTTGGTAAATGGCGTGTCATGTCATCATGTCATGTCGTGTAGTGCTGTCGAGCCAGTGAGTGAGTCCCAGCTTAGGTAGAGCACTAAAGCCGAGGGGTTCTATCTCATTGCCTGCCTGGGCTATGACAGCGTCCTGCTGGGTGTGGGAGGACACGGCCCGCTGCGGAGCTTTAATGCATGACAGCACAGCTCCACTCACAACGCATCAGCTCTCTTTCTCTCTTCATCTCTTTCTCTCTGTCTCTTTTCATCTTTCCATCTGTCTTTCTCCCTTGTTTGCCCACATGTATTTATTGTCTCCTGTCTGGCTTTTGTTGTCCCCCCGCCCCCTCCCTGTTGCCTCTCTCAATTACATTCAATTCAAGGGGCTTTATTGGCATGGGAAACATATGTTAACATTGCCAAAGCAAGTGAAGTAGATAAAATACAAAAGTGAAATAAACAATTCAAAATTAACAGTAAACATTACACTCACAGAAGTTCCAAAAGAATAGACATTTTTAATGTCATATTATGTATATATACAGTGTTGTAACGAAGTACAAAAGGGTGAAAATAAATAAACATAAATATAGGTTGTATTTACAATGGTGTTTGTTGTTCACTGGTTGCCCTTTTCTTGCTGCAACAGTTCACAAATCTTGCTGCTGTGGTGGCACACTGTGGTACTTCACCCAATAGATATGGCAGTTTATCAAAATTGTGTTTGTTTTTCGAATTTGTTGTGGATCTGTGTAATCTGAGGGAAATATGTGTCTCTAATATGGTCATACATTTGGCAGGAGGTTAGGAAGTGCAGCTCAGTTTCCACCTCATTTTGTGGGCAGTGTGCACATAGTCTGTTCTCTTGAGAGCCAGGTCTGCCTACAGCGGCCTCTCTCAATAGTAATGCTATGCTTACTGAGTCTGTACATAATCAAAACTTTCCTTAAGTTTGGGTCAGTCACAGTGGACAGGTATTCTGCCACTGTGTACTCTCTGTTTAGGTCTAAACAGTGTTCTAGTTTGCTCTGTGTTTTTGTTAATTACTTGACACATTGGAAAGAATTATCTTTTTGTTTTCTCATGATTTGGTTGGGTCTAATTGTGTTGCTGTCCTGGGGCTCTGTAGGGTGTGTTTGTGTTTGTGAACAGAGCCCCAGGACCAGCTTGCTTAGGGGACTCTTCTCCAGGTTCATCTCTCTGTAGGTGATGGCTTTGTTATGTAAGGTTTGGGAATCGCTTCCTTTTAGGTGGTTGTAGAATTTAACGGCTCTTTTCTGGATTTTGATAATTAGTGGGTATCAGCCTTATTCTGCTCTGCAAGCATTATTTGGTGCTTTACAAGGATATTTTTTGCAGAATTCTGCATGCAGAGTCTCAATTTGGTGTTTTTCCCATTTTGTGAATTCTTGGTTCACAACCATGAAGGGCAATGGGTTCTATAACTGATTCAAGTATTTTTAGCCAGATCCTAATTTGTATGTTTAATTTTATGTTCCTTTTCATGGCATAGAATGCCCTTCTTGCCTTGTCTCTCAGATTGTTCACAGCTTTGTGGAAGTTACCTGATGTTTAGGCCAAGGTATGTGTAGTTTTTCGTGTGCTCTGGGGCAGCAGTGTCTAGATGGAATTTGTATATGTGGTCCTGGCGACTGGACCGTTTTTGGAACACGATTATTTTGGTCTTACTGAGATTTACTGTCAGGGCCCAGATCTGGCAGAATCTGCAGAAGATCTAGGTGCTGCTGTAAGCTCTCCTTGGTTGGTGACAGAAGCACCAGATCATCAGCAAACAGTAGACATTTGACATAAGATTCTAGTAGGGTGAGCCCGGGTGCTGCAGACTGTTCTAGTGCCCGCGCCAATTCGTTGATATATATGTTGAAGAGGGTGGGGCTTAAGCTGCATCCCTGTATGAGGTCTTCCTTCCTCTGCCCCCTCCCCACATTTCTTGCCCTACCTCCTCTCTCACACTCCCTCTCTTTCTCTCCCTTTATCGCTTACACATCTAAGGAGATGGCCTTCCTCTGTCCCCTCCCACAGACCTACTCGATGCTAGACATGGGGCCCAGGTCCCCCACCACCGTGGTACCGTTGAACAACAACTACTCATACTGGCAGGACTATGAGGACGTGTACGAGTGTCTGGACGGGAAGGACTGCCAGAGCTTCTTCTGCTGTTACGAGGAGTGTAAGGGGGGTGGGTGGAGGAAAGGACGCATCCATGTCGACATTAAGGAGCTGGACGTTTACTCGAGAGTCTTCTTCCCTACGTCGTTCCTCCTGTTCAACATCGTCTACTGGGTCTCTTATCTCTACCTTTAGCAGTTTCAGTTGGATTTGATAGAATTCGTTTGGACAAGTATGGAAAGACACAAATGGGAAGAGGAGATGACACAAGACATAAGATGTCACTCAGTGGCAGCTTTGTGCACGTTGACACTTGATTGGTTGGTGGGTTAGTGTAGCCAACCAATAGACAGCTGTGAGACCCTAACACCAGGATGCTAGCCAGCTAAGAGATAATGAAGCATCCATAGTGCCTTCTTCAGGAAGGGGCCATCACCTATACAGAGGTGCAATAAGGGGACTAGAAGCTTTGGAGTTTTTCCTACATAGGTTATCCCACATCCGCCATTTCACGCATGCTATACTGTTCATTAAAAACAATCAATAGTTAGGATGGACTGCACTATGAAATGATTCTATTGTTGCTTTGTATTTCTTAGTTAGTTGCATAGTCATTGCAAGCCATTTGAAATATATAGAACCTCAATATTATTTATTTTAGACATTAACATGATCTTAAATATTAGGTCATTGATAACATTGATTTGGTTTAGATTAATATACATTTATATCATAAACATTTGAATTATGTTTCCTACCAAGGGTGATATACAACAAGACCATGCATAGTATGCCTACAACACACCATAACATAATAATTGAAAGATGAAAATACTATTGTAAAATAATGTATCTAATAAAGTTTTCTTTAGTAACATAGTTTTCCAGAGAGTATTAATGGACTATTTGATAATTAAATACATTGTCTGAGGACAAGGAATGGTAAGGTTTCAAACTAAAGTAATATTGAGATGTTGTTTAATTAATTTACAGAATGTGGACATACATTTATCTCCATACAGCAGGCCGACAATACATCATAGGCTGAGGGCCAGGGTAGCATTTGGGTCAATACAGTACTGTATATATTGTGCTAGTATTCAGTACAGTAATAATACATTTTTTATGGTTTCTCTCCAGCAACACTATTGCTATTTTATTGAGTAAGAACATGTATAGCTCATCATACAGTAGCTGTTGTACGAAAACAGATAATAAAGAAAGAATTGTGAAAGATGTGTTTTTGGAGTTAAAAATAGTTTTTTTTACTGTAAGTAACACTGTTGTTTCTGCAGTGGTGTGACTTAGAAGTATGGTAGTATTCTGTATTCTATGTTTTAAGAGAACGTGTATGTGAGAGATGTTTTCATGCTATTGCCATAGTTGAATGTAGATCATACTTTAGACCAACAACAAATAGTGGTTTTCAACTCTGTATAACAACACAAATATTGCACTTCATAAGTGTCTTAGTTTGATATAATGTATTTACAATAAATCAAACACTATTTTCTAAGTCTGATGGAACGCACCGTTTTGTTACAGCAGATCTGAGAGAACCACTGTCTTGGTACAGCTATGCTTTTTAGAGAATCCAGTCTGTGGTATTGCTTAAATTAATAAAATTATCTTTGCTCAAGGTCTGGAGTGTGTGTGCACATGTGTGTGTAGGTGCTTGCATTCACATGTAGGTCATTTGAATCATTAGCAAACTGTGATCTTACTTACACACACACACACTATAGTTATTTAGATAGAAATATATTTCAAAATGCAGGAATGGTTTTGTCTCTGACGTGGTTGCGATAGCCCACTTTAAACCTCACACTGTGCATCCTGTTGTTTCGAAGTAGGGAGGCAAGTCAATGAAAAGTCATTATGCACAATAATCATACCTATTAGGAAGTAGGCTATAAGGAAATCCAAAACAGACCCTTTTATTCCCACAGAAGGAAATTAACTCTACACACGATTCATGTCTATTGCAGAGTAGATCGTTATACAATTAGTGTCCCCATATAGAAATAACCAGGTGTTATTGTTCAGGGCCTGTATTCACAACATTTCAGAGTAGCAGTGTAGATCATATGAGATCATATGCACAGGGGACACCTGATCCTAGATCAGCACCTACTTTGAGATACTTTTTGAATACGGTCCCGGAGCTCACCACGGAATATGGATACCCCTGGTGTGTGTGTGTAAACATGCTAACGTACAGTGCCTTGCAAAAGTATTTAACCCCCTCAGCGTTTTTCCTATTTTGTTGGATTACAACCTGTAATTTCAATAGATTTTTATTTCATGTAATGGACATACACAAAATAGTCCAAACTGGTGAAGTGAAATGGAAAAAATTACTTTTCGAAATAATAAAAAACAGAAAAGTGGTGCGTGCATATGTATTCACCCCCTTTGCTATGAAGTGCCTAAATAAGATCTGGTGCGACCAATTACCTTCAGAAGTCACATAATTAGTCAAATAAAGTCCAGCTGTGTGCAATCTAAGTGTCAGTGTCGATCATGATCTCAATATATCTACACCTGTTCTGAAAGGCCCCAGAGTCTGCAACACCACTAAGCAAGGGGTACCACCAAGCAAGCGGCATCAGGAAGACCAAGGAGCTTTCCAAACAGGTCGGGGACAAAGTTGTGGAGAAGTACAGATGAGGGTTGGGTTATAAAAGAATATCTGAAACTTTGAACATCTAACGGAGCACCATTAAATCCATTATTAAAAAATGGAAAGAATATGGCACCAGAACAAACCTGCCAAGAGAGGGCTGCCCACCAAAACTCACAGACCAGGCAAGGAGTGCATTCATCAGAGAGGCAACAAAGAGACCAAAGATAACCCTGAAAGAGCTGCAAAGCTTCACAGCGGAGATTGGAGTATCTGTCCATAGGATCACTTAAGCCGTACATTCCACAGAGCTGGGCTTTACGGAAGATTGGCCAGAAAAAAACATTGGTGTTCGCCAAAAGGCATGTGGGAGACTCCCCAAACATATGGAAGTAGGTACTCTGGTCAGATGAGACTAAAATGTAGCTTTTTGGCCATCAAGGAAAACGCTACATCTCTCATCACCCCGAGAATACAACTACCATCAGCATGGTAGTGGCAGCATCATGCTGTGGGGATGTTTTTCCTTAGCAGGGACTGGGAAACTAGTCAGAATTGAAGGAATGATGGATGACGCTAAATACAGGGAAAAATCTGTTTCAGTCTTTTTGAGACTGGGATGGAGATTCACCTTCCAGCATGACAATGACACTAAGCATACTGCTGAAGCAACACTCGAGTGGTTTAAGGGGAAACATTTAAATGTCTTGGAATGACCTAAATGACATACCCAAATCTAACTGCCTGTTAGCTCAGGCCCTGAAGCAAGGATATGCATATTCGTGATACCATTTGAAAGGAAACACTGTGAAGTTTGTGGAAATGTGAATTGAATGTAAGAGAATATAACACAATAGATCTGGTAGAAGAAAATACAAATGAAAAAAGTTTTTTTTTCTACCACCATCTTTGAAATGCAAGTGAAAGGTCATAGTTCTAGCCATCACTCTGGTTGTAATTCCGATAGTGTCCCCAAGATGGCAGCAGTGTATGTGCAAAGTTTCAGACGGATAACTTTAAGTATGAGTGAACTACAAGACTTTTAGTGTGAAGTCCCCAGGAACATTTGGGCAAATCGTGAAGGAGAAATTTGCGTTCATATTAAATTTTTCTGCAAGAATATCGTCAAATCTGTTTACTTGGACTTTGAGTTAGCTTTCCAAGTATTAGTAGCCATATAAGTTCAACATTTACAAACAACCAGTTTTCATAACTTCATAACTCTGAATATCCTTATAATTTTTGACCAAAATTAAAAGGCATGCTGTTTTACAAGGTTAGTAGCTACATTTTATGACATATACATGGTTTCTGGATACTATCTAGCTAGCTTTGTTTTACCCCGATTGGTGCTTATTTGACAAAGATACAGTCGTTCAAGTGATGGCCGCTCGCATTATCGGCGTGAATTTAGTAATGAATTTAATGGTGCTTTGTGGGAAGTTCAACATTTTGGATATTTTTTTATAACCCAACCCTGATCTGTACTTCTCCACAACTTTGTCCCTGACCTGTTTGGCGAGCTCCTTGGTCTTCTTGCTTGGTGGTGCCCCTTGCTTAATTGTGTTGCAGACTCTGGGGCTTTTCAGAACAGGTGCAGATATACTGAGATCATGTGACCGATCATGTGACACTTAGATTGCACACAGGTGGACTTTATTTAACTAATTAAGTGACTTCTGAAGGTAATTGGTTGCACCAGATCTTATTTGGGGGCTTCATAGCAAAGGGGGTGAATACATATGCATACACCACTATCATTTAGAATTGTTTTGAATTTTTTTAAACAAGTTACTTTTTCCATTTCACATCACCAATTTAGACTATTTTGTGTATGTCCATTACATGAAATACAAATTAAAATCAATTTAAATTACAGGTTGTAATGCAACAAAAGAGGAAAAACGCCAAGGGGGATGAATACTTTTGTAAGGCACTGCAATTGCTGCAAAAGGTGGTCTACAACTTATTGACTTGGGGGCGTGAATCGTTATGCACGCTCAAGTTCTGTTTATTTGTTTTATTTCTTGTTTGTTTCACAATAAAAATATTTTGCATCTTCAAAGTGGTAGGCATGTTGTGTATCAAATTATATAAACCCCCCAAAATCCATTTTAATTACAGGTTGAACACTTTCGTATTCCACTGTACAGTACTTAACAAATGAACTTAGTCATGCATACATGACTGAGAGATAGGACACCTGGACAGGACATCCCAGGGGTGTGTGTGTAAGTAAAGGTATGAGATGATGAGGGTTGTGGGGGTGTTTAAGGTCCAGTGCAGTCAAAAATGTTATTTTCCTGTGTTTATATATATTTCCACACTATGTGATTGGAATAATAATGGAAATTGTGAAAATTATGATAATTCCCTTTTAGTGTTAAAGCTGGATGAAAAGACTGCCTGACATTTCTGGCTGTTTTATTGGGATGAAGTTGTGGCCTTCAATAGTGACATCACTATGCAGTAAATTAAGACCAATAAGAAAAAGAGTTTGAAACCTCTCTGCCAATAACAACTAATATCAGTTGTTCCCTCCCCACAAAGACAGTCCCTTTGATAAGAAGATATTTTTGTTTCTTTTTGAGCATTTTATTTTAAAAGAATCACAGTAAGGTACTTAATTGTCACACAGAAATGGTTTGATATTAAGATAAAAATGCCTGCGTTAGACATTTAAAGCTGGATCTGGAGACTAACTGGGGACTTCCTCGTCCACATAGGGAGATTCTCCTGGAACAGCAGGCTCTCACAGATGCTACTGCCGACCTACTTTATGACATACAGTTGAAGTCGGAAGTTTACATACACCTTAGCCAACTACATTTAAACTCAGTTTTTGACAATTCCTGACATTTAATCCTAGTAAATATTCCCTGTTTTAGGTAAATTAGTATTACCACTGTATTTTAAGAATGTGAAATGTCAGAATAATAGTTGAGAGAATGATTTATTTCAGCTTTTATTTCTTTCATCATATTCCCAGTGGGGCAGAGGTTTACATACACTCAAAAAGTATTTGGTAGCATTGCCTTTAAATTGTTTAACTTGGGTCAAACGTTTCAGGTAGCCTTTCACAAGCTTCCCAGAATAAGTTGGGTGAATTTTGGCCCATTACTGCTGACAGAGCTGGTGTAACTGAGTCAGGTTTGTAGGCCTCCTTGCTCGCACACGCTTTTTCAGTTCTGCCCACAAATTTTCTATAGGATTGAGGTCAGGGCTTTGTGATGGCCACTCCAATACCTTGACTTTGTTCTCCTTCAGCCATTTTGTCACAACTTCGGAAGTATGCTTGGGGTCATTGTCCATTTGCAAGACCCATTTGCGACCAAGCTTTAACTTCCTAACTGATGTCTTGAGATGTTGCTTCAATATATCCATATAATTGTCCATCCTCATGATGCCATCTATTTTGTGAAGTGCACCAGTCCCTCCTGAAGCAAAGCACGCCCACAACATGATGCTGTCACCCTCACAACATGATGCTGTCATCCCTGTGCTTCATGTTTGGGATGGTGTTCTTCAGCTTGCAGACCTCCCCCTTTTTCCTCCAAACATAACGATGGTCATTATGGCCAAACAGTTTTATTTTTGTTTCATCAGACCAGAGGACATTTCTCCAAAAAGTACGATCTTTGTCCCCATGTGCAGTTGCAAACCGTAGTCTGGCTTTTTTATGGCGGTTTTGTAGCAGTGGCTTCTTCCTTGCTGAGTGACCTTTCAGGTTATGTTGATATAAGACTTGTTTTACTGTGGATATAGATACATTTGTACCTGTTTCCTCCAGCATCTTCACAAGGTCCTTTGCTGTTGTTCTGGGATTGATTTGCACTTTTTGCACCAAAGTACGTTCATCTCTAGGAGACAGAAAGCGTCCCCTTCCTGAGCGGTATGACTGCTGTGTGGTCCCATGGTGTTTGTACTTGCGTACTATCGTTTGAACAGATGAACGTGGTACCTTCATGCGTTTGGAAATAGCTCCCAAGGATGAACCAGACTTGTGGAGGTCTACAATTTATTTCTGCTGATTTATTTTGATTTTCCTATGATTTCAAGTGAAGGGGCACTGCGTTTTAAGGTAGGCCTTGAAATACATCCACAGGTACACCTCCAATTGACTCAAATTATGTCAATTAACCAGAAGCTTCTAAAGCCATGACATAATTTTCTGGAATTTTCCAAGCTGTTTAAAGGTACAGTCAACTTAGTGAATGTAATCATCTTACCCACTGGAATTGTGATACAGTGAATTATAACTGAAATAATCTGTCTGTAAACAATTGTTGGAAAAATTACTGGTGTCATGCACAAAGTAGATGTCCTAACCGACTTGCCAAAACTATAGTTTGTTATCAAGAAATTTGTGGAGTGGTTTAAAAACAAGTTTTAATGACTCCAATCTAAGTGTATGTAAACTTCCGACATCAACTGTACACATACAGTGCCACATTGTATTACGTTACAGCCTTATTCTAAAATGGATTTAAAAAAATACTCAGCAATCTACACACAATATCCCATGACAAAGTAAAAACAGGTTTTTAGACATTTTTACAAATGCGTTAAAAATGAAAAACAGAAATACCTTATTTACATAAGTATTCAGACCCTTTGCTATGAGACTCGAAATTGACCTCAGATGCATCCAGTTTCCATTGATTATCCTTGTGGATTTTCTACAACTTTATTGGAGTCCATCTGTGGTAATTTCAATTGGACATGATTTGGAAAGGCACACACCTGTATAAGGTCCCAAAATTGACAGTGCATGTCAGAGCAAAAACCAAGCCATGAGGTTGAAGGAATTGTCCGTAGTGCTCCAAGACAGGATTGTGTTGAAGCACAGATCTGGGGAAGGGTACCAAAAAATGCCTGCAGCATTGAAGGTCCCAAGGAACACAGTGTCCTCCATCATTCTTAAATGGAAGAAGTTTGGAACCAACAAGTCTCTTCCTAGAGCTGGCCGCCTGCCCAAACTGAGCAATCGTGGGAGAAGTGCCTTGGTTTGGGTGGTGAACAAGAACCTGATGGCCACTCTGACAGTGCTCTAGTGTTCCTCTGTGGAGATGGGAGAACCTTCCAGAAGGACAACCATCTCTGCAGCACTCCACCAATCAGGCCTTTATGGTAGAGTGGCCAGACAGAAGCAACTGCTCAGTAAAAGGCACATGACAGCCCGCTTGGAGTTTGGTACCTAAAGACTCTCAGACCATGAGACATGATTCTCTTGTCTGATGAAATCAAGATTGAACTCTTTGTCCTGAATGCCAAGAGTTACGTCTGGAGGAAACCTGGCACCATCCCTACGGTGAAGAATGGTGGTGCCAGCATCATGCTGTGGGGATGTTTTTTCAGCGCCAGGGACTGGGACACTAGTCAGGATCGAGGGAAAGATGAACAGAGCAAAGTACAGAGAGATCTTTGATGAAAACCTGCTCCAGAGTGCTCAGGACCTCAGACTGGGGCAAAGGTCTACCTTCCAACAGGACAATGACCCCAAGCACACAGTCAAGACAACGCAGGAGTGGCTTCGGGACAAGTCTCTGACCGCCCTTGAGTGGCCCAGCCAGAGCCCAGACTTGAACCTGATCAAACTTCTCTGGAGAGATCTGATAATAGCTGTGCAGCAATGTTCTCCATCCAACCTGACAGAGCTTGAGAGTATAGAATAAGACTGTAACATATTTATTTATTTTTTAAGTCAAGGGGTCTGAATACTTTCCAAATGCACTGTACATATGAATCATTGTTTATATGTCATTGCATACAATGTTCCAGTCCAATGTGACTTTAATACATTCAGTAGAAACTACCCATATGGATCACAAACATGTATTGTTCCCAAGTAATGAGTCATAATCCATGGAAAGCAAGAAAAACATAAATCATTTACATCCTGCAAAACTAGAAACAGGGCTGAAGGCACACTCAATAAAAAAAGAATACTCTGGTCTATCATGTTAAGGGCACACAAAAGACTGTGCATATGCCTGACTGGTCTCCCAAAAGGATTGCGAGAATCCATGGCCATGTTAGATGGGAAGAAGTGGCCCTGAGTCATACTTAATGATATACCTATGACTTCTTCACATGGGGGCGACTAGATACATTAAGTCAGTGGTAGCCAACCAGGTTTTCCTGGAGTACCGTTCCAACTATGCACCACACCTGACCAACTGAGCTAATTGATCAGTTCAATGACTTCCTAAATTTAACACACCTGGTCTTCCAGGTCAGTTAAGTCAAAAAGAAAAGGGGCCTGTGACACTCCAGTATCCAGGAATGCCTACCCCTGCATTAAGTGCTTTTCATTCAACAGATATGTATGAAAATAAAAGGGGACATTCTGTACTGTTGCCTCATATTAAACATTTGAGCTCAAATCCAAAATGTTGTAGTATAGAGTCAATCTAACCTGTACTGTCGACTACAACAGCGGGTCCCAAACCTTTTCACTCTGGGGGCCCCCTTCCAGCATTGGAGAATAACCCCTTCCACCTCACAGAACTTGAGGTACGAACAAATTTCATGTTCCGGAGGAAGTGTAAAAGATCGGTGAAGAATCCAGGTAGAGAACTGGTCCATTTGTCACAACTTGGGAAACTCATGGGAGACAGTGTGGCCACATTACCATAACGCTGTTTATATAATAGCTCCAGATATAAGGTTTACATCTAATTGTTGTATAAGATGAATGAGTGAGTATGATACTGTTTACACAATTTTACAATGTGATTTTGGACTGTTTAATGAAGGAAAACTCAAAAAGGGAATTGGATTTGAACTAAATCAGAGGACCGCCCCTGAGCCCAGTTAGGGTCAGACAACCTGGGATAGCCCTTTCCTGCCATTCCGAATAAAACCCAACTTTGAGAAATTATTACCAGACCATGTTTTTCTCCATTAGGAGGGGAACAAAGGTTGTAGACCATTGCAGAATTTTTTAACCATACCACGTGGTTAAACTCTTAAGACTATCGATACCGACAGAATGAGAACAAGTCTTTGATATTAATTACTAGTCTGCAACTAGGAATTCGGTATCATTGAACGCGAAGAACGACAACCGCCGAAACAACTATTCTATAACGAATGTCACTTTGAACTATCCCCTCTAACCAAGACAGAGAGAGGGAGACAGACAATTCTACAAAAGAATGACTTTTCACCAGCGATCAAGACGACACACTGAGCGTAAATATATATATATATATTGATTGCAATTGTTCCCGAATGAGTGAGTGTTCATGTGTAAAGGATTAGCATTTCAATTGGTATAATTATTAACTCTATAGTGACTACTTAGTCGACCCTCACCTCTCCTTTGTCTAACAAGCCGCCATGCCAGTTTAGCCCACTAGGGCACATCCTGCTATCATTACATTTACCTTTGTTTGTTTGTTTACGACGTTTGGAATGAGACTAACATGAGGTAAAGTAAAGAATTAATTAATTTGAAGACTAATTGATCAGATAAAATATCTGAAAAGTTATTTTAGGAAATGATAACTTTGTAATATGAATATTTTTCCTTGGTGCCCCGACTTCCTAGTTAATTAGTTATGTGATTAATCAGTTGATCGCATACAAACTAATTACAGAGAATCTTTGATAAAAATTATCAGTCTTCAGTTAATGATAGTAAAGACACGGCAGCGAGTTGATCTGGACATTTCTGACAAGTTATAAATAGCTCTCTAAGGTATGCAATGACTAACATGACAAAAGGAACTGATGATGCACTTCCCGATTTGGAAATTGCACCTTGTGCATTCTACTTTTACAACTTTCAAAAGTAAGTTTAAAACTGGACTGAGTTCCGCACAATTCCACACTTAAATTAGATGTCTTGGGCCTCCCGAGTGGTGCAGTGATCTAAGGCACTGCATCGCAGTTGCTAGCTGTGCCACTAGAGATCCTGGTTCGAGTCCAAGCTCTGTCACAGCCGGCTGCGACCGGACGACCCATGGGGCGGCGCACAATTGGCTGACCGTCGTCTGGTTTAGGGGAGGGTTTGGCCGGCAGGGATGTCCTTGTCCCATCGCACTCTAGCAACTCCTATGGCAGGCCGGGCGCATGCACACTGACACGGTCGCCACATTGGTGTGGCTGGCTTCCAGGTTACACGGGCATTGTGTCACGCAGTGCAGCTTGGTTAGGGTCGTGTTTCGGAGGATGCATGGGTCTTGACCTTTGCCTCTCCGGACTCCGTACAGGAGTTGCAGTGATGAGACAAGACAGTAACTACCAATTGGATACCACAAAATTGGGGAGAAATAGAAAAAAAAATGAGGTCTTGCAGCTCCAAAAAATGTAAATTCAAGCAACAAGTGTAACTCCAAGGCTGTCTACAACATAACATTAATCTGCATAAAGTAGACGCTACACACCTGTCAACCACCTAGAATCTGCCCCATAACTCTGCTACTGTAGCTCTTCGTTAGCGAAGGCATATCTGTATTAATGCCATACCAGTCAGGCCGTTTTGTAAATTGTGTACACACGCAGAAGCTGAGTAGAAGCACAGTAGGTACAACAAGCTGAAACAAACCCAGACTTGGAAGCCTCTCTCCTTTGTCCTCTCAAGAGACACACGTGCAAATGTGGCACCATACGGCCATATCAATATTTTCCTCCTCACTGGTCGGAGTTGCTGCCTTTTGCAAATTGCTCTTCTGTTTGGCCACCTTTAATGTCTACTTGTGTACATGTCACAAAAACGTGCAGGCTGAGGCTCATCGTTTGTCAAAGTGTCATTGACTTTAGTGTGTGGGTCAACCTTTCCACAGGCTCTCATTGGCCCTTCTGGCTTCTCTAAAATGTGTCTTCTTGATGAACATTGTGACCAATTGTTTCTTGAAGTTCTTGACCTACAGTAGGGCTTCCATTCACTGAAATTCACCAACAGGTCTAAAATGTATGACCCAAGCTGACCCAGGCATAATACTGAGCTGCACGCATGGAAAAAAGTATTCATTGTTGATGGTCCGATGGGAAGGCTCCATTGTTTATTTCCCCAATATCCTGTGTGGGTCAACTAGTTACCGAATGCATATCAAATCTTGATCTTAGGCTTACCTACATTCACCGACCGAAGAGACTAAACTGTCAAGACTCAGGTTCGATGAAACTAAATCTGAAGAATGTGAGAAGAACGTGACAAAGAAATTAAACTTGCTCAAATGTGAGGATATGACAATAAAGGCAGTAAAGTGGGTAGCACTTCAATTGACAGTACTACACTAAAATGTGTGGTATCAATGCCCACATCACCCCAGTCTGTACATATACATAAACTATGCATCAGTGCAAACATTCAGATGTCCCTCTCCCAACACCAAACTAGTGAGAACCTCGCCAAATGGAGTATGTTGATATCTCCAAAGACATTAGCTGCCCATAATGATTATCATCTCTAAATTGTATATGCCAATAATGGGGAAAGTGTTGATGAAGAATGAACCATTAGCCCTGCTTGTTATCACACTGTTCATTTTCTGGAATCTGTTATGAGACCCGAGGCTATATCATCGCATGGACTAGCTGTTTCCTCAAAGGCCTTTTGGAATTGGGCATTCCAAGTGTGTGTGTTTGGCTTTACTATCCTTGTGGGGACCTGAAATCTTCACAAGAATAGTAAAACAAGGAAAAGTAGGAACATTTTGCCAGTTCAGACAAGGAAAAAGGCGATATTAGGCTTATGGGTTAGGGGTAGGATTTAGGGTTAAGGGTTTGGGGTTAAGGTTAGGGGGAAAAAATAATTGGAATGGGAATCAATTGTTTGATAGTCAAACAAATGTGTGTGTGTCACGTCCTGACCATAGAAAGCATTTATTTTCTATGGTGGAGTAGGTCAGGGCGTGACTGGGGGGTGTTCTAATTTATTATTTCTATGTGTAGTCTAGTTTTTGTATTTCTATGCTGGCCTGGTATGGTTCCCAATCAGAGGCAGCTGTCTATCGTTGTCTCTGATTGGGGATCATATTTAGGTAGCCTTTTCCCACCTGTTTGTGGGACCTTGTTTTTGAGCCTACAAGGCTGTACGGTCGTTTGTTTCTCGTTATTGTTTTTGTGTAGCTGCCTGTGAGCAGCCCAGAATGTCACTTTTTGTTTTTCTTCTGTTTTGTTTGGTGAGTTGATTAATTATTAAACATGTGGAATTCTACGCACGCTGCGCCTTGGTCCAATCATTATAACGATCGTGACAGTGTGTGTGTGTTGTGTGCATACTGGTTCCTAGAGAGGATACGGGGAGAACAACAGGCGATATCTATAAAACCAGAACAAAATAGCTAAATCAGTGATGCAAACTGGTGAGAGCCCAAAAAGGTAATACTTTTTTTTTGGCACTGAAACATGCTAAAAAAAATCCCTGCTAGGGGGAAATGCAGGTTTTAACTAAATAAACAACCAAAAATATGATCTACATGATCAGTCTCTGTGTAAAATAAAATGTGGGTAATGTGAACCTAACTCACAGCTAAAAAAAAAAATGTAAAAGCAATCCAATGTAATATGTTGCATAGACTTTACTGCAAATTACACTCAAGTCTTGAGAAAGAACAATGCACTAATATTACTGTTAGCCATGACAGCCTTTATAATAGAATGCTGACCACACACATCTAAATATTGCACTTGGAGAAGAAAAACATCTTAAAGTAGAAACAAACAGGCATTCTATTTTTGCTGACATCGATCAAGTGCACAAGGCTACATGTGTGCAAAATAACGTTCACTGAGTAAAAAACTGTAATAATCCCCACCTCACTCACACAAGTGTTACTGTCAAGTTCAACACAACAAAAGCAATATCTTTGGGCTACACTGCACATTATTACATTGTACACTTTCTGCCTGTGGACGTATATTCTACAATGTGCCAGCAGAGCATGATACCCGTTGCTGATCTCTTTCAGGCAGAGTACACCTGCCATACCCTTTTATCCACTGTATTGAAAAAGTGTGAGGGAAAGTGTCGTGTTCCTTTCACCTCTAGTGGCATCCAGCTTAAGCCAGGCCCAGCTCATCTGATGTTGTAACGTTAGTTAGATAATGTTAGCTGTCTGACTGTATTAGCCAATTAATTTTCACACCATAAACTCCATTAGTTGATCAGTTAAGTTGGCAAATGTTGCTCAACATTTATCTGGCAAGCTAACAGAGAATTCGATCCAGCTAGCAAGATACTGTACTTAACAATGCTAACAATACTTGTTCCACTACACTTTCTCCCTCACCTTAAACTTTCCAAATGCCAGTTGTTTTTTGGTTACAGCTCATGAAGTACGCTTCATCACCTTCTCACCCCCGTCTTCGTGGTCAAGCTTCACACCCACTTCTTTATTATCATTCAGGGTACGCGCTGCTGTAACTGGCAAACTGTCTTTCCACTCTCCCGCTGACTTTCCAGAGCGCACGCTGATGCTGGAAATAGCAAATTGGTTGTCTCTTCTCTCTTCAGTCGTGTGCTGCATTATGTTATGTGAACAACTGGCTGAGTTTTGGATACAGTCAGTATTGTTCAAAACGCGCATCACTTGTTCGCTTACAGCCAGTAGTGATCCAAAACCCCTCCCTCCCAAACATTTCTCATCAGATCTACACATATCACGTAGGTCGCCTATTTTGGATTCAAAACCCAAAAGATGACTCGTAGGCATCCCTGTAAACACACACAGCTTATGTATCATAGATAAACACAAACAGCTTATGTATCATACCTAAAAACACACACACACACACAAACACACACACACACACACACACACACAGCTTATGTATCATAGCTAAACACACAACTTATTATCATAGCTAAACACACACAGCTTGTGTATCATAGCAAAACACACACAGCTTATGTATCATAGCAAAACACACACAGCTTATGTATCATAGCAAAACACACACAGCTAATGTATCATAGCTAAACACACACATTGTGTGTATCATAGCTAAACACACACAGCTTATGTATCATAGCTAAACATACACACAGTTTATGTATCATAGCTAAACACACACAGCTTATCATAGCTAAACACACTCAGCTTATGTATCATAGCTAAACACACACACACACACACACACAGCTTATGTATCATAGCTAAACACACACAGCTTATGTATTATAGCTAAACACACACAGCTTATTATCATACCTAAACACACACACACACACACACACACACACACACACACACACACACACACACAGCCTATGGATCATAGTTAAACACACACAGTTTATGTATCATAGCTAAACACACACAGCTTATGTATCATAGCTAAACACACACAGCTTATGTATCATAGCTAAACACACACAGCTTATGTATCATAGCTAAACACACACAGCTTATGTATCATAGCTAAAACACACACAGCTTATTATCATACCTAAACACACACACACACACACACACACACACACACACACACACACACACACACACACACACACACACACACACACACACACACACACACACACACACACACACAAAGCTTATGTATCATAGCTAAACACACACAAAGCTTATGTATCATAGCTAAACACACACACAGCTTATGTATCATAGCTAAACACACACAGCTTATGTATCATAGCTAAACACACACACAGCTTATGTATCATAGCTAAACACACACAGCTTATGTATCATAGCTGAACACAGCTTACCATAGCTAAACACACACAGCTTATGTATCATAGCTAAACACACACACACACAGCTTATGTATCATAGCTAAACACACACAGCTTACGTATTATAGCTAAACACACACAGCTTATGTATCAATAGCTAAACACACACAGCTTACCATAGCTAAACACACAACTTATCATAGCTAAACACACAACTTGTCATAGCTAAACACACACAGCTTATGTATCATAGCTAAACACACACAGCTTATGTATCATAGCTAAACACACACAGCTTATTATCATAGCTAAACACACACAGCTTATTATTATAGCTAAACACACACAGCTTATTATCATAGCTAAACACACACACAGTTTATTATCATAGCTAAAACACACACAGCTAAACACACACAGCTTATGTATCATAGCTAAACACACACAGCTTATGTATCATAGCTAAACACACACAGCTTATGTATCATAGCTAAACACACACAGCTTATGTATCATAGCTAAACACACACAGCTTATGTATCATAGCTAAAACACAGCTTATGTATCATAGCTTATTATCATAGCTAAACACACACAGCTTATTATCATAGCTAAAACACACACAGCTTATTATTATAGCTAAACACACACAGCTTATTATCATAGCTAAACACACACAGCTTATTATCATAGCTAAACAGACACAGCTTATGTATCATAGCTAAACACACACAGCTTATTATCATAGCTAAACACACACAGCTTACCATAGCTAAACACACAACGTATCATTGCTAAACACACAACTTATCATAGCTAAACACACACAGCTTATGTATAATAGCTAAACACACACAGTTTATGTATCATAGCTAAACACACACAGCTTAGGTATCATAGCTAAACACACACAGCTTATTATCATAGCTAAACACACACAGCTTATTATTATAGCTAAACACACGCAGCTTATTATCATAGCTAAACACACACACAGCTTATTATCATAGCTAAACACACACAGATTATGTATCATAGCTAAACACACACAGCTTATGTATCATAGCTAAACACACACAGCTTATGTATCATAGCTAAACACACACAGCTTATGTATCATAGCTAAACACACACAGCTTATCATAGCTAAACACACAATTTATCATAGCTAAACAGACACAGCTTATGTATCATAGCTAAACACACACAGCTTATTATCATAGCTAAACACACAGCTTATTATTATAGCTAAACACACACAGCTTATTATCATAGCTAAACACACACACAGCTTATGTATCATAGCTAAACACACACAGCTTATGTATGATAGCTAAACACACACAGCCTATCATAGCTAAACACACAACTTATCATAGCCAAACAGACACAGCTTATGTATCATAGCTAAACACACACAGCTTATTATCATAGCTAAACACACACAGCTTACGTATTATAGCTAAACACACACAGCTTATGTATCAATAGCTAAACACACACAGCTTACCATAGCTAAACACACAACTTATCATTGCTAAACACACAACTTATCATAGCTAAACACACACAGCTTATGTATCATAGCTAAACACACACAGCTTATGTATCATAGCTAAACACACACAGCTTATTATCATAGCTAAACACACACAGCTTATTATTATAGCTAAACACACGCAGCTTATTATCATAGCTAAACACACACACAGTTTATTATCATAGCTAAACACACACAGATTATGTATCATAGCTAAACACACACAGCTTATGTATCATAGCTAAACACACACAGCTTATGTATCATAGCTAAACACACACAGCTTATGTATCATAGCTAAACACACACAGCTTATGTATCATAGCTAAACACACACAGCTTATCATAGCTAAACACACAACTTATCATAGCTAAACAGACACAGCTTATGTATCATAGCTAAACACACACAGCTTATTATCATAGCTAAACACACAGCTTATTATTATAGCTAAACACACACAGCTTATTATCATAGCTAAACACACACACAGCTTATGTATCATAGCTAAACACACACAGCTTATGTATCATAGCTAAACACACACAGCTTATGTATCATAGCTAAACAGACACAGCTTATGTATCATAGCTAAACACACACAGCTTATTATCATAGCTAAACACACACAGCTTATTATTATAGCTAAACACACACAACTTATTATCATAGCTAAACACACACACAGCTTATTATCATAGCTAAACACACACACAGCTTATTATCATAGCTAAACACACACACAGCTTATTATCATAGCTAAACACACACAGATTATTATCATAATCAAACACACACAGCTTATGTATCATAGCTAAACACACGCAGCTTATTATCATAGCTAAACACACACAGCTTATGTATCATAGCTAAACACACACAGCTTATTATCATAGCTAAACACACACAGCATATGTATCATAGCTAAACACACACAGCTTATGTATCATAGCTAAACACACACACAGCTTATGTATCATAGCTAAACACACACAGCTTATTATCATAGCTAAACACACACAGCTTATGTATCATAGCAAAACACACACAGCTTATGTATCATGGCTAAACATACACACAGCTTATGTATCATAGCTAAACACACACACAGCTTATGTATCATAGCTAAACACACACACAGTTCATGTATCATAGCTAAACACACACAGCTTATTATCATAGCTAAACACAAACAGCTTATGTATCATAGCTAAACACACACAGCTTATTAGCATAGCTAAACCCACACAGCTTATTATCATAGCTAAACACACACAGCTGATGTATCATAGCTAAACACACACAGCTTATCATAGCTAAACACACAAGTTATCATAGCTAAACGCACACAGCTTATGTATCATAGCTAAACACACACAGCTTATTATCATAGCTAAACACACACAGGTTATTATTATAGCTAAACACACACAGCTTATTATCATAGCTAAACACACACACAGCTTATTATCATAGCTAAACACACACAGCTTATGTATCATAGCTAAACACACACAGCTTATTATCATAGCTAAACACACACAGCTTATTATTATAGCTAAACACACACAGCTTATTATCATAGCTAAACACACACACAGCTTGTTATCATAGCCAAACACACACAGCTTATGTATCATAGCTAAACACACACAGCTTATTATCATAGCTAAACACACACAGCTTATGTATCATAGCTAAAAACACACACAGCTTATGTATCATAGCTAAACACACACAGCTTATTATCATAGCTAAACACACACAGCTTATGTGTCATAGCTAAACACACACAGCTTATTATCATAGCTAAACACACACAGCTTATGTATCATAGCTAAACACACACAGCTTATTATCATAGCTAAACACACACATTTTATGTATCATAGCTAAACACACACACAGCTTCTGTGTGTCACATCATGTCACGTGTCTTTGAACCACAGGTTTATAATATGGTCACATCTCTCAGTTTGCAAATTAGATATCTAAAATGGGTAAGTCAATAGATACACTGTGCTAGCCTTTCCCCAGAACACAGTCATACTCAAAATAAAATGAATGCATTCATGGAATGTTGCTTCTCATGCTTGATCTCGCTTAAAAGTGAGATCACTTCGGGCCTCCCGAGTGGCACAGAGGTCTATGGCACTGCATTGCATTGCTAGAGGCGTCACTACAGACCCGGGTTTGATCCCGGGTCATGTTTCGAAGGATGCATGACTCGACCTTCGCCTCCCGAGCCCGTTGGGGAGTTGTAGCGATGAGACAAGATCGCAAAATACCTAACTGTATTCTTACTCAAAAGAATGTTACAGCATATCTGGTAGGTAGAATAAAACATTTCTGTGTGACTTTGAATGCATGCTGCTTTTACTCTGCTTTTCTCTGTGCTTCAAAGGCCCATTATGAGGCAGAGACCCCCGTCAAGACTATTTATAACCCAATCAGCCATGTATTCGTTCCTTTTCCCCTTTTTCTAGTGGCACTGCTGATGCTACCAAAGCTGTGAAACCACAAGAGATCTGCCTCTGACGCCTGCGTGAAAACAACAGCCGCAGGTGGCGGGGCTCAAAGGAGAATCAGCAGCGAAAATAGATATTTAGCTATACACATAAAGGATCGACTTGTCTGCTTGCCACTGCCCTGTAAAATTCGTTGTCTCGTGGCAATCATCAACGTTTTTCAAATCAAGCTGCTTCGAGTGTCACCTGTGTAAAATCTCATTCGACACATATCAAAAGACAAGCTTGGCTGGTTCTACAGTATGTTGAATGGACTGGATTGATTTTCAGCAGCAATTTATATCAGTGATGTAATAAAGTAACTAAACCTCGAGTCCGAGTCGAGTCCCAAGTCACAAGTCCAAGTCTCTGTCCTTTATACTCAAGTCACATGTCCCTTGGTGGCGCTGAAAGTTGTTGTCCAACCATTTTTTGTTGTTGCTACATTTCATTACAGTGTGGCACATTTGTAAGGCTAAACAGATAATACAGCTATCCAACATTTGCTGGTGTAACTAGTATGTTGAGTTATGCAAAAGGGAGAGATTTTCTGACTACAAAGTGATAACTGGTCAAGTCCGAGTCACCACTGGTTGAGTCCGAGTCGAGTCATGAAAATCCTAACTTGAGTCTGAGTCACTACAACACTGATTTATACTGTAGTTTACAGCGCCAACACTATTTAAAAAGAGATACACAGTAGGTTTTCACTGCATAAATTATAGGGCAGTTATTTTACTACTGTCATGTCCTGATTTGTTTCACCTGTCCTTGTGATTGTCTCCACCCCCTCCAGGTGTATCTTATTTTCCCCAGTGTATTTATCCCGGTGTTTCCTGTCTCTCTGTGCCAGTTCGTTTTGTCTGTTTCAAGTCAACCAGCGTGTTTTCCCTGTGCTCCTGCTTTTGCTGGACTCTGAACCCGCCTGAACCAGCCCTTATAACTACATATCTGTTACCTAGCCTGGTCCCAGATCTGTGTGTGCTGTATTGTCAACTCCTGGTCATTGTCATGCCAAACATTTTTTGTTAAGCAATTGTTATAAGATTACAATACAAACAAATCTGGGACCAGGCTATTTGTTCCCCACTTTATAGTACAAATACTGACTTTGCACATTCCGCAATATCCCTCCAGTGTAGAAATGTGACATGCCCTTTAGATATACCTGGGCAAACGTTCGGTTGGTGAGATTCCAGAGTGACACTATAATAAGACTAAAATAAGATGGGAACTCGTACCAGTCGCCGACAGCAAGGCAAGATGGTGCGGTCACACAAAGGGTCGATTGCTACGGATTCCAGGCCTAAAGTGGGATGGATTTCAGATGCCTTAAACCTCAGTCTGTAGCCCGAGGGTATTGATGGCATGTTGACCAAACCATGCACAGACAGAAGTCATTTGTTGTTTTGCAACTTATACGATAAAGTGAGATTCTGTTGAGTTTCCTGCTGCCTGGTATTGTGATCTGCGTTGGCAATTTTCCGATAGCATGGCCTTGGGTTACAGTGGCATATTGATTGGTTTGAGAGAAGATAAATGCATATAGCCCCGCTTCTCTTCTCAGTAGAGCTCCTTTATGGTGTCCATGTTAGGACACCCTCTGCCTCACTCGGCTTGAGGCTGAGGTTGTCCTAAAATGGACACTGTACTAAATATCTCAGAAAAAGAGTCACACGTGGAAAAGCGACAGCAAAATTGCAATTCATTGCATTTTACTGAGCGATGCTCTATATTACTGATGGTGATTATAATTTATGCACTGACTGACGGCTGCATCTTCATCTGGGATTGGGACGAGTAAATCAAGAGATTAAGAGAAAAACGGTAACTGAATTGGCAGTTATGAAAATATGTATGGAATTAACTTGGTAGATTGGATATGAGAGTAGTTCCTAGACAGTGTTTTGTATTGTAGCTTGAAGGACCATCGGAAGGTCCAGCCTTGGAGGGTTGTCTTGGGAGATCAGAACTATGAGTGATGGATCGATTATAAAGAAAAGTCACAGAATGCTCTTATGGTCACTATATTTTCAACACCCTCAATTCTCAAAGACATCCCAATATTTTATTTCACCTTTATTTAACCAGGTAGGCCAGTTGAGAACAAGTTCTCCTTTACAACTGTGACCTGGCCAAGATAAAGCAAAGCAGTGCGACCCAAATAACAACACAGAGTTACACATGGTATAAACAAACATACAGTCAATAACACAATAGAAAAACATCTATATACAGTATAGTGTGTGCAAATGGGTTAAGATTAGGGAGATAAGGCAATAAATATTTTGTATTTTGACATCGCCGAAGTCAAGGATCGGTAGAATAGTCCGTTTTACAAGGGTATGTTTGGCAGCATGAGTGAAGGATGCTTTGTTTTGAAATAGGAAGCCGATTCTAGATTTAATTTTGGATTGGAGATGCTTAATGTGAGTCTGGAAGAAGAGTTTACAGTCTAACCAGACACCTAGGTATTTGTAGTTGTCCACATATTCTAAGTCAGAACCGCCCAGAGTAGTGATGCTGGACGGGCGGGCAGGTGCGGGCAGCGATCGGTTGAAGAGCATGCATTTAGTTTTACTTGCAGTTGGAGGCCACGGAAGGAGAGGTGTATGGCATTGAAGCTTGTCTGGAGGTTAGTTAACACAGTGTCCAAAGAAGGGCCAGAAGTATACAGAATGGTGTCGTCTGCGTAGAGGTGGATAAGAGAATCACCAGCAACAAGAGCGACATCATTGATATATACAGTACAATACTCTCCACTTCACTCCTACAGATAAAACTCTCAAATGATATTGCAGAGTGATATCTGGAATGAAAATATAACCTCCTGTTCATAAACTCCATAATAATTCAAGGCAGGGTGGTGGAGGCAGCGGTGAGAAAGTCGTAAAGCAGAGACTCTGGGACGGTTTCAGTGACAAACAGCATAAATCATCCGATGGGAAATGACATTGAAATGAAAGGATGACACGGGAGGAAATTGCTCCAAATGTTTACACTCTCCCTGTAAATGTATACATCATTCAATCAACATTGACCAAAACAGAACACTCAAAAAGATGAGCTTTTCTCACCAACGGCCTATTGACACTGAGTCCATAAGGTAAAGAATTGAAGTGGGCACATAGGAAGATGGGAAGATAGGAACAATAGATGGTAAAGCTGGCTTATTGGAGAGGTACCAGATTTTTGTAATTGGCAAAGTCAATAATATGCCTTTTCCGTTATTTCTGTTAATCTCCAACTCCTTAAAAATGTTTTTATGACATGAATAATGCATAAGGAAAACGATCCCTGACATATCCCCAAAACCTTGATAGATTTCATTCGGAACACTGAGACATGCAGTTATAACCTATGACACCAGTTGGTAGCAGGCTCTGGGCATTAAAGGGGAAGGATATATGATCAGCTTCCTGTTCCTGTACGGCTGACAATAATGAATATTAATGACAAATGAAAAATGCATTAGTCTGGAAGATGTTGGGTCTGCTATGTAATGTTTTTCCATGGGAGCTGAGAGGAGCCAAAGATGCCCTGTGGTGGTAGGGCAGAGAATAGAACATAAACCAAGAGGTGTCTTGTCTCCACCGCTGTGTGGCTAGTCTGCTAGCAGGACAAGGGATTAGGTCATTGTGACATTGTGATTCTACATTATTATCTAACACAACACTATCAGAATATTTCAGGATTGTCCTTGTTTTCCCCTTTATAATTTGACCAGTTTGTCCCACTGAGATAAAAAAAAAAAGGGGGATATTTTTAAGGACAAAAAGTGCATGTTTGAGACTAAACTGCTTTGAAACAATCAGCAGTGTGTTGCTGCAGATTTGAAACTCCAGTTAAACATCTACATAGTTTACATAGAGGTATTGTTTACCTATAGTAGTAATTCATACATGCTTGTGTGAAGTGATTATTTAGCAGAGAGCATAGATCATTAGTGGTCTTAAAACGGAAAAACTCAAGGACTTAAAAGTGCTAATTAGCGGAATCAGATTTTGATACACCACTGACTAAGTGACTTACTTATCATAAAAAACAAAGCCACAACCAATGCAATGCAATGTACTTTCTTCAAACCAAGTGTTTGGTCTAACATGCCACCAGCTATGCTTCGGAAGGTGAAGATTGAATCACCCGTGGCAAGTGGAGCGAAGACTAGCCAATCGCCAAGCGGCACTGACAATTACAGACACCACCTGCGGATGTGGAGAGATGAGGGGGCGGCACAGAGAAGAGAAGGCAACAGAGACCAGTAGAACTCCGCTTAGAAACGAACAGGGAAAATAAAGCCCACTAAACTCGATTTACTTTGAATTAACTCGTATGATAGACACTGAGCAACTACGGTGAAGTGTTTGATTGAGAACTGGGTGTGTTCTTTTTCATGAATACCAAATCAAGGACGAAAATACTCCCTCCTTAGTTATAATTGGTTTGAATATGTGCATCATACTTGATGTGGGAAAATTGAATCCAAACTGATTGAATCAAATTCAACTCTCAGTTGGGTACTGTATGTTTTTGGATTAGCATTCAGAGTGGTTTACCACAGGTACTGTACGCTACCTGAAGAGTTTCTATTGTCAGATATACACTGTGCACAAAACATTAGCAACACCTTCCTAATATTGAGTTGCACCCACTTTTGCCTTTGGAACAGCCTCAATTCATCATACAAGGTGTTGAAAGCGTTCCACAGGGATGCTTGGCCCATGTCGACTCCAATGCTTCCCACAGTTGTGCCAAGTTGTCTGGATGTCCTTTGCGTGGTGGACCATTCTTGAAACACTTGGAAAACTGTTGAGAGTGAAAAACTCAGCAGCGTTGCAGTTCTTGACACACTCAAACCGGTGAGCTTGGCACCTACTACCATACCCTGTTCAAAGGCACTTCAATCTTTTCTCTATTGAGACATGTCATCCATGTCTCAATTGCCTCAAGACTTGAAAATCATTTAACCTGTCTCCAACCCCTTCATCTACACACACATTTTGCTACACACATAATAACATCTGCTAAATATGTGTATGTGACCAATACATTTTGATTTGATTTGATTTACACTGATTGAAGTGGATTTCACAAGTGACATCAATAAGGGATCATAGCTTTTAGATGGATTCACCTGGTCAGTCTATGCCATGGAAAGAGCAGGTGTTCTTAATGTTTTGAACACTCAGTGTGGAACACACAGACCACCCTATTCAGGGTTGGGGCCAATTCCATTTCACTTTGGTAAATTCAGTAAGTAAACTGAAATTACAATCCCAAAAATGTTAACATTCCTAATTGAAAATCACTTCCTTGTTTATAAAGAATTGACCCCCATCCCTGACCTCAACGCCAAATGACCGTCGTCAGGGAGTTTACTATTAAGATTTTAAGCAAAATTGAAGGTTAAAACGTCAGTGTAGAGAAAGAGACATTTCGGGTGAGGTACTACTGTATTGCATACACGACACGGCAAGAACAAATGATTCACCATGCCAAACTTGACAGTAGTCCCTCATGAACTACACGCTCAGCGGTCTGAATAAGTGATGAGCCTTTTGAAAGGTTTAGTGCTCCAAGGGCGGGCTGTTCCCTCTGCCTTAGTAGTAACATTTCTGCAGTTCTGTCCCTACAAGGAAACTTCATGTGCAGAACTCTCTCTCCAAGATCCCATAGTTCTTTTCCACTGGAGGCACATGCAGGGAAATCTCCGGTAAAGACACACGCATTCAAGCATGTTACTGTAACCCCACTCTAATCCACGGAGCTATCTCTGTATACGGTGCATGAGACTGTCTGTCTGTGTGTGTGCAGACTGCGGAATTGTATCAGATTACTACTGTTGTAGTTAACACACATTAAACCAGTTCCTAATGTCCGTCTGTGTGTGTGTGTGTGTGTGTGTGTGTGTGTGTGTGTGTGTGTGTGTGTGTGTGTGTGTGTGTGTGTGTGTGTGTGTGTGTGTGTGTGTGTGTGTGTGTAAATGCATTGTGCTGAGCTTTAATGGGAGGCAGGAATAGCTCAGAGGGTTTTTTATGTCTTCCTACTAACATTTCACACAAGGTTAATATGTTCCATTAGGGTTCATATGTTTCATTAGATATTTTTTTTAAAAGAGAGAAAATATTGAATTAATAAATGGTGAAAAATAAATCATAAGAAATAATGTTTTGAAGTGTATGTCCTATATCTAGACAGATATCTCTCGTTTAAATTGACAGATTTTGAAAAGGGATATTTTTGATTATGTTACTTCGATTGATGCAAGGGTGCGTCAAGAGACTCTAGAGGAGTAAAAAAAACATATTACATTTTTTAAATTGAACTTGTCAAGTCAGTTAAGACCAAATTTTTATTTACAATGTCGGCCTACCCTGGCTGACGCTGGGCCAATTGTGCGCCGCCCTACGTTCTGACCTTAGTTCCTTTGTTTTGTCTTTGTTTTAGTGTGGTCAGGGCGTGAGTTGGGATGGGCAGTCTATGTTCTTTTTTCTATAATTTGGGATTTCTGTGTTTGGCCTGGTATGGTTCTCAATCAGAGGCAGCTGTCAATCGTTGTCCCTGATTGAGAACCATAGTTAGGTAGCCTGGTTTTACCTTTGAGTTGTGGGTGATTCTTTTCTGTTCAGTGTTTTTTGTATTCACCATTCAGGACTGTTACGTTCTCTTGTGTTCATGATAATAAATTATCAATATGGACACTTACCACGCTGCGCATTAGTCCTCCTCTTCTTCCACCAACAACGGCCATTACAAATCAGAAGTCACCACTTTCCCTTCTCCTTTGATTGGATGGTTGATATGCAGTCACAAAGGTTTGAAATTCCATAACAAAATCACCTTGGGCCACATACGTATCCTGTTAGTTGGGGTAAGTGGGAAATGGTTTCATGAGTTACACAAAATACATACAAAAAAGTAGAGACACCGATGCAAAGGGATCATATTTACTATACCCGCTATTATCCTAATTACGACTCTTTACAGCTAAATATCTCAAAGTAGAGGCTGGAAATTTGCCATTGTGATAACAAGTGGGTGTGTGGTGCACAACTCTACATTTCTATCTTTGGGAAATGGAAGGAAGCTTAGAAATAATTAAGGGGTGAGAAGCTCGTGTTAATTGCCTGCTTTGTGGGTGACACTGCTCTGTTGCCGAAAAGCTTGGTGTGTTTGGCAGACAACCAGGTCTGTGTCGTGTTCATTGGTGCACACCGTAGCAAAACGTTTTGCAATGGGAAACAATAAGTGTTTCTTGTTGGACGAGTTCAGATAGTCCTTCCCCGTTTCTTTTATTTTTCTTCTTCTCGTTTGGTGCCTTATGAATAGGACCCTGGTTTTTCCGTCTCCAGGAAACCTTATCGCTCGTTCCTGTTCGGCAGATAAATGAGCAAATCCTCTTTCACTGACACAAGGACACCGGCATATACACACGGTTCGGTATAATGGAGGCATTTCAATTCTTCTGTTGTGAAGGAATCCGCCCGGTGAGAATTGCAAGCTTTGCCACCACAGTGCTATTAAAATGTGAATAAGTAATACACAGACGTAGGTGAAGAGAGAAGAGGACAGTATGCGGATGTGGAAACGTATTAAAGGGCAGAGGTGGCTAATCTTCCTTCTAGGAAGCAGTACACTCCTGTTGGAGCTAGTTCAACCCTGACTATAACACACCTGATTCTACTGATCGGCTGCTCCTCAGCACATTGATTAGCTGAATCAGGTGTATTATAGCAAAGATGGGGCAAAAACCTGCACAACCAGGGGTTGGAGAGGGGTTAAAGTTATTGAGTGAATACATTACTGCTATTATCCCTGCAACTAGGATGTATATGGGCTTTTCACTCACTAATGATCCCTTTACTGCTAAGGGTTAAGTGAGAGAGAGGAGCTTAACACAAGGCTCATTATAGGGTGTTTCTTCTCACGCATGGTTTATATTTAACCAATAAGGCCCGAGGGGGTGTGGTAAATGGCCAATATACCACGGCTAAGGGCTGTTTTTAAGCGTGATGCAACGCGGAGTGCCTGGATACAGCCCTTCGCCGTGGTATATAGGCCATATACCACAACCCCCCCCCGGTGCCGTATTGCTATTATAAACTGTTTACTAACGTAATTAGAGCAGTAAAAATAAATGTTTTGTCATACCCGTGGTATACGGTCTGATATACCACGGCTGTCAGCCAATCAGCATTCAGAGTTTCAACCACCCAGATATATCCATAATAAATGATCACTTAATGATTCCTTCATCTCTCCAGTTTCGTCAACAGTCTAAACATCCATCCCGTGGCTGTTTTTAGCCCTTAACTCAGCGTTTCCCTAACTCGGCCCCGGGGGCCCCCCCTGGGTGCACGTTTTGATTTTAGCCCTAACGCTTCACAGCTGATTTAAATAATTATCATCAAGCTTTGATTATTTAAATCAGCTGTGTAGTGCTAGGGAAAAACCTAAATGTGTTCCCCTTGGTGTCCCCAGGATCGAGTTTGGGAAACACTGCCTTAACTGTAGCCGTGTCCTTTATGTTTTTAATGATATGTGTTGCACCCCATCGATGTGTTGTAAATATGTATTTTTCTTTTTCCGTTTAAGAGTTGATTTATATATATTTTTTTATTGTCTGCTTTGTCTGTAACGTTGTCACCTGTCTGCTTGCTGCACAGTTCATTCCTCCATCTTGGTCAGGTCGTTATTGTCAAAGATAATGTATTCTCAATGACTGACTGTTTGTTGTAATTGTACAGAAGGTTCATCACGTGCTGCATATAGCTAGTTGTTCAGTAACATAAATACCCAATGAGAGTACATGTACTGTATGTTGATGGAGTAAGCTAAATACAAGTCACAATGTTGAATGTTGTCACGGTTGCTCAGTTTCGTGTGTGATTGCATCACAACCACACAGGCTTGTGTTTGATCCATCCGCCAGAATCTCCATGCCTCTGTGGCGCGTAACCGCCACCCCCATCCACTGTACCTTCACCACACCCGTCCTAAAACTGAGGCAACACATTGCTCCTCTGACAATCTAGCTTAGCACAAACAACTGAACAAATAACGAATATCTGTCTCTACCAAAAAGGAGGAATAGAAATTACGAATAAATTTAAGAGAATATGTTACCTCTCCCTGAAACAGACACAACTAACAACAAAACAACTCTTCCTGCTCAATTCCCTAAATATAGGGCTTTTATTTGGAAAGGTTTGCCTGGCTTACGTCTGAGGGGGGATCCAGGTTGTCAGACCACCACCATGGCTTCCTCTCCACCACCCCAACAAACCACACTCCCTCCCCACACACCTGACAGCTAACCCTGAGCAAATATCAATATAACCCGGCTATGTCCTCCTGTCAACGTGAGGATAAATCACAGTTTACCACATAGTGCATAAAGGAAATGACAGGAACCATTAGTGTTGAGGTTTTTTTCGGGTCAGGTCACAGAGATGCGTCGGAAAAATCTATAATTCATCTGATCGGTAGTTTATCTAAATTTAGTCCACTCAACAGTAGTAGAAGTGAGCCATAGAGATGGATAGAGGGCCCACTTGCCACAAAATACTGTGATGGTGTGATGGCACAGGCAACACCATGAAGGGCTTTCAGCATTTTCAGTTAGCAAATCCCACCAAGTTATGGTTTCTGAGTGATCGGCCAATGATCAACGCATATTATTCTTCCTCAAACGAGTTTGTCTGTACTTGGTAAGAATTTAATCCAGGTCAGTGGGAGGGATTATGCAATGAAGTATTCTCCTGTTAAAACATTCCAGCATGACATGATGTCAGTATATAGCCAATGATGGCTTTAAGCTTGTTTGAAACACAAAATAAGACAATTGACTATTTTAATATGGAGATAGCCATCCATTTGTGTTGCCCATGCTGTCACAGAGCGATCAATGGCAAAGATAGGAGGGGGTACCATCAATCAATCAACCAATCAAATGTATTTCTAAAGCCCTTTTTACATCAGCAGATGTCACAAAGTGCTAAACAAAAACCTAGCCTAAAACCCTAAACAGCAAGCAATGCAGATGTAGAAGCACCATCTATCCATCTCTATGATGTGAGCAGTTTAAAAAAAAAAACGTACCGAGGCAGAGGCCTGGTTTAAATCAGTAAGGGCTACCTGCAGGTCTACGGGTCAAGGTTTGTTGGCCAATCTTACAGTGGCAATGATTTATAGAACACATCGCTATTGAAGTTCCCTGTCAGTCATACCATCTATCAAATGAAATGAAGATCGGTGTGTGCATTATGGAACAATATTACTCTAAGCACTTACATACGGCATCATACTGTACTACTGTCCTTACCGTATTAGCAAGACATGTATCAATACTATGAGGAATATATCAAATGTAATATCTGCTGTAGCAGGCAATTGTCTGTTTATTGCATGTGGCAGCAATGGCTGTGTCCACAATGTATGTATGGTCGACCAAGTGGGGATGGGTTGAGGGAATCACTTCTGGACACACCCACATAAGCAAACACATGCATAGCTACACACACAGGGCCATATATTTATAGTCTATATATGGCTCTGCACACACACACACACACACACACACACACACACACACACACACACTCATCCCCCACCACACATACACACGTGCATACACACACACTTATTTACTGTGCGCAAAATGTGCGCAAAATGGTGATACTCTCTTCCTAATCCCAGGCGGTTCTGCTCTATCGCTCCAGTCCGACGATGATCCCGAGAGGATTCTCCAACAGCTGTGCTGTTGTCACTGATATTTGGGCAGATTATGTCCAGGGGGCGTGTATACACACTAGCGTGCATAGTGGGAGTGCACGTCTGCACAGCACTCCTGTTTAATAACTGACCAGGATGGTTGGTAAAACCCTTGTCTTGATAAGATTGTTTGGGAAAAACGTGACTCGATTCATGTTGTCCACGGCACTCGAGCCGTGCAACACAGGGCTGGCCCGAGGGGCATAGGGTAAGGACTTGTTGAGGTAGGAAATCAGAAATCACTACGCGCCACATGTGAACCACGTGGTAGCCAAACATTGCTAGATAAGCAGTAGCTTCATGCAATGGAACTAGCAGGTCATCGTTTAAACCAATCCCCTCAACCCATCAAATCTCTAAGTAGTGAGTTAATGGAAAGCAGGCTACGTACAGTACACAGTATTACTAACACAGAATAATTTCCTGATTTAAATCTTATGAACATCTATCCATCCATGCACACTTCACCATATCTATGTATGTAAGTACATTCCAGTCGAGGTATGAGGCGAGTGGACATGTCTGAAGTGAGGTAAATGATATGTAATGCTAAGCACAAATGTCCCATTGGAGCGTTATCATCTGTCTGTCATCCATGTGGGTGGGTTTGTGGGTAGCCTCGGCAAACAGGGCAGGCCATAGGAGAACACTGTAATCTGTGGCCAAGATTAAGCAGGTCCTATGTGCTTAATCCCTGAGCAGAGCACACTCTGATGAAACCCCAGCAGGCTAAATCAGGGCCAAATAATCCCACATCCCAATGAACGCATGTTTTAATTGAAAGGATTCTTTAGCTCCTGCTACTACTAAACTACAGTATCAGCGGCTTGAGGCTGATAGATATAGAGAGAATATGATCATAACATTAGAAAAGGCTATAGAGCACCACAGTATGAGTCATAATACCCATATAACCAAGAGGTCAAACAGGGAAATGGTTCCAATCATTTTTACACCATTCATTTTTCCCATTGGGGATTTTAGAAACACTTAAAATAAGGGCTGTGTTTCATGTAGGCTTACCCAGGCTTGACGTTTTTATAACCGTGTAAATCTCTCTAGGACAAGGTGACTTTTATCAATATATTCAAATTTATTTACCCCCCCCCCCCCAAAAAAAAATGCTAATTAGCTGCGTGGCTATCATAAAGAACTACAAATCCCATGATGATCTGGTTGAGACTGCCCAATCAATACTAAAGCAAGAATCTCTGGATGAACTATCTAATGTTAGCTAAAGGTAGTAATGAATAAATAGGCTATATTTTTTAAAATAGACAATTCTATAAACTGTCTTGTGCAAGTTTTAAGTTGACACAATACCTGTTAGCAAAGGTATCAGCTAGAGATGGCATGAAGGAGCTTGCAGGGATTCATAGTCTTGCATGATGTATACTTTGATGCTAATTAGCATTTTTTCGAATCTGAGAGTAAATAGAGCCAAATATACTGATAAAAGTCACCTTCTCAGAGAGAGATTTACATAGTTTTCAAAATGTCACGCTAGAGTAAGCCTACACAAAACACAGCCCTTATTTTAAGTGTTTCTAAAATCCCCTATGTGAAAAATGAATGGTGGAAAAACGATTGAAAACATTTCCCTGTTTGACCGCTAGTTTTTTTATTTTATTTTAATAAAAATTTTACCCCATTTTCGTGGTATCCAATTGTTTAGTAGCTACTATCTTGTCTCATCGCTACAACTCCAGTACGGGCTCGGGAGAGACGAAGGTTGAAAGTCATGCGTCTTCCGATACACAAACCAACCAAGCCGCACTTCTTCTTAACACAGCGTGCATCCAACCTGGAAGCCAGCCGCACCAATGTGTCGGAGGAAACACCGTGCACCTGGCAACCTTGGTTAGCGCCCACAGGAGTTGCGCGATGAGACAAGAATATCCCTACCGGCCAACCCCTCCCTAACCCGGACGACGCTAGGCCAATTGTCCTCCCGGTCGCGGCCGATTACCACAGAGCCTGGGCGCGAACCCAGAGTCTCTGGTGGCACAGCTGGCGCTGGTACTGCGCCCTTAACCACTGCGCCACCCGGGAGGCCTGACCGCTAGTTTTATGGGTATTATGACACCTCCACTGTAGGACTCTATGAACAAACGCTTTAAAATGATTAGTTTAGTGCTGCAATGCAACAACTGGAACCAGCACGAACATAAATGCTACAGTTTTAAGAATGGCGTAATCTAAGAAAGGGGAAATTATATTTAATCCCAAATATCATCAGGATAGGCATACCTTTGGGTTGTTTTTATTACAGAATGTTCTCTGTCTTCAGTTCCCTTGTGAAAAGCAATGATTGGGCACATCTGTGATTCTTATTGTTTCAATTTAACCCTAATGAATGAATGTGTCATCACACTATTACACCAACAGCTGTCCTATTCTGATCTTTCTCCAAAGTAACGAAGTGTTCTGCCAGCTAGCAGACAAAGCACCTGACCACTGTGCCCTGTGTGGGGTACGAGGCCTGGCTGTCTCATACAAGGCACCATCAGTTTAGGAGGTGATTCTCAATTGAGGGCTTTGGCGCCACACGGTGGCCAGATACTCTAGTCCTTGTACATCTCTGAAGTTGCATGTCAGGGTTGTGTTCAATTGGGCACACAATAATAAAACATTTTGCAACTGAACCAAAAAAATGGTGTTCATATTGGATAAGTTCAGCTAGTAGCTCCCCACTGAACACAACACAGCTGTGAATGTGGGTTCCGCCTTTAGAATCAAATATATTCTGCCTGTGCAGATGGATAGAGTGGTTTGAGCGAGACAGAAGCATGCAGTGCCCACATCTGCCAACCCAAGTTCACCGTCTGGCTTGGGTCACTCTGTGCCACACCACGAGTGGAATCATCTGTTCTCTGTTCTCATTTGACGTGATGAAAAAGAAAGATCGGAAATGACCTCAACCCCAGCCAGGCACCCATGCCTCCCAAGCCTTTCAAATCTGTGTAAACAAAGTCCTAAAATAAAGGTCTATTTTTGTGTACTTCCTTTAAGGATAGTGGTGGCACTAGTTTGAGGCTGTCAACACAACAACCATCAGTACAACATCTACACAGAACCTGTGTGACTGCCAGATTAATGAATTATATTTCATCACCACTCTTCCACTCTTATAGCCAGTGCATTTTAAATAGAGTCACATCATACTTAGTACAGTCAAACGGTTGAGGGATTTAACAGAAAACACAACTGTGTTGATGTACCCACTACTCCTCTTTAAATGGAGGTACCCAAAAGGAAAAGTACAACTCATTGATATTCATGATTTGTGATGCATAAGAGTATGAGCTGTGTAGAATATGTGGTTTAAAGATCATAGACAACAGCAGCCTACGGTCCCCAGGAGAGTGAAGGATTGTTGTATTGTATTGTTAATGCTTTTAGGCGCAGGTCCAAATACGCTGTCACTACAAAATGAGATATCAAATGATAAAGGGTTTAAAATGTGAAGTTGAGGGATTAAATCAAACTAATCTCCTGATATTTTGGAGGGGGGGTGAATATCCTGAATAGTTCAAATAGCCAACTGACGTCAATTAAATTTGGTACATTTTATATTACACTTAAAAAAGATATATTTTTTTTAATGAGAGTTAATCCTGTTGCACATCTTGTCTATTGTATAAAAGACAAAGGGGAATCATTTAGAACAACCATAACATTGAGGCATATGTAGTGCATTTGGAAAGTATTCAGACCCCTTCCCCTTTTCCACATTTTGTTACATTACAGCCTTATTCTAAAATTGATTCAATTGTTTTTTTCACCCTCATCAATCTACACACTATACCCCATAATGACAAATCAAAAACATGATTTTATTTTATATTTGTTAATTTATAAAGAATAAAAATATAGAACATTTACATAAGTATTCAGACCCTTTACTCAGTACTTTGTTGAAGCAGCTTTGGCAGCGATTACAGCATTGAATCTTCTTGGATATGATGCAACAAGCTTGGCACACCTGTATTTGGGGAGTTTCTCCCATTCTTCTCTGCAGATCCTCTCAAGCTCTGTCAGGTTTGATGGGGAGCATTGCTGCACAACTATTTTCAAGTCTCTCCAGAGATGTTCGATGGGGTTCAAGTCTGGGCTCTGGCTTGGACACTCAAGGACATTCAGAGACTTGTTCCGAAGCCACTCCTGCATTGTTTTGGCTGTGTGCTTAGGGTTATTGTCCTGTTGGGAAGGAGAACCTTCACCCCAGTCTGAGGTCCTGAGCAGGTTTTCATCAAGGATCTCTCTGTACTTTGCTCCGTTCATCTTTGCCTCGATCCTGACTAGACTCCCAGTCCCTGAAGCTGAAAAACATCTCCAAGGCATGATGCTGCCACTACCATGCTTCACTGTAGGGATGGTGCCAGGTTTACCACAGAGGTGACTCTTGGCATTCAGGCCAAAGAGTTCAACATTAGTTTCATCAGACCAGAGAATCTTGTTTCTCATGGTCTGAGTCTTTACAGTAGGTGCCTTTTGGCAAACTCCAAGTGGGCTGTCATGTGCCTTTTACTGAGGAGTGGCTTCCGTCTGGCCACTCTACCATAAAGGCCTGCTTGGTGAAATGCTGCAGAGATGGTTGTCCTTCTGGAAGATTCTCCTTTCTCCACAGAGGAACTCAAGAGCTCTGTAGGTGTGACCATCGGTTTCTTGGTCACCTCCCTGACCAAGGCCCTTCTCCTTCGATTGATCAGTTTGGCTGGACGGCCAGCTCTAGGAAGAGTCTTGGTGGTTCCAACTTCTTCCATTTAAGAATGATGGAGGCCACTGTGTTGTTGGGGACATTCAATGCTACAAAAATAAGGTACCATTCCCCAGATCGGTGTCTTGACACAATCCTGTGGGACCTTATATGAACAGGTGTGTGCCTTTCCGAATCATGTCCAATCAATTGAATTTACCACAGGTGGACTAGAATTAAACAATATGATATTGGCCCCCTCCAGTGTTAAATTATATGATATTGTTCCTCCTCCAGAGTTAAATTATATGATATTGGCCCTCCTCCAGAGTTAATTGATATGATATTGGCCCTCCTCCATAATTAAATGATATGATATTGGCCCTCCTCCAGAATTAAATGATATGATATTGGCCCTCCCCCAGAGTTAAATGATATGATATTGGCCCTCCTCCAGAATGAAATGATATATTGGCCCTTCTCCAGAATGAAATGATATTGGCCTTCCCCCAGAATTAAATGATATTGGCCCTCCCCCAGAGTTAAATGATATGATATTGGCCCTCCTCCAGAATGAAATGATATCATTAACCCTACTACATCTATCATTAACCCTACTATATCTATCATTAACCCTACTATATCTATCATTAACCCTAACCCTACTACATCTATCATTAACCATACTACATCTATCATTAACCCTACTACATCTATCATTAACCCTACTACATCTATCATTAACCCTACTACATCTATCATTAACCCTACTTCACCTTCTGAATGTCAGAAGGTGAATTCACCAATTTGTAAGTCGCTCTGGATAAGAGCGTCTGCTAAATGACTTAAATGTAAATGTAAATATTGGCCCTCCTCCAGAATGAAATGGTATGATATTGGCCCTCCTCCAGAATGAAATGATATGATATTGGCCCTCCTCCAGAATGAAATGATATGATATTGGCCCTCCTCCAGTGTTAAATGATATATTGGCCCTCCTCCAGAATGAAATGATATGATATTGCCCCCCCCCCAGTGTTAAATGACATGATAGTGGCCCTCCTCCAGAGTTAAATAATATATTGGCCCTCCTCCAGAGTTAATTGATATGATATTGGCCCTCCTCCAGAGTTAAATGACATGATAGTGGTCCTCCTCCAGAGTTAAATGACATGATATTGGCCCTCCTCCAGAGTTAAATGAGTGAGGGACTTTGAGACTCATAAAAGACTAAACGTTTTTATTTGCACTGCAACAAAGAAGTGAAAATAGACGAGTGCTGCTGACAACAGCACTGCTAGTCATAACATGCCGTATACCGTAATTTAGCCATTCCTGACAATTGAATGACTGATTCTACCATCAACATAAACGAGATTAGAGGACTTTACCATTTGGAGGAAAGCGGGAGTGCAACAAAATGTGTGAACATGACTGACAATAGTAAGCCTGCATTCTAATTAAAGTTTGTTTGGGTTGCGTAATGTGTAGGCCTACAACATAGTAGACTTAATGTCACATTAACAGTGTTAATAGTCATATTTGGTAGGGTAGCTACAGTACAGTATATGTCTTTTTCTTGCCAATAAGAAAATGTGATTTTTCAGATGTATGTACTGAAGGTAAAGTATGCCTGGGCCTGTATTCATAAAGCCTCTCAGAGTGCTGATCTAGGATCAGTTTAGCCTTTTAGATCATAATGAATAATATCACATGGACATGGGAGGAACTTATCCTAGATCTGTTCTACAGTCAGGAACCAAGATCGTCTCTCAGAGCTGAGGATTGACTTCCTGGGGAGCAAGAAAAACACAGGAAACACAATCCTAGGCCAAGAGGAGTTCGCTGTCAGAGCCCAAACGAGAAGCGGAAGTATTTGGAAGAAGTGTCACTGTGATGGACATCCCGGCCTAGAGGGGGCACTATTTCCCCCTGGACTCACTGGAGAGCGCTAAGCAAAGGTTGGCGTACAAGGTTGGCGTACAACGTGTTCATGTGTCCTCCAGGGGACCACACATTTTCCTGCTAGTCATGGACACACGTTCAGGGGGAAGGAGTGGATGGTGGAAGAGCAGCTAGAGTTTCCCATCGAAAGTATCTGGCGATACACCATCGTGCTGTTCACTGGGGGTGATGCTCTGAGGGAGGAGGACTCGAGGATAGAGCAGCTCTTGGAGAGAGAAGTCAGCTGGAAGCAGCTGGTGGAGAAATGCAATAACAGGTACCACGTGTTTGACAATGTGAGCGGGGACGACGATGGCACACAGGTCAGAAGGCTGCTGGAGAGGATAGAGGTGGTGTCGGGAAACGACGGCAGATGCTTTGAAATCAATGAGAGTCTGGGAAAATGTTGAACACGAGGAGGGAGATTGAAAAAAGGGCAGATGACAGACTGAAGAGGGCCTAAAGAGGGACATAGTTTCTCAGCTGAGAAACTGTCATTTCAACCAAATATACAGTACAGCACATATTCATATTTGATCCATAACAAACCACTGTATTTTGGTTAGTTTTGGATGAGATCCTGTGTCTCTCTGTCTCACTCATAGAAGCAATCCACAGACTGACAGAGCTAAGGATTTTGCTATGTCGGTTCCAGCGATATTAGGATGAAACAATCTGAGGTCACCAAGCGTAACATAACTTCAGTGAGTAACTTAGCTCGAAAGATATGTTGGCATCGAGTAATTGTCTCTGACCCCTCCCAGTTAGGGTGAGTGATGAGCTCTACAGCAGACTTGCACAACTCAATCGCTGGTTGAAAACTGTTTTCTGCCCTCCCAAAAGATAGAATTTGTAGATAACTGGCCCTCTATCTGGGACTCACCCACAAACAGGGCCAAGCCTGGCCTGCTGAGGAGTGACAGACTCCATCCAAGCTGGAGGGGTGCTCTCATTTTTATCTATCAACATAGACAGGGTTCCTCTAGCTCCACAATGAGATAGGGTGCAGGCCAGGCAGCAGGCTGTTAGCCAGCCTGCCAGCTTAGTGGAGTCTGCCGCTAGCAGTCAGTGTAGTCAGCTCAGGTTGTGATTGTGATAATATCTCACATCTCAAAACAGGACTACTTAATGTTAGATCCCTCACTTCCATCGCAGTCATAGTCAATGAACTAATCACTGCTCATAATTCATAACCTTAATGTGATTAGCCTGACTGAAACATGGCTCAAGCCTGATGAATTTACTTTGTTAAATGAGGCCTCTTCTTCTGGTTACACTAGTGACCATATCCACCATGCATCTCTCAAAGGCGGAGGTGTTGCTAACATTTACAAAAGCAAATTTCGTTTTACAAAAGAAAAAAAGACTGTTTTCATCTTTTGAGCTTCTAGTCATGAAATCTATGCAGCCGACTCAATCACTTTTTAAAGCTACTATTTACAGGCCTCCTGGGCCGTATATGGCGTTCCTCACTGAGTTCCCTGAATTATTATCGGACCTCGTAGTCATGGCAGATAATATTCTTGGTGACTTTAACATTTTTGGTGACTTCAATATTCACGTGAATAAATACACAGTCAGTCCAAAAAGCTTTCAGAGCCATCATGAACTCAGTGGGTTTTGTCCAACATGTCTCAGGACCTACGCAGTCATACCACAGTCATACCCTGGTTCTAGTTTTGTCCCGTGGAATAAATATTGTGGATTAAATGTTTTTCCTCATAATGCTGGACTATCGGACCACCATTTTAGTACATTTGAAATTACAACAAATAATCTGCTCAGACTCCAACCAAGGATCATCAAAAGATGCGCTATAAATTCTCGGACAACCCAAAGATTCCTAGATGCCCTTCCAGACTTCCTCCACCTACCAAAGGACATAGGAGTTGAAAAATCAGTTAACCACCTAAACGAGGATCTAAATTTAACCTTGCATAATACCCTAGATGCAGTTGCACCTCTAAAAACAAACAAAAAAACGTTTATCTCAAGAAAGTAGATCCCTGGTATACAGAAAACACCTGAGCCCTGAAGCAAGCTTCCAGAAAATGGAATGGAAATGGTGCTCCACCAAACCGGAAGTCTTCCAACTAGTTTGGAAAGGCAGTACCGTGCAGTATCAAAGAGACCTCACTGCTGCTCGATCATCCTTCTTTTCCAACCTGATTGAGTAGAATAAAAATAATCCAACCTTTATTTTTTATATTGTCAAAAAGAAGCGTTCCCCAAGTGAGGATGAACAAATTCGTACTGCCCCTGAACAGGCAGTTAACCCACTGTTCCTAGGCCGTCATTGAAAATAAGAATTTGTTCTTAACTGACTTGCCTAGTTAAATAAAGGTAAAAAAAAATATATTTAATAAATCCATGAAGTTCTTTGACAAAAAGATAATGATTATTAGAAAGCAAATTACAGTCCCCTCTGAGTCTGCACAGAACTGCCAGGACCTAGGATCAATGGAGACACTCACGGTTTTTTATCCTGTATCCCTCGACACATTCACGAAAATGGTCATCATGGCCTCTAAACCTTCCACCTGCCTACTGGACCCTATTCCAACTAAACGGCTAAAAGAGCAACTTCCTGTGTTTGGCCCTCTTATGTTGAACATAATAAACGGCTCCCTATCCTCTGAATGTGTTCCAAACTCACTACAAGTGGTAGTAATAAAGCCTCTACCCGAAAAAGCCAAACCTTGACCCAGAAAATGTTTAAAAAACTATTGGCCTATATCAAATCTCCCATTCCTCAACAAAATGTTTTTAAAAGCTTCTGAATGTGGTACTTTTTAATGGCATCAGACCTTAGTGCCGCTTTTGACACCATCGATCACTATATGCTTTTGGAGAGATTGGAAACCCTAATTTGGTCTAAACAGAAAAGTTCTTGCCTGGTTTAGATCTTATCTGTCGGAAAGTTATCAATGGATGGTTTTTCCTCTGACAAATTAAGGGTAAGTTTCAGTGTTCCTCAAGGTTCAGTTTTAGGACCACTATTGTTTTCTCTACTGTATATATTCTACCTCTTGGTGATGTCAGCCTCGGGTTTCTATGCTGGAATAGTCTATGTGCCGGGGGGCTAGGGCCAGTCTGTCCTATCTGGTGAAATTCTCATGTCTTATCTGGTGTCAAATCAAATCAAATGTTATTAGTTACATGTGCCGAATACAACAGGTTCACCTTACAGTGAAATGCTTACTTACAAGCCCCTAAATACGGATAAGAATAAGAGATAAAAGTAACAAGTAATTAAAGAGCAGCAGTAAAAAATAACAATATATACAGGGGGGTGCCGGTACAGAGTCAATGTGCGGGGGCACCGGTTAGTTGAGGTAGTATGTACATGTAGGTAGAGTTAATTAAAGTGTCTATGCATAGATGACAACAGAGAGTGGCAGTGGTGTGGAGAGGGGAGGGGCAATGCAAATAGTCTGGGTAGCCATTTGACAAGATGTTCAGGAGTCTTATGGCTTGGGGGTAGAATGTGTTTAGAAGCAGCCTCTTGGACCTAGACTTGGCACTCTGGTATCGCTTGCCGTGTGGTAGCAGAGAGAACAGTCTATGACTAGAGTGGCTGGAGCCTTTGACAATTTTTAGGGCCTTTCTCTGACACCGCCTGGTATAGAGGTCCTGGATGGCAGGAAGCTTGGCCCCAGTGATGTACTCTCTGTAAGCACCTTACAAGTCAGATGCCAAGCAGTTGCCATAATAAGCAGTGATGCAGCCAGTCAAGATACTCTCAATGGTGCAGCTGTAGAACTTTTTGCCAAATCTTTTCAGCCTCCTGAGGGGGAAGGGGAGTTGTCGTGCCCTCTTCACGACTGTTGGTGTGTTTGGACTATGTGATGTGTGAACACCAAGGAACTTGAAATCGCTCGACCCGCTCCACTACAGCCCCGTCGATGTGAATAGGGGCGTGCTGAGCCCTCCATTTCCTGTAGTCCATTATCAGCTCCTTTGTCTTACTGACGTTGAGGGAGAGGTTGTGGTCCTGGCACCACACTGCCAGGTCTTTGACCTCCTCCCTGTAGACTGTCTCATCGTCGTCAGTGATCAGGCCTACCACGATCCTTTGTGTCATCGGCTAACTTAATGAAGATGTTTGAGTCGTGCGTGGCCACGCAGTTATGGGTGAACAGGGAGTGCAGGAGGAGACTAAGCAGGCACGCCTGAGGGGCACGTGTTGAGGTTCAGCATGGCGTTTGTGTTTTTGCCTACCCTCACCACCTGGGGGCGGCCATTCAGAAAGTCCAGGGTCCAATTGCAGAGGGAGGGGTTTAATCCCAGGATCCTTAGTTTAATGATGAGCTGGGAGTGCACTATGGTGTTAAACACTGAGCTGTAGTCAATGAATAGCATTCTCACATAGGTGTTCCTTTTGGCCAGGTGAGAAAGAGCAGTGTGGAGTGCAATAGAGATTGCTTTAACTGTGGATCCGTGACACACAGGTATTCATTTGGAATCATTCCTTTATCAATTATTTTATTTGCCAGAAAGGCCTGTCATTAATTAAATGAAACAAGAAGCCAAAATTTAAAGTACATAAAGACTGTTTTAAATGAAAATGTCCTTGGATGAATTGGTCAGTGTCAATGCAAGATGATGGGCACAGCATCAGTGTGGTAACTATACAATAGCACAGCTACAGTAATGATATTTTACAGTGAAATGTATTATATGAAATATATCAGTCAATGTATGTTGGTACTGTAATCTGACATTTCCTGCATCAACCTTAGTGCCTCATAACAAATATAGCACTATTTATTCTCTGGTGTAGAGGGTGAATTAGTCTTGCCCACAATATTCAGGTGGTTGAGTCGCGCCATCACCTTGGCACCAAGTCTATTGGTCTGAGACTTCAGAAACATCTCCAGCTGCTGCTCTCTTGATTCCCTGTAGAAGATATGAGTAAATGTTTTACAAATATGAATAATCATACCTATTGTTTTTGGTTTTGAAATCTTCCATTACATAAAAAAGAGATATGTCTTAGATTAGAAAGAGAGAGAGAGAGAGAGAGAGAGAGAGAGAGAGAGAGAGAGAGAGAGAGGGGAAGAAATGTGTGTGTGTTTGTGCGTGTGTGAGTCTGTGTTAGTAGTTGATGTTGACTGGAAGGGATAGGTGTTGTGTTGTTTTCACCTGGAGATGTTTGCTGTACTGAGAGGCATCATCTGGGGAGTTTTACAGGGACTCAGGGAACTAGTGGAGGAGAAGCACAATGAGCTGTTGTTATCTCCACCTTTATCTTACCTTCATCAAACATCCTCTTTTACAATCCCAACCTGGCCACAAGGGGACAGTAGTACAGCAACAGCATTCTAATTCTGTGTCTCTTATATATCCCATTTAGCAGACGCTTTTGTCCAAAGCGACTTACTATCTCTGCGTCATGCTGATGTAACGTCATTATTTTAGCCAAATTAGAAGAGATCATTTGATTATAATATGATTGTTGACAAATAGAATTACAAACAATTAGCATGCCACACCGTCAGTAGATGTACAGAGATAATGACAAACCAAACATGAAGGAAGAAACAGAAAATGGAGTGCGTGACCAAAATGCTAATTCAAGTTATTGATTGATGACAATTGGCAAGGACTCAAGGGAAGACACAATGATTGAGTTGTAGGCTAAATTAAATGCCAGTATTCCTCATAGGGATTAGAGGTTAATTTAGTGGAAACACAGATGTATGATGCTCCTAGTCCTGCAGTGTGTGTGTGTGTGTGTGTGTGTGTGTGTGTGTGTGTGTGTGTGTGTGTGTGTGTGTGTGTGTGTGTGTGGAACAGTATACCTGCTGTCATCTTTAAAGCTGTCGTCTTTCAGCTGTCTGGGAGTGGAAGGTACATTCTCTGGCAGGGGAAACTCGGCTCGGATCATCTCAGGCGTGAGAGATACTCCCGTGCTTTCAGATCTGGTAAAACACATCAGTCACACAAACCCTCTGAAATGGATACCTGTTACTTTCAGTCCGTCTGTCTGTCAGCGTGTGTTAGTGCTTACTGTCCATCCAGTAGCTCCTCTGTCATATCTTCTGGAAGGCCATTCAGAGCTGTGGGCGCCAGGGTGGGCAGTATGTCACTGTTGAAGGGGTCAGACCTGGTGGAACACACAGTCAGGTGATAGAGACTGGTAGACCATTAAAGGACTGGTACACAGAGTTGAGTCATTGAGTCAGTCAATTATCTCAACTTTATACAGAAAACACAATTTCAGCCCATCTTGTACAGCCGAGTATAAACATACAGAATAACATTCTGTTGATGTTTCCAATATCTTCACGTCAGATGACTAGGCAGTCCTATGGTTTGGTGTAGAGGCCTACCTGTATAGGCAACATTTCACTTGGACTTGTTTGGACACTACTTCAACAAAGCAGAGGATATAGCGCTGGCTGTTAGTAACCCTGGCATTGGAATGGATTCCAGAAAGGAGTCTGCACCATGGCCATAGATCTTACACAAGGGAACAGAGTACCGGTCCCCCCTCACCCTGTAAATATTAAGTAAATCACTGTGTTTCCATTCATCAGTCTGTCTGTGAGACTTGCACTGGTCTGGATCTGTAGTTAATGTGCTACAGTTTAGGATTAGCCATTCAAATGATCTGGAGGCAGAGATGAAGCCAGCAAGAACATCCTTGGAAGATGTTCCTATGCTGTTCTGTACCATCACTCATTCATATATCTGTATGTACATATTCTTTATCCCTTTACACTTGTGTGTATAAGGTAGTAGTTTTGGAATTGTTAGTTAGATTTCTCGTTGGTTATTACTGCATTGTCGGAACTAGAAGCACAAGCATTTCGCTACACTCGCATTAACATCTGCTAACCATGTGTATGTGTCAAATACATTTGATTTGATTTGAAGAAGTGGACACACAAACACACTGAGCCAGCTGGAGGAAGTTTGTGGATGGCCTAAACTCAGCAAAAAAAGAAATGTCCCTTTTTCAGGACCCTGTCTTTCAAAGCTAATTCGTAAAAATGAAAATAACTTTACAGATCTTCATTGTAAAGGGTTTAAACACTGTTTCTCATGCTTGTTCAATGACCCATAAACAATTAATGAACATGCACCTGTGTAACGGTCGTTAGGACACTAACAGCTTACAGACGGTAGGCAATTAAGGTCACAGTTATGAAAACTTAGGTCGCTAAAGAGGCCTTTCTACTGACTCTGGAAAAAGAAAGATGCCCAGATTCCCTGCTCATCTGTGTGAGCGTGCCTTAGGCATGCTGCAAGGAGGCATGAGGACTGCAGATGTGGCCAGGGCAATAAATTGCCATGTCTGTACTGTGAGACGCCTAAGACAGCACTACAGGGAGAGGACGGACAGCTAATCGTCCTCGCAGTGGCAGACCACAATCGGTACATCCGAACATCACACCTGTGGGACAGGTACAGGATGGCAACAACAACCGCCCGAGTTACACTAGGAATGCACAATCCCTCCATCAGTGCTCAGACTGTCTGCAATAGGCTGAGAGAGGCTGGACTGAGGGCTTGTAAGCCTGCTGTAAGGCAGGTCCTCACCAGACATCACTGGCAACAACATTCCTATGGGCACAAACCCACCGTCGCTGACCAGACAGGACTGGCAAAAAGTGCTCTTCACTGACGAGTCGCGGTTTTGTCTCACCAGAGGTGATGGTTGGATTTGCATTTATTGTCGAAGGAATGAGTGTTACACCGAGGCCTGTACTCTGGAGCAGGATCGATTTGGAGGTGGAGGGTCTGTCATGGTCTGGGGCGGTGTTTCACAGCATCATCGGACTGAGCTTGTTGTCATTGCAGGCAATCTCAACGCTGTGCATTACAGGGAAGACATCCTCCTCCCTCATGTGGTACCCTTCCTGAAGGCTCATCCTGACATGACCCTCCAGCATGACAATGTCACCAGCCATACTGCCCGTTCTGTGCGTGATTTCCTGCAAGACAGGAATATCAGTGTTCTGCCATGACCAGCGAAGAGCCCGGATCTCAATCACATTGAACATGTCTGGGACCTGTTGGATCGGAGGGTGAGGGCTCGGGCCATTCCCCCCCAGAAATGTCCGGGAACTTGCAGGTGCCTTGGTGGAAGAGTGGGGTAGCAAGAACTGGAAAATCTGGTGCAGTCCATGAGGAAATGCACTGCAGTACTTAATGCAGCTGGTGGCCACACCAGATACTGACTGTTACTTTTGATTTTGAAACCCCCCTTTGTTCAGGGACACATTATTCCATTTCTGTTAGTCACATGTTTGTGGAACATGTTCAGTTTATGTCTGTGTTTGAATCTTGTTATTTTCATACAAATATTTACACATGTTAAGTTTGCTGAAAATAAACGCAGTTGACAGTGAGAGGACGTGTTTATAACTTACAGTGTACTTCCCAAGGAGCAAAAGATTTTTCCACGTTCGTCAAGTCAAATGCTCTGAGGAAGGGTAGGAGGTTTTTTAAGTGCTGTGTTGGTACAAGACCTTACTGGTTGCGTGCAGTGCCTTCATTGAAGTTCTGTAATCAATGGACAATCTGAATATAATAGCAAACCACCCTAATTAACTATCTCCCCCAGGAGGCTGCTGAGGGGAGAACGGCTCATAATAATGGCCAGAACAGAGCAAACGGAATGGCATCAAACACCTGGAAGCCATGGAAACCATGTGTTTGATGTTTTTGATACCATTCCACTGATTCTACTCCTGGAATTCCCACGAGCCCATTCTCCCCAATTAAGGTGCCACCAACCTCCTGTGCTATCTACCTAACCATAGCATCCCAGTACCATGACACCTTGGCTGGTCAAACAAGATGATCAAACAAGATAAGCTAATAAGAAAAGTGTTCAGTTGTGTGTGAAGAACAACAGCCTATACTTTGTACTGTTTGCTCAAGAACACATAGTATAGATGAGTTAGTACATAATGATTCGTTAAGTCACTTCAGCGGTCTCTCTATGCAGCTGTATGTGTGGTGTGAATGGTAGACAGCCCTATAAAGCTGTGTTACTGGAGCCTTACACGCGCGGGGCCCAGCTACTGGTGAGTGTGGGAGTGTTGGACAGAGCGGCCAGGGCAGCCGATGGGAACTTCTTCCAGGTCATCACACCTCGGATCACATCCTGCAATTTGATCAGGATAAAGAACACAGTGTAATTGTTGTAAAAACGGCTTTGGCTTTAGTTTCAATTACTACAAATTTCCATATTGTGGGAACATTCAAGGTATTCTATTCTATTCTATTTTAATTACATAGAAATGCAATGCTAGTACACAAATATGTAAAAAAAAAATAATGTTTTATTAATAACTCCTGTTGACATGAAAGAGACTTACTGTTCGGTCCAAAAATCTCTTCTGAGTGCTGGGGGTGTGCATTCCAAACACAGAGGGCTTTGGGATGGTGTACCGGGGCAGTGGACACAGGTGGAACTCCAGATCACACTCTAGGTAGAGGGGGTCTGCTTTGAAGGCATGGAGACCGGGGGCTGGGTTCTACAGAGCAGAACAAAGTCCAGCATGGAACATGAACAGTGTACAATTATTCACAATTATCGATATTCTCAGGCCCAGTCAATGATTCCACTATTGAGAAGAGGAACAGCTGTTGTGGGAATCATCGGGACAGCGATTCCAACACTATGCATGATAGTAACACCAATCATTATTACTAGAGATATGACATAGATGTGGTCCATACTGTAGATATGTAAAATAGAACACATTTATATATATACAGCAGTGGAGGCTGGTGGGAGGAGCTATAGGAGGACTGGGTTGTTGTAATGGCTGGAATGGAATAGAAAAAGTGGAACGGACTCAAACAAGTGGTTTCCACATATTTGATGTGTTTCATACCGTTCCATATATTCCATTCCAGCCATTACACTGAGCCCGTCCTCCTATAGCGCCTCCCACTAGCCTCCACTGATATACTGTAAATAAATAAATACATGTGTTCTATCATATTCTGTGATATTGCCTTACAAAGATTCTGAGGGGGTGGGCGTAGGGAGGCTTCAGCAGGGCGGTGGGGGCCGTGAAGCTCAGACTGGGACACTCGTCCTCTTGCTCCACATCCTCCTCGCCCTCTGGCTTGGCCACTGCACACCCCGAGGGAGAACGGATCACTCTGGGCAACAATTCATCCTGACAGACAGGGACACAACCACACAAGCAACCAGTACATTAGGAAACTGAAGGAAAGACTGAAACAGGAGAGACGACCTAAACATGTTCAATACCAAACATACATTTTTGTTTGCCGTTACAAAATGTTTTCCTACAGTGTTTCCTAATGAATATGATCCAGCAGAGAAAAAAAATGTAAAAGATATATCAGTCTTGTATAACAGCCATGCTGGCAAGAGCAGAGATATACTATCAAAATCATATCAATGAGATGGGGCCAATCAGTTAGAAGCTCTAGTTCTGCAATTGCAAAAATCCTACTTGACGTTGTCCTAAAGTAAGATCAGATCTGACAGTTGTAGGATGTTTCTATAATAAGTAATGTTGTGGTAAAGAGTTTGCTATGGAGAGCTGTCCATAAATGAGTAAGTGCTTGTATGATGAGAGCTAAGTGGGGACCATGAGCTATGGGAAGGGTGGTCAATGGTCATCTTGTCATGGTCTTGTCAACCATGGGAAACTATAGGATTTTTTTTTTTTTTAATGGCTGGATTACATAAACAATGAGGTTATTGCTGTATCAGTTTGAGCAAATACAAACACGCTATTGGATGTCAGAGTAGCAGAGCAGATCCTAGTGACAGTGACACCATTAAGTAATCAATCGAACCATTCTCCGTTCTCAGGGTTATTGCTGTTCTATTACATTGTTTATGTTTTATCACTTGTTTATCATCTCATAAAAGGCTTAAAAGATTGACTTTGATTTATTTGCTTTTGTATAAATGGATCTGTGTATTACACACCACCAATGTAAGTGTCCCACAGTGTTGCTGGTGAGTTGTCTCTTGGCTCACCTGTGCCCCAGTGCATAGCGTCCTGGGCTGGGTTGGGGGAATGTAGCTAGCAGCAGCCTCAAAGGCCGAAACAGGCTGGTACCCCATTAACTTGTAGTGCTGGGGAACCTTGAAAAACAACACACGTAATGGGACACAAGTGAGCATGTTACTGTACAATTTCCAAGCAAAATCCCTGTCATCATCAGCCGTGACAGAAAGGCAAAAATGGCTAGTTGTTAGTGCTACAATGTAGAAGCAATATCAATGATTCTTTATTTACCTTCAGATTGAAGAATGGAGTGTGTCGTTTGACCAGGACCTCAATAGGCCTAACAGGGACGGCACCCAATGCATTGGGAGCCTGGGCATAAAGTACAAGGCCAAAACTACGTTATTGTCATTTTCACTAAATCATTTCAATGAATACAAGCTACTGGGCAAATCAAATCAGTGTTCCTTCTTTGCAAGTAGTCCACACAAGAACAAGATGGCTTTTTATCAAAGGGCACTGCACTTACCAGTTCATCAGACTGGTTAGGAAGGGAGAAGATAGGGAATGTGAACGGAATCACGCTGTCTGGTGAGATCTTCGGGAGATGAAAGGTCTCCTCCTCAACTGAAACAGAAAAATGCATGCATCTTGCTCGCTTCCAACATCACAATGACTTGGGGGTAAAATAACTTTAAGATAGATTTTTATTTTGGCACAACAAATGTGTGTGCTGCATCGTTCAGATATGTATTTTGATCATATGCCTGTGTCAAATAGAGAACACGTTTGCCCTTTGGGGTCTCAACAGTGCAATACCTCTTACTCCTATGGACAGGCGCTTCAAGCTTCGAGTCAGCCTCCTCAACGAGACCAGTCTGTTGTTCACACGACATTGAATCACCACCTGAAACACATGGTGCACTCACTTAGAAGTTGTGTTGTTTCGAAAGGTTATGCATGTTTATAAGTAAACCCTCTTCGTGCTGTATGACATCTGTTGCCACACATCTTTCTTGCTCAAATAGAGAATGATATAAATACAAAAAAACTAAATATTTTCAAGTATGCTTTGGGAGAAATATGATATTAAAGAGAACCAGGACATGGACATTGTCAGCTTTCCAACTACCTATAAGGTATTGTATAACATACTGGTTTTACAGTTTGGCATTTGGTTGAACTTATTCAAATGTAGGCCACATCATTAAATATAACTGACCTTAGGAATTCCCATCCCAGACATACTACAGAGAATGTCTATTCTTAGCTTCTTACTACTTTCATTAGACTGGACTGTGCCCCACTACAAAACTACTACTACACCATCTTATGGTATGGCTTAAGATCGTTATCATAAAGAGTATACACACCATCACACAGGGTTTTGGCTTGTGGTTTTGGCTTGAGAGTGAAAAACCATTGTGTTGAGTGGGCTGGAATGAGGCACTCTATGCCTACAGGGCCAATAGAGTGAAAGAGAGAGGGCTAAGTACTGTACCTTGAGGGCTGCCTGCTGGAAGAGCCTCAGAGCTCTCTGCCTAATCTCCAGATGACTGCTGGAGTACATGCGGAAGGAAGGCGTGCCCACCGGTGCCTGGAAGGTACAAACAGAACAGACGTTTTGATTGTGAAAAAGAAAATGGAAACAAGCAGCTCTCATACTTGGGGGGGGGAGCTATATCCATTCCATTTGATGCCATTTTAAAGGCAAACAGGTCCGTTTTGACTTCGACATGCTTACCTGGCCTGTGTTACGCAGGACCCGTCTGGTAGAGAGCTTAGGTTGGCCTCGAGCAAAGTCCCTCTCCTCCCTCACCTCTCCTTTTCTAACCTGGAATTAAGACGGACGTTCAATTAAGACGGGGGTTCGTCATGTTTAGAATACGAGCAAGTGTGACTAACAGGGATCAATCCCGGGAGAATGCATTAGCCCACTAAGCCAAACGCCTAGACATTTGCTCTGGGAGCCAATGCAACTCTTCAAGTCTCAGCTGAGGTTACTGATCATCACACTAGAAAGGTCACTAAACTACCTCTGTTACATAAATGTATGAAACACAGATCAGCAGAAGGCATAGGGAAGAGATGTAAAGGCTGTTTCGGTTTCTGGCCTGAGCTCCAGATTCCAGAGAAAACACTTGAAAGGAGTTTATCCAATCCCCAAGTGGAGTGGTTGGCCTCTCTAAAAACAATGGTGGCCTGTAAAGAACACAGTAAATACAGCCAATAAACAGAGAGAGGGGAGAGGAAGTGCTTTTAAGTGTCCTGAGAGAGATCTGTCATCTGTTCCTCTTTAGAAGAAACAGCAATAGCAGCAGCTCCATCTGACATTACAGCCTCATGTTGTATATCTAAGGAAAAGTTACTACTTATACATTTACTGGCTGTTCTCAATAAAACTCTAAATATAGTTGGTGTCTACATACTTTTGGTAATGTGTATATAAAACATAGTAACAATATGGTATGCAAACCGGAGAAAAACTGGTTGCCCAAGTGATGAGAAAACAGAGCCAGAGCAGAGGAAAACATGAAATATGTCGGATATACAACATACAGCAACAGTGTTTTATGTTTATTATGACTATCATGATAAGTTACAAATCTTACCATATATTCATAATCTGCAACATCTCTCTCCTCCAAAACCTGCATTTTGGTCTGTGTCGAGACAGGGTCCTTCCCAAGGTGAACTTGCCTTAATCAAAAAGACATTTATCTACAGTACACTTTGAATGACCTATGACATTTAGTACATAATCATAGATACGGTAATCTACAGTCATGGCCAAAAGTTTTGAGAATGACACAAATATTAATTTTCACAGAGTCTGCTGCCTCAGTGTCTGTAGATATTTTTGTCAGACGTTACTATGGAATACTGAAGTATAATTACAAGCATTTCATAAGTGTCAAAGGCTTTTATTCACAATTACATGAAGTTGATGCAGAGTCAATATTTGCAGTGTTGACCCTTCTTTTTCAAGACCTCTGCAATCCGCCCTGGCATGCTGTCAATTAACTTCTGGGCCATATCCTGACTGATGGCAGCCCATTCTTGCATAATCAATGCTTGGAGATTGTCAGAATTTGTGTGGTTTTGTTTGTCCACCCGCCTCTTGAGGATTGACCACAAGTTCTCAATGGAATTAAGGTCTGGGGAGTTTCCTGGCCATGGACCCAAAATATGTTTTGTTCCTCGAGCCACTTAGTTATCACTTTTGCCTTATGGCAAGGTGCTCCATCATGCTGGAAAAGGCATTGTTCGTCACCAAACTGTTCCTGGATGGTTGGGAGAAGTTGCTCTTTGAGGATGTGTTGGTACCATTCTTTATTCATGGCTGTGTTCTTAGGCAAAATTGTGAGTGAGCCCACTCCCTTGGCTGAGAAGCAACCCCACGCATGAATGGTCTCAGGATGCTTTACTGTTGGCATGACACAGGACAGATGGTAGCCCTCACCTTGTCTTCTCTGGACAAGCTTTTTTCTGGATGCCCCAAACAAATCGGAAAGGGGATTCATCAGAGAAAATGACTTTACCCTAGTTCTCAGCAGTCCAATCCCTGTACCTTTTGCAGAATATCAGTCTGTCCCTGATGTTTTTCCTGGAGAGAAGTGGCTTCTTTGCTGCCCTTCTTGAAACCAGGCCATCCTCCAAAAGTCTTTGCCTCACTGTGCGTGCAGATGCACTCACATCTGCCTGCTGCCATTCCTGAGCAAGCTCTGTACTGGTGGTGCCCCGATCCCGCAGCTGAATCAACTTCAGGAGACGGTCCTGGCGCTTGCTGGAATTACTTGGGCGCCCTGAAGCCTTCTTCACAACAATTGAACCGCTCTCTTGAGTTCTTGATGATCTGATAAATGGTTGATTTAGGTGCAATCTTACTGGCAGCAATATCCTTGCCTGTGAAGCCCTTTTTGTGCAAAGCAATGATGACGGCACGTGTTGCCTTGCAGGTAACCATGGTTGACAGATGAAGAACAATGATTCCAAGCACCACCCTCCTTTTGAAGCTTCCAGTCTGTTATTCGAGCTCAATCAGCACGACAGAGTGATCTCCAGCCTTGTCCTCGTCAACACTCACACCTGTGTTAACGAGAGAATCACTGACATGATGTCAGCTGGTCCTTTTGTGGCAGGGCTGAAATTCAGTGGAAATGTTTTTGGGGGATTCAGTTCATTTGCATGGCAAAGAGGGACTTTGCAAATAATTGCAATTCATCTGACCACTCTTCATAACATTCTGGAGTATATGCAAATTGCCATCATACAAACTGAGAAAGCAGACTTTGTGAAAATTAATATTTGTGTCATTCTCAAAACCTCTGGCCATGACTGTACACGGCATTCGGAAATTATTCAGACCCCTTGACTTTTGCACATTTTGTTACGTTACAGCCTTATTCTAAAATTGATTATGAATACATTATGAATACATTTTTCCCTCATCAATCGAAAGGCACACACCTGTCTATTAAAGGTCCCACAGTTGACAGTGCAAAAACCAAGCTATGAGGTCAAAGGAATTGTCCATAAAGCTCAGAGATAGGATTATGTCAAGACACAGATCTGTGGAAGGGTACCAAAAAATGTCTGCAGCATTGAAGGTCCCCAAGAACACAGTGGCCTCTATCATTCTTAAATTGAAGAAGTTTGGAACCACCAAGACCCTTCCTAGAGCTGGCTTCCCGGCCAAACTGAGCAATCGTGGAAGAAGGGCCTTGGCCAGGTAGGTGACCAAGAACTTGATTGTCACTCTGAAAGAGCTCAAGAATTCCTCTGTGGAGATGGGAGAACCTTACAGAAGGACAAGTGGTAGGCATAGTGGTAGCAGCATCAAGCTGTGGGGATGTTTTTCAGCAGCAGGGACTGGGAGACTAGTCAGGATTGAGTGAAATATGAACGGAGCAAAGTACATAGAGATCCTTGATGAAAACCTGCTCCAGAGCGCTCAGGACCTCAGACATTGGCGAAGGTTCATCTTCCAACAGGGCAACGACCCTAAGCACACAGCCAAGACAGTGCTAGAGTGGCTTCAGGACACGTCTCTGAATGTCTTTGAGTGGCCCAGCCAGAGCCCGGATTTGAACCTGATCTAATATCTCTGGAGAGACCTGAAAACAGCTGTGCTGCGACGCTCCCCATTCAACCCGACAGTGCTTGAGAGGATCTGCAGAGAAGAATGGGAAAAACTGTGAGGACAAACGCTTGGAGACAGGAAGCAAGTACAGGGAGTGAACATCTAATTAATAAACAGACATGAAACAAGGCAGGACACCGTCTGGACATCAAAAACATAACATTAATGCTGACACGGGGAACAAACTGAGGAACAGACAAATAGAGAGAGGGCAATAAACTAAGTGATGGGGTCCAGGTGAGTCCAATATTGCGCTGATACATGCAATGATAGTGACAGGTGTGCGTAATGATGGGCCGCCTTGCATCCTCGAGCGCCAGAGAGGGGGAGCGAGAGAAGGTTTGACAGTACTCCCCCCCCCCTAGTGGCGCCACCCGACATCCCACCTGGGCGAACCTGACAAGCCAGCTGATGAGTGGAAGTCTGAAGAGTCGGCCGAGGTGTGGGAGCCCAACGAGCCGGGTGAGACATGATGTGGGATAGAAGCCTGCTGAGCCAACCAAGGCAAGGGAACCTCTCGAGCCAGCTAAGGCGTGGAAGCCCAACAAGCCAACTGAGGCACCCCAGGCTGCTCCGGCAGCGGCACCCGGACCCAACGTCACCAACAAAAACAAAAACTCCCTGATGCTTCAAATTTTGGTGTCAGCATTCTGTGAGGTCAGACGCTTGGAGATGAAAAGCAAGTACAGGGAGTGAACATTTAACTAATAAACAGACATGAAACAAGACAAGACAGTGTCTGGACATGAAAATCATAACGACATTAATGCTGACAAGGGAACAAACTGGGGAACAGACAGATATAGAGGGGGAAATCAACAAAGTGAAGGAGTCCAGGTGAGTCCCAAATTGCGCTGATGCACGTAATGATGGTGTCAGGTGTGTGTAATGATGGGCCGCCTGACGCCCTGGAACACCAGACAGGGGGAGCACGCGTGACAGAAACTCTCCAAATACAGGTGTGCCAAGCTTGTAGCATCATACCCGAGAAAAATTGAGACTGTAATCGCTGCCAAAGGTTCTTCAACAAAGTACTGAGTAAAGGGTCTGAATACTTATGTAAATGTGATATTTTTTATACATTTGCAAAAACAAATTCAAACCTGTTTTTGCTTTGTCATTATGGGATATTGTGTGTAGATTGATGAATAAAAAAAAATTAATCATCAATTTCAGAATAAGGCTGTAATGTAACAAAATGTGGAAAAAGTCAAGGGGTCGGAATACTTTCCGAATGCACTGTTTATGATTATTAACGTGAGTAAATTATGGTTCCTCACCATCTGAGATGATTGGCTCTCTCCTCCTGGATGTCCTGTTGAACCCTGGTCTCAAAGAATGCCTCCTTCATCTGTCTTGTCTGGAGGCCCAGCTTAGGTTGGGACATCATGGCTGAATTGTAAAATATATATATATATATATATATATATATATATGTATGTAACTTAGTAGCAGCAAATACAGTCTGCAGCAGACCCAAATGGCAATGAATTAAGCATTCCAGAATTTGAATCATCTTAGAGCTTTTAGTCACACTAGCAAACAAGTCATCCAACAAACCGGGTTTCTCCCCCCTATACATTAAGTGATTTTTGAATGACACTCTCTTATCTCTTAGAGAAAATCTAATGTATGTTGATTACTGGTGTGAAAGTTGATTACTGGTGTGAAAGTTGTCCAGGTACCTTCCCTCAGGTCTTTAGAGCTCAGTTTATCAGTCTGTTGTATCAGTATCTTGACCACTCCAGCAGGGGTGGACACATCAACTGCAGTCTTCAGGCTCAGCTTCACATCACTCTCTCTTCTCTCCCTTACAGTCTATTGAAAACATTCAAAACCAATCACACACAAGATATGTTCATATTCATATTATTACCTCATTATCGACATCGTAGCATAGTCTGCTAAATGAACTGGAGTGAGTTTCTGGAAAGCCCCGTCGCTACCATTGTCCTTTATTTCTAGCATGACTTTTCATCTCTGTGCAGCTGGGTTGTCAAGATAAACAAGGTGTGATGTCAGCTAGAAGGCTTTCTGGAAACGCACCCTTGGTACATCTGGAGTTAAATGCTTTGTGGTACCTTTGACTTTTCAGGTGTCCGCATTGACCTCTGCTTGGTTTTGGTCAGAGGCTGTATCAAGGAGACAGGTGGAGGCCCTCGACTGTCAACAAACAAAACTTCTCTTGCGTGTCCCATGTCTTTCTCCTGTTGACTGGGTCAGAAACAACACCAATAAATGCATGTAGCACATTTCCTGCAGTATAATGACCAAATTGCCCTCTGGTGGCCTCTTCTGTGGAATGTTACTAATATATGTTTTAATAATTTCATAATTAATAAACATTATTTAAAAACACCTGTTGAAAATCCGGTGTTTCTATGGCAAACGGTTTTGTTATATTTCAGTCTTCTGTGATGTTTATAAACTGTAATATCGGGATGCAAACTCAAAATGTAATACACTTCAACTTTATAACCTCACATGGTACAGGTGTCTTCTTTTATTAAGCCCATAACCACTTGTGTGAGGTGTAAACTTCAGGTTAAGGAAGGATTTTGAAGCCTTGAGAGAATATAGACATGAATTGTACATGTGTGCCATTCGGAGAATGAATGGGCAAGACAAAAGATGTAAGGGCCTTTGAACGGTTACGGTAGTAGGTGTCACGCACACCGGTTTGAGGGTGTCAAGAACTACAACAATGCTGGGTTTTCCAAGCGCAACAGTTTCCCATGTGTATCAAGAATGGTCCACCACCCAAAGGACATCCTGCCAACTTCAAATCAAATCAAATTGACACAACTGTGGGAAGCATTGGAGTCAACATGGGCCAGCATCCCTGTGGAACACATTCGACACGTTGTAGTCCATGCCACAACGAACTTAGGCTTTCTGAGGATAAAAAAGGGGGTGCAACTCAATATTAGGAAGGTGCTCCTTCTAAATCTACAATCTGCCGATTCTTCCATTAACTCATTCAAATCTTATCTTCATAACTTTTCTTGCGGGTCCAGGGAGAAGTAACCATGGGAATATTTGATCTAAAGCACACACAGTGAATGGATTGGAAACCAATGCATTTTGATATGACTGCAGTTCCCTTGCTTGATAAATCATTAACTTCCCTTAGTCATAACACAGGGGAGTAAAACTTGTTCACTGTCAGTGATGGAGTGCACCCATTTTCTCATGGGAACTGAATCAAAAATGATATTTTATATACAGACTCAAGAACAAGAACAACCTGTTTATCAGTATAAATGACTGTGCGTGGTTTTGCATCTGTAGCCCAGGACGAAACAAAGAATTTAGTCATGAACAGAAATCAATGGAAAAAAAGGATATCATCATATTTAGAATCGTGCAGAAGAACCATATACCTGTACGTGCATTTTCAATAAATGTAGATAAACATGATACATCATTATACATTTTTGGGTGGGAAATTTTTCAAGTATCTATCAACCGTAAAATTCCTAATGTGGATACACACTTAGAAATAGAGAAACATTTGAATGTATGAAAATGGAACAGTATGCACTGTATGGTTCTTCTCTGCAAGGGTTAAGTTTTATCTCTCTAAATGTTTGTACAATTTCTATTTTCAAAATGTTTGCAGACAGAGAGCTTCAATACAGTACACGTGCAGCACTTGATCTCTCTCACAATAGCACTCGCTCTATGAAACGTATGTAAGCATTGTTTACAAAAGGATATTGTAACCACTTAACAATCACATGCTTTCCATTCATTGGAACTCACAACGACAGAAAATAATAAGCAATAATGTGATACAAACCAAGAAAACAGGAACTTTGCTGACCATATATCAAATATGTATATAATTGTAACTGTGACCTGGTAAAAATAGCATAATTCAATATAGTGTTTGATGAATTAACCTTTAACATTTAAGAATAGTTCTGGATTACCTGAGTGCCAGGAGGGGCGAGGAGGACCCGCTGATGGTGCAGACATAGGGTTTAGAGTTGAACTGGGAGATGACCACCTGTAGAGTGACCTGGGAGGTGTCATACTTGAACGGCCTGAATGTGACGGTCACCTCCACCTTCCCATTGGCTGGAATCACTCCTAGAATCAAACACAAACAAAGGACTAGGTCTTGACAAACTCAGAATTGTACATGTGACCAATAATACATTTTTGAAAGGAAAACAATACGTACGCCTACCTAAACTCAACACTTCGATACCCTCAAACCATGGGAAACATAGAGGCACTTTTTCAGATCTCTCTACCCAGTCTGAGTACTAGGCTATTTGCATAACCCCGGAGATCCAGCATCACTCATTGTCTGGAAAGCATCACCATCAATGCCAGAGACAAAACAGCACAGTTCCCTCCCTGACTGCGTTGTGTCAAGGTGGCTCTGTTGGAGACTATCAGCATCTTTCCACAGTAATTCAAACACAAGACATGATGGTGGTGTTAAGGAATCACAGGTCGACTGGGTAATGAGCTAATCATATTACGTGAGTTCATAGAGCAGAGTCTGGGTGTCTGGGAGCCAGCAAAAAAATGTTTATGTGGTTCAAATTTTAAACTAATCACCTCAAGGAACTAACACAAAAACATAGCCGGAACCTTATTACTAAACCACAAATGATCCTACCGTCAAATACTAAAAAATTAATTGATACATATCTGGCAAGGAGACTCATGGGCTTAATACATTAATCCCAGAATATATTCCAACTGTAGATAATAGAATAATACAGGGGTTATCCTCACTCACTCACTCACTCACTCACTCACTCACTCACTCACTCACTCACTGTCTGTCTGTCTGTCTGTCTGTCTGTGTGTCTGTCTGTGTGTCTGTCTGTGTGTCTGTCTGACTGAGATGTTGTTTCTATCTTGTTCTATCATCTGTCATCAGGACTCTAACATTATGACTTTATTCAGTGGCCTAAGTGCTACCAAGTCTGTTGATTGGAGTTACCTGACAGGGGCAGGACAGAGAAGGCCTTGTGTGGCTGGATGATGTGCACCTGGAACTCAAAGTCAATGGGACAGCTGCAGCTCAGAGGGATCACATGGCTGACACTGGAAGGTCAAAGACGGGTCAAAGGTCAAAGATAACAAGCACAGATATTGCACAGTCCCAGAGAGAAAGGGACAACAGCCTACATGTTAATTGAGGCCTACAATGTAAAGCTAAATCAAATTCAGCCTGCCACTCAGTTCAAAAGACAATAATTTTCAACAAGAGATTAAAAAAAATGCCCTCTTAAAAATAATAATGGAAAGTACATTGCGTCACAATCGGTAAAATGTAAACAATTATTATATCTCTATGGCCCTACAAATATTCATATTTCGATAAAGTATTCTCTTTCCAAGCGTATTGTTTTAACTGAAGATTGTTGAATATTCAAGACAAATACTACTGACCCTAGCAAATATCCCAGCATGCTTAGAGAACTTAGCTATCTACCTGTGCAAATGGACTCTAATATATTGACTGCTCACCGCATCATTATTTTCAACAGAGATTATTAAAAACAAACTTTTGTGATGCGTTACATGACCATAGTAACACAATAAGTTGATTCCACAAACAAACCTTTGTTGCCACTCATCATGTTTATCTGGCAGGCTAATTCAGAAACTGGTGCACTTAGCAGACTAGGCTGTAGTTGTTGCCTATCCCTTCCAGAAAAAATACATTAATTTCACGTGAAGTGTTCCAAAAACACATGGTATCATGTGATCTTATGCGAAATTAATGTGATAACGTGTAACAACATTTAAAGCAACATGTGATAACATGAAACTGCACATGTGGAAACGTGATCATATGTGAAGTGTTCTAAAAACACGTGATTTCACAGGTGATGTGTTTTTTCTGTAAGGGATATGAGTGGCCATGCAACTCACGTAGAAAGTTTCATTGATGGGTTGAAAGACTATTCAAAAGGCAAGGATGCACAGAGAGACACGAATGTCCACCTCACCTCACCTTTGGCCCAGTGGTACAGCTGGTATGGTGATGTGTGTTGGGATGAGCAAGTCATCGATGATGGGATAGGCATGGACTGGAACCTGTAAATTCTCTTCCCCCTGGAGAGACATTGAGAGAGAATAGCAATGCTCCCTGATACATTAATTTCCCGGAGTTCTAAGCAGGAGGGAACCTTCTAGCAGTACCCTGGTCCCAGATCAGTTTGCCACAGAGTAACAATGACCTTAGAAGTTTGCATGACAGCACAAACAGATCTGGGACCAGGATTACCTTGCAGCAACTATGGAGAAATGTTGACAACAAACAACATGTGATGCATAAACACAGCAAATCCCTATTTTGAGTGACAGTTGAATAGATTAGAAGTAGAAGTTGAAGAGATCACTGTCAGACATGACAGCAGGCAAACTTGATTAGAAACTAACATAGCACTGGATTCCAACCTTGCAATGAATCCGAATACAGTCGTAGAAGTAGCGCCATTCGTCAGGACAGAAGTGTACCTTCACTGTGTAGGACAGTCCAGGGACAAGACGATGCTGCACAGATTATCAAAATGGAGGAATTAAGCATCAACACTGACACGCATACGAATCAAAGATTATAGACGGAACGCATAACTTGACATCAAATAGTAAGAAACAAATACCTTTTTTAAATATTTTGTTTTGAAATGCTTTGTTTGGGTGGGGATAATGTGAATGTTGATCACTTCAGATGATATGTTGATCAATTTCTGAGGAAGATTAAAACAAAGACTAAATTACATGACACCTGGGTATAATGTACTGGTAAATGAAGTACATATAACTGCACAACTGATCTAAAAGTCAGTGCTTTGTCTTTTGTTCTCTTGGAACAGTCAACACATTGCTGGAGCTCATTGCTTCACTCACCAGGCTCCTGTGATAGTCCTTCCCCAGTTTAAACCCACTGAAGTGAAGTGCTGAGGGTTCTGCTTGGATTGCACTGTTGCTCTTGAGTTTGGTATAGGTTTCTGGAAGGTATAAGTATAATATAAAAGAGATATATGTATTCACCATCTGCTTAGTCCCAGGTGGCTCAAATTGGTAGAGCATGGCAATGCCAGGGTTGTTGGTCTGATTCCCATGGGGGACCAGTACAAAGAAAATGTATGCACTCACTACTGTAAGTCGCTCTGGAAAAGAACATCTGCTAAATGACTCAAATGTAAAATATAAGAAGCCAAAACGCCTGAGGAGCCACACACTGTATAATGTAGTCAACGGTAACTCAGATAGCATCATGAGCATGCATATTATAGGACTAGCCCAAGTGCTCTACTACCCTAAACATTTTCTTCTTGACTGAACATAGCCCGTTAAATATATGACTGAGATGTATCAAATCGTTAAAGTGTAAGGGTCCTTACGGGTCTCTAGTAGGTGATGAGGGACATTAGAGGGACTTCTTTTTCTGTCCTCCACCAGTCGGCACAGTGGAAGAGGGGTCTTCTTCCTTTGACTGTCAGTGAATGTCTCTGATGCAGTGTGTGCCACTTCCATCACTTCTCCATTAAAAACAGGGCTGAAGAAGACAGCAAACAATATCACAATTCATATCACATCAGATATGTAAATGCTTGCATTTCAAAGATGCAATGTTGTCCATGGGATAATGAGAAGAACCAAATGACACATGGCTAGCAAGCCAACTTTGTGCATGTGCAGCTACAGTTGACACTGGAAAATAAGCAAACTACCTAGGGACGGGTTAGCAAGAGAAAGTGGAAGCTAGCAAAGAGGAACCGCTAGCTAGCTTGTTATCAAACTTCATTACAACCGTGCGACTTTCAGGAAATATTAGTGTGTAAACAAAAAAATATAGGTTCGATCTGGTAGCTCATAAACAACACACGTTTTTATTCATTGCACGATGTCGGTGCTTTTCAAGGTTGAAAACTGCACGTACCTGTTGTTTCACCGACAGAACCTCCACCAAACACTCTCGTCGCCATAGTAATGCCTCGGTGGGACGCGGTTCGGACTCGCAAAGAGTTTCTAAACCCAGAGGCGCAACATCACCAGACTTCTGGGAACGCTTGCACAACAGACCAAGCAGACAAGACCGGGGTTTGAGAAGTCGATTACAGAAGTGAAAAATTATTCTTTAGTAATTTATTTATATAAAGGCACAACCTAGTGTAAGCCAATGTATTAAGTAGTTGAACATTGTATTACTACAATCTCGTGAAAGTGAAAACAAGCGCCTTTGATATGACGGCATGCACATGCGCAGTTCAGCGTTAGACGACCATTAGACCCAATGGTATTTCTGCGCATGAGTTTAGCGAGCCAACTTCGCCATGACTTCGCCTACAAGCGTTATCGGGGATTTCTATTGGAGAAGCAGTTTCTGCTTATCTTTATATACTATTATCTTTGTTACTAGTCTATTATAAAAAGGTCAGTTGTAAGAACTGCGCAAACAAAATATGCAGTTGGTTTGGACAAAGCCAGTGGATGCTGATTGATGGCTTGCTGCTTTGAATTGGACGATTATTTCAGACTTTTAGTACCGAAAGTCAGCTTACAGTTCATTCAAGTCTATAATTAGGTTACAGTTTACTGGTAAATAATGCTTGTGACTGACAAAATGCATATTGGAATTATTGGAATCCTACTGGGCATGTACATAAAGGTAAGAATACAGGCATGTGTTTGAAACAGCTGGGCATGTTTGGAAGAGGTACATACTTATACACTGAGTGTACGAAACATTAGGAACACCTTCCTAATACTGAGTTGCACCCCCTTTTGCCCTCAGAACAGCCTCAGTTCGTCAGGACATGGACTCTACAAGGTGTCGAAAGCGTTCCACAGGGATGCTGACCCATGTTGAATCCAATGCTTCCCACAGTTGTGCCAAGATACCTGGATGTCTGGTCTGGACCATTCTTAATACTGTAGCGACCCGCACAGACAGCTGTGTGTTATGTGTTAGGCTAGGAGGTGGTTGTGTTGTACTGACCAGTACCCGGTGTTCGCTGGGTCCGACATGTCAATCAACCTGCTATCTGCCAATCACGGGAATGCCTGGAATGTTCTGATGCCGGGCATCCTGGTGGTTGGCGGAGTGGCGTGGAGGGGGGGTGGAGCATTGTTAGTTAAGACCAGGTTCAGCTTTTTGTTCTCTCTCTTACGTCTGGGCTTCCCAAGAGAAGGTCACGATTGGCTTGTGGGTTATCTGTTATCTTTTATCTGATCTTTTTGGCGTGTGCTACGGCCCAAACAGTAGCCTGTGTAAAGTTGGTTTAATAAAACGTCAATTCGCAAACTCAAGCCTCTGTCTGGACAATTGCTCATTTATGATCTAGTCAGGTCATTACATTGGTGTCAGAAGTAAAAACGTTAATACAAGTTAGCCAGCTAGCTAGCTGACTTATGTGGCTAGCTACCGTAGGTGAGAACGGGGATTGAAAATGCGTCGAGGGAATCCGAAAGTGAAGGTGGAGGTAGGGGACGATTATGGCCAAGGAGGTGCGTGTGAATGGACGTCGGGGGTTCTGTCTGAGGAGATCGCCAGGGCGTCAGAGCGCAGAGGCCGCTTGAGGGAGGACGTTAGAGCGATGGCGGCTGAAGCGGGCATGAGTGCTTCGTCGTCTGTATTTCGCGCGGATTCTGGTGGGCGGACCGAAGTGGCGACGTCGACGCGGCATGACGAGGAATCTGGGGCTCAGGATGTAAACAAACATGGCGGCGCCCAGTTCCCGGCTGCGTCCGTATCTGTTAAGACCCCGAAGTATTCCGGTAAGGCGGATTGGGAAGCTTTTCATGCTCAGTTTGAACTGTTAGCTCATTTTAGGGGGTGGTCGGATGAAGAAAGGGCACTGCAGTTGGCTTTATGCCTCACGGATGAAGCTCTGGCCTGTTTGATATTGATTAGCCCCGAGGACAGGCATGATTATGGTGCTTTAGTGGGAGCACTGAGGAGGCGCTATGGACAGTGTGTACAGCCCGGGCTACTGCGCTCCGAACTGAGTAATAGACGCAGACAGCCTGGAGAGCCTCTACGGGTGCTAGCTAATGACATTGAGAGCCTCTCTCGGCGGGCATATGCTCACATGCCCCCTGCGTGCAGAGCGAGCTAGCACGGGACCAGTTCATACAGGCGCTCTCTCCTACGGAGCTGCGCATACAGACCCAGCTGGCTCATCCTGAGTCATTGCAGACAGCCTTGGAGATGGCTTTGGAGAGGGAGCTGGTGTGGGCTGGGGCTTTGGTGGGGGTGCAGGGAGACACACCCTCTGTGCAAGCTGGGGGCAGAGCAGCCCGGAGCCGGAAAAGCCTGCTTGGGTGGCCGAAATGACAAAACTCATTCGGGCTGTGTCGCCACAGGCGGCACGAAACACAAGCCCTGGTCCCAGGGTCTGCTGGGGTTGTGGCCAGCCAGGCCATCTGCGCCGAGATTGCCCCATGTCCCCCAGAGCTCAGGGAAACGGCTCGGGGTCCGCATAGACCGGGTAGTGCGGACCCCTGGCTTTCTATCCCACCCACCATCATCTTCAGGAGGAGCCCACCGGCACAGACGGGAAGCAAGGCTCCACTTCCCCCAGAAGCAGACGAGGGCAAGCGGATGGAGCCTGTTGTTGTGGTGGGCCGGACCTGTGTTGGGGACTTTTGTCATGTCCCTGTCACTGTGGAGGGGGTGCCCTGCTCCGCCCTGGTGGACACTGGGTCCACAGTAACCCTGGTGAGGCCAGATATTGTGCCAGGTTGGACTCAGTGTGAGCCTACAACTGTGCAGCTCCGCACAGTCACAGGTGAGCTGGCACCCATGAAAGGGAAGGGAATAATGACTCTGACAGTAGGGGGCAGGACTGTGCGTCATCCTGTGTGGGTGGCGGCTGTGCAGGAACCTTGTATCCTGGGGTTGGACTTTCTTAGGAGCACAGGCTGCCAGTTAGACCTAAATAGGGGCACACTGAGCTTCCAGGGAGGGACGGAAGTCACCATGGCTCCCCCTAATGTCACATTCACTCAACCCAACAAACCCTTTACTCCAACAGTTAAAGCAGCAGAGACTCATGGCTGCGCCCCCTCCCCCACAGCTGTGTGTGACTTTTCCCCAGTCCCCCTGTCACCTACGGCGGTGTGTTACATTCCACCAGCTACCTCCATGACACAGCCCTCTGTGAGCCCGGGCCGCAACCCCCCAGCCCAGCTACCCCAGATGGGAGAGGAGAGGACACTGTCTGCAGTGAGGGAGATATGGGGGAGGAACTGTGTTGGTCTTGACCCCGAGCAGCAGGAACGGTTGTGGCAGTTGCTGTTTGAATTCAGAGACAGCTTTGCGTTGAGTGAGGAAGAGGTGGGTCAGACTCATCTGGTGCAGCATGAGATCGACACAGGTGATGCTCGACCCATCAAGATGCGTCCCCGCCGTATCCCGCTGGCACGCCAGGAGGCGGCAGACAAGGCTGTGTTGGAGATGCAGCGGGCAGACTTCATTGAGCCCTCAGACAGCCCCTGGGCGGCGCCAGTCGTCATGGTTCCGAAGAAGGGGGCAAGCTGAGGTTCTGTGCGGACTACAGGCGGCTGAATGAGGTAACCAGGAAGGACTCGTACCCCATACCACGTATCGATGAGTCGCTGGACCTGGTTAGGGGTCCTCCTGGTTCTCCTCACTAGACCTCCGCAGTGGCTACTGGCAGGTGCCCCTCTCCTCAGAGGCCAGAGCCAAAACTGCGTTCTCCACTAACAGAGGACACTGGCAGTTCAAGGTCCTGTGCTTTGGCCTGTGCAACGCTCCAGCTACTTTTGAGCGTTTGATGGACAGGGTGCTGGATGGCATCCCCGACAGCAGTGTCTGGTATACCTCGATGACATCCTGGCCCATGGCAGCTCCTTCCAGTCAGCCCTGGGGGCGCTACGGCGTGTGCTGGAGAGGGTGGCTGCCGCAGGTCTGAAGCTCCACCCCGAGAAGTGCCACTTCATGAGGAGAGAGGTGTCCTTCTTGGGCCACCGAGTGGGGAAGGAGGGGATCAGCACCATGGAGGACAAGGTAGGGGCTGTCAGAGACTGGCCCACCCCCACCGACCAGCGTCAGCTGAAGAGCTTCCTGGGCCTGGCCTCGTACTACAGGAGGTTTGTACGGGGCTTCTCAAGCGTTGCTGCTCCACTGAACCGCCTGCTGCCGAAGGACAAGGCTTTCACTTGGACAGTGGAGTGTGAGGAGGCGTTCAACACCCTCAAACGTGCACTGATCGAGGCCCCCGTGCTCGCCCCCTGACCTCACCTTGCCCTTTATCCTGGACACAGACGCGAGCAATGTGGGCATGGGTGGGGTGCTGGCCCAGGTGGGGCCAGAGGGGAGAGAGTGGTGGCGTACTTCAGCAAAACATTTGACAAACATGAGCGCCGCTACTGTGTCACCCGGCGGGAGCTCTTGGCTGTTGTGGCTTCCGTCAAACACTTCAAGTACTACCTGGGTGGTCTGCCCTTTACTGTAAGGACTGACCACTCTGCTCTCCAGTGGCTCATGTCTTTCAGAGAGCCAGAGGGGCAGGTGGCACGCTGGTTGGAGGAGCTTCAGCCGTATGACTTCATGGTGGTGCACAGGGCAGGGGCACGCCACTCCAACGCCGACGCCATGTCCCGTCGGCCCTGTACTGCAGACGGCTGCCGCCACTGTGAACGGAGAGAGGGACGGGAGAGAGAGCTGCGGGCAGAGGAGGGTGTCTGTGCCACAGTGTGTCGGGCGAGCGGGCCGGTCTGCTGCGAGCTGCAGACTGTCGACGTGGCTGAATGGCGGCAGCAGCAGGGACGGGACACAGACCTACAGCCAGTGCTACAGTGGGTAGAGGCGCAGGTGAGGCCACAATGGGAAGAGGTGACAGCGCTCTCACTCGCGACCAAAGGGTTGTGGTCGAAGTTTGAGAGACTGCGGCTGGCTGATGGCGTGCTACAGCGGGCATGGAAGGAGTCAGCTACGGGAGAGGAGAGGTGGCAGGTGGTGGTCCCAAAAGCATTGCGGGATGCTGTGCTCCAGAGTACTCATGGGGGGGTGGGGACTGGACACTTTGGGGTCACAAAAACACTGCGCCGTCTCCGTCAGGGCTTCTACTGGGGGCAGCACAAGAGGGATGTGGAGGACTTTTGTCGCCGCTGTGACAACTGCACAGCGAGAAAGGGCCCCCCAGGCCGCTCTCATGCTCAGCTCCAACAGTTCCCAGTGGGGGCTCCCATGGAGAGGGTGGGAGTGGATGTAGTTGGGCCGTTCCCCACCACAGACAGTGGAAACCGCTGGGTGCTCACGGCCATGGAATATTTCACAAAATGGCCCGAGGCCTATGCTCTGCCTGACCAGGAGGCAGAGACCATCGTCGACGCCCTGACAGTGGGGATGTTCAGCAGGTTTGGAGCTGCAGAGTCCATCCACAGCGACCAAGGCAGAAACTTTGAGTCCCGTGTGTTCGCCACCATGTGTGAGAGGCTGGGTATGCACAAGACCCGCACTACTCCTCTCCATCCTCAAAGTGATGGCCTTGTGGAGCGCTTCAACAAAACGCTTGGACAGCAGCTGGCCATCGTCTCTTCCAAACACCAGCGGGACTGGGACAAGCACCTGCCTATGGTCCTCATGGCATGCCGCTCCGCTGTCCAAGACTCCACCTCCTGCACGCCTGCCCTCCTCATGCTGGGGGAGAGATCCGCACCCCTGCGGAGATGGCGTTTGGTCGGCCCCTGGATAGCCCTCATGTTCCTCCGGGGCCGGAGTATGCCCGGAGACTCCAGGACCGCCTGGAGACAGCCCACACCTTCGCCAGGGAGCAGCTGGTGAATGCAGGTGTGAGGCAGAAAAGGAACTATGACGTGCACACCCGGGGAAGGCACTTTGTGGCTGGGGAGCTGGTCTGGGTCTACAGCCCCCTAAGGAAAAAAGGCAGATGCCCCAAGTTGGACAGTCACTGGGTGGGACCCTGCAGTGTCCTGGAGAGGGTAGGGGAGGTTGTGTACCGGGTGCAGCTTCCTCCCAGGGGGAGAAAGGTGGCACTGCACCGGGACAGGTTAGCCCCATACAGAGGGGCCTCTTTTCCCCAAACCCCAGGAACCCCCACAATTCCCCGCTCTGGCAATGACATTCTCCAGGCACCCACCCTCAGGTGCCGCAGACAAGGCTCCAGACAGCCCACTCCCCTGTCTCCCCCTGTGTCACCGCGTGGTTCCCCAGAGCCACGGACTGTATTACCCGTTCCCGCTTCCTTGTCCCCCATGCCTTCATCCCCTGATTCCCAGAGGGGCACTCTGCGACCATCACGGACACGCAGGCAAAGGAGACCTCCGGGTCGCTTCAGAGACTTTGTTTGTTCCCTCGGGGACGAGGGACTTTGTGGTGGGGGGGCTGTGTAGCGACCCGCACAGACAGCTGTGTGTTATGTGTTAGGCTAGGAGGTGGTTGTGTTGTACTGACCAGTACCCGGTGTTCGCGGGGTCCGACATGTCAATCAACCTGCTATCTGCCAATCACGGGAATGCCTGGAATGTTCTGATGCCGGGCATCCTGATGGTTGGCGGAGTGGTGTGGAGGGGGGGTGGAGCATTGGAAGTTAAGACCAGGTTCAGCTTTTTGTTCTGTCTCTCTTACGTCTGGGCTTCCCAAGAGAAGGTCACGATTGGCTTGTGGGTTATCTGTTATCTTTTTGGCGTGTGCTACGGCCCAAACAGTAGCCTGTGTAAAGTTGGTTTAATAAAACGTCAATTCGCAAACTCAAGCCTCTGTCTGGACAATTGCTCATTTATGATCTAGTCAGGTCATTACAATACACACGGGAAACTGTTGCGCGTGGAAACCCCCAGCAGTGCTGCAGTTCTTGACACACTCAAACTGGTGCACCTGGCACCTACTACCATACCCTGGTCAAAGGCACTTAAATATTTTGTCTTGTCCATTCACATTTGAATTGACACACACAATCCATGTCTCAAGGCTTCACAATCCTTCTTTAACCCGTTTCCTTACCTTTATATACTGATTTAAAGTGGATTTAAAAAGTGACATCAATAATGGATCATAGCTTTCACTTGGTCAGTCTACTATGTCATGGAAAGAGAATCTAGGTTGAAGGTTATTGCTTTAGATTTTGAGAAAATTACAAACTAAGGAATATTTTTTATGTGTTATACACTCAGAAATGATTCACACCCCTTGACCTTTTCCACATTTTGTTGTTACAAAGTGGGATACATATTTATTTATTTTTGTCAATGATCTACATAATACTTTAATATAAAAGCGTGAGGGGGGGTCTAACATTTTGTAAAAAAAACAACAAATATATATATATTTAACTATATAACTATATATATATAATATAACTATATATATATATATATATATATATATATATATATAATATAACTATATATATATATATAATATAACTATATATATAATATAACTATATATGTATATATATATATAATATAACTATATATATATATATATATAATATAACTATAACTACTACTATAACTATAAGCGTGAGGGGGGGTCTAACATTTTGTAAAAAAAAAATATATATATATATATATATATATTTAACTATATAACTATATATATAATATAACTATATATATATATATATATAATATAACTATATATATATAATATAATATATATAATAATATAACTATAGTTATAATATATATATATAACTATATATATATAATATAACTATATATATATATATATATAGTTATATTATATATATATATATAGTTATATTATATATATAGTTATATTATATATATATATAGTTATATTATATATATATATTAGGAAGGTGTTCCTAATGTTTGTTATACTCAGTGTGTATTATTTTCACATTTGGCAGAGTCTACAGCTGTTGGTCTTTTCTGGGTAAGTCTCTCTAAGAGTTTTCCACAGCAGGATTGTGAAACATTTTCCCATTGTTCTTTTCAGAATTCTTCAAGCTCTGTCAAATAGGTTGTCTTGCCATAGATTTTAAAGCAGATTTAAATCAAAACTGTAACTCGGCAATTCAGGAACACTCCAGTGTAGATGTGGCCTTATGTTTTAGGTCATTGTCCTGCTGAAATGTGAATTCATCTCCCAGTGTCTGGTGGAAAGCAGACATAACCATGTTTTCCTCAAGGATTTTACCTGTGCCCATTCCAACAATTACAAGCATACTCATAACATGATGCAGCCACCACTATGCTTGAAAATATGGAGAGTGGTCCTCTCCATATGTGTTGTGTTGAATTTCCCCCAAACATAACACCTTGTATTCAGGACAAAAAGTACATTGTTTTGCAAAATTCTTTGCTGTATTACTTTAGTGCCTTGTTGCAAACAGGATGCATATTTGGGAATATTTTTGTTCTGTACAACAGGCTTCCCTTTTTTCACTCTGTCAATTAAGTTAGTATTGTGGAGTAACTACAATGTTGATCCATCCTCAGTTTCCTCCTACCACAGCTATTAAACTCTAACTGTTTTAAAGTCATCATTGGCCCCATGGCGAAATCCCTGAGTGGTTTCCTTCCACTCCAGCAACTGAGTTAGGAAGAACGCCTGTATCTTTGTAGTCACTGGGTGTATTGATACACAATCCAAAGTGTAATTAAAAACTTCACCATGTTCAAAGGGATATTCAATATCTGCTTTTTAACATTTTTACCCATCTACCAATAGGTGCCCTTCTTTGCGAGGCATTGGAAAACCTCCATGGTTTTCTGGTTGAATCTGTGTTTGAAATCGACTGCTCGACTGAGGGACCTTACAATTATCTGTATGTGTGGGGTACAGAGATGAGGTAGTCATAAAAAAAATAAAAAATAAACAACATGCAACTTGTTAACATATGTTTACTCCTGAACTTATTTAGGCTTGCCATAACAATACTTATTGACTCAAGACATTTCAACTTGTTATTAACTTGCAAACATAAAAAAAACATAATTCCACTTAATTCCAGTGACAATTTTTTTACATCATTCTTATTAGAGAGGAGGAGAGGTGTCTTCATGAGTTGCGACTGCATAATGTGTCCAAAACTCCCCAACCAGGTGAGATGAGACCGTTTGTATTTTTTCCCCCTTAGAAATTCATACCCAGCATGGTTTGTCATGTTTTCCTAAGCTAAACAAATATAGGGCAACATGTTCCTTCTCTATTCCATAATAGTCAATGTTCTTAGAATTTGTTTTTTTTAATGGCATTATATGATATGCATACCACATAAGAGTATAATCATTTCCAGTCCCACAGGTATCAAAATCTGAAACAGCACCACACATCACTGGGAACCAGGCCAGTTTGACAGTGGACTAGATTTCCCTCTAGTGGCAGTAGAGTAGGTTACATCTCAACATACCGGATTATCATTGTGGTTACTTGCCCCATTTGAGTTCAACGTTACTAAATCAAATCAAATCAAATTTTATTTGTCACATACACATGGTTAGCAGATGTTAATGCGAGTGTAGCGAAATGCTTGTGCTTCTAGTTCCGACAATGCAGTAATAACCAACAAGTAATCTAACTAACAATTCCTAATCTACTGTCTTATACACAGTGTAAGGGGATAAAGAATATGTACATACAGATATATGAATGAGTGATGATACAGAGCAGCATAGGCAAGATACAGTAGATGGTATCGAGTACAGTATATACATGTGAGATGAGTATGTAAACAAAGTGGCATAGTTAAAGTGGCTAGTGATACATGTATTACATAAGGATGCAGTCGATGATATAGAGTACAGTATATACGTATGCATATGAGATGAATAATGTAGGGTAAGTAACATTATATAAGGTAGCATTGTTTAAAGTGGCTAGTGATATATTTACAACATTTCCCATCAATTCCCATTATTAAAGTGGCTGGAGTTGAGTCAGTGTCAGTGTGTAGGCAGCAGCCACTCAATGTTAGTGGTGGCTGTTTAACAGTCTGATGGCCTTGAGATAGAAGCTGTTTTTCAGTCTCTCGGTCCCAGCTTTGATGCACCTGTACTGACCTCGCCTTCTGGATGATAGCGGGGTGAACAGGCAGTGGCTCGGGTGGTAGATGTCCTTGATGATCTTTATGGCCTTCCTGTAACATCGGGTGGTGTAGGTGTCCTGGAGGGCAGGTAGTTTGCCCCCGATGATGCGTTGTGCAGACCTCACTACCCTCTGGAGAGCCTTACGGTTGAGGGCGGAGCAGTTGCCGTACCAGGCGGTGATACAGCCCGCCAGGATGCTCTCGATTGTGCCTCTGTAGAAGTTTGTGAGTGCTTTTGGTGACAAGCCGAATTTCTTCAGCCTCCTGAGGTTGAAGAGGCGCTGCTGCGCCTTCTTCACGATGCTGTCTGTGTGAGTGGACCAATTCAGTTTGTCTGTGATGTGTATGCCGAGGAACTTAAAACTTGCTACTCTCTCCACTACTGTTCCATCGATGTGGATAGGGGGTGTTCCCTCTGCGGTTTCCTGAAGTCCACAATCATCTCCTTAGTTTTGTTGACGTTGAGTGTGAGGTTATTTTCCTGACACCACACTCCGAGGGCCCTCACCTCCTCCCTGTAGGCCGTCTCGTCGTTGTTGGTAATCAAGCCTACCACTGTTGTGTCGTCCGCAAACTTGATGATTGAGTTGGAGGCGTGCGTGGCCACGCAGTCGTGGGTGAACAGGGAGTACAGGAGAGGGCTCAGAACGCACCCTTGTGGGGCCCCAGTGTTGAGGATCAGCGGGGAGGAGATGTTGTTACCTACCCTCACCACCTGGGGGCGGCCCGTCAGGAAGTCCAGTACCCAGTTGCACAGGGCGGGGTCGAGACCCAGGGTCTCGAGCTTGATGACGAGCTTGGAGGGTATTATGGTGTTGAATGCCGAGCTGTAGTCGATGAACAGCATTCTCACGTAGGTATTCCTCTTGTCCAGATGGGTTAGGGCAGTGTGCAGTGTGGTTGAGATTGCATCGTCTGTGGACCTATTTGAGCGGTAAGCAAATTGGAGTGGGTCTAGGGAGTCAGGTAGGGTGGAGGTGATATGGTCCTTGACTAGTCTCTCAAAGCACTTCATGATGACGGAAGTGAGTGCTATGTTGGGGCGGTAGTCGTTTAGCTCAGTTACCTTAGCTTTCTTGGGAACAGGAACGATGGTGGCCCTCTTGAAGCATGTGGGAACAGCAGACTGGTATAGGGATTGATTGAATATGTCCGTAAACACACCAGCCAGCTGGTCTGCGCATGCTCTGAGGGCGCGGCTGGGGATGCCGTCTGGGCCTGCAGCCTTGCGAGGGTTAACACGTTTAAATGTTTTACTCACCTCGGCTGCAGTGAAGGAGAGACCGCATTTTTCCGTTGCAGGCAGTGTCAGTGGCACTTACTGTCATGATGGTGAGAACAGCTCATTATCAGAGATGTTTGTCTTGCTCCTCTTGTTATTACTGTACTATGGTCGGCAGGTAGCCTAAGAGTGTTGAGCAAGTAACTGAAAAGTCACTGGTTCGAATCCCCGAACCGACGAGGTGAAAAATCTGTCAACGTGTCCTTGAGCAAGGCACTTAACCCCAATTGCTCCTGTAAATCACTCTGGATATGAGCGTCTGCTAAATGACTAAAATGTAAATTATTCACAACGATCAAACAAGGACTGCCGTTGTACTGTTTGCCTTATAATGCATGACAACAAACCACCAAACACATGTATAGCCCACCCCCCCACAAATACAACAACATTCGACACACTTTGATGATTAGAATTTGAGAGAGAGAAAAAAGAAGACTGTACCTGATTTGTTTTTCTTATTCAGACTGCAAGGGTATGTGGGACCACTTGAATTGCTGGTCTCCTGCTTTTATAGGGGAAACTGCATCACACAACTGTCCCGATTTCTTCAAATCAGAAGGTGAGAGACCCCCACCCCACCCCTGGCTGTTATGATGTGTTAGACCCCACCCCTGGCTGTTATGTTGTGTTAGACACCCACCCCTGGCTGTTATGTTGTGTTAGACACCCACCCCTGGCTGTTATGTTGTGTTAGACACCCACCCCTGGCTGTTATGTTGTGTTAGACACCCACCCATGGCTGTTATGTGTTAGACCCCCATCCCACCCCTGGCTGTTATGATGTGTTAGACCCCACCCCTGGCTGTTATGTGTTAGACCCCCACCCCTGGCTGTTATGTTGTGTTAGACCCCCACCCCACCCCTGGCTGTTATGTGTTAGACCCCCACCCCACCCCTGGCTGTTAGGTGTTAGACCCCCACCCCTGGCTGTTATGTTGTGTTAGACCCCCACCCTACCCCTGGCTGTTAGGTGTTAGACCCCCACCCCTGGCTGTTATGATGTGTTAGTCCCCCACCCCACCCCTGGCTGTTTTGTTGTGTTAGTCCCCCACCCCACCCCTGGCTGTTATGATGTGTTAGACCCCCACCCCACCCCTGGCTGTTATGATGTGTTAGACCCCCACCCCTGGCTGTTATGTTGTGTTAGACCCCCACCCCACCCCTGGCTGTTATGAGGTGTTAGACCCCACCCCTGGCTGTTATGTTGTGTTAGACCCCACCCCTGGCTGTTATGTTGTGTTAGACCCCACCCCTGGCTGTTATGATGTGTTAGACCCCCACCCCACCCCTGGCTGTTATGTTGTGTTAGACCCCACCCCTGGCTGTTATGTTGTGTTAGACCCCACCCCTGGCTGTTATGTTGTGTTAGACACCCACCCCTGGCTGTTATGTTGTGTTAGACACCCACCCCTGGCTGTTATGTTGTGTTAGACACCCACCCCTGGCTGTTATGTGTTAGACCCCCATCCCACCCCTGGCTGTTATGTGTTAGACCCCCACCCCACCCCTGGCTGTTATGATGTGTTAGACCCCCACCCCTGGCTGTTATGTGTTAGACCCCCACCCCTGGCTGTTATGTTGTGTTAGACCACCACCCCACCCCTGGCTGTTATGATGTGTTAGACCCCCACCCCTGGCTGTTATGTGTTAGACCCCCACCCCTGGCTGTTATGTTGTGTTAGACCCCCACCCCACCCTGGCTGTTATGTGTTAGACCCCCACCCCACATCTGGCTGTTATGTGTTAGACCCCCACCCCTGGCTGTTATGTGTTAGACCCCCACCCCTGGCTGTTATGTTGTGTTAGACCCCCACCCCACCCCTGGCTGTTATGATGTGTTAGACCCCACCCCTGTCTGTTATGTTGTGTTAGACACCCACCCCTGGCTGTTATGTTGTGTTAGACCCCCACCCCACCCCTGGCTGTTATGATGTGTTAGACACCCACCCCTGTCTGTTATGTTGTGTTAGACACCCACCCCTGGCTGTTATGTTGTGTTAGACACCCACCCCTGGCTGTTATGTGTTAGACCCCCATCCCACCCTTGGCTGTTATGTGTTAGACACCCACCCCACCCCTGGCTGTTATGATGTGTTAGACACCCACCCCACCCCTGGCTGTTATGATGTGTTTGAACCCCACCCCTGGCTGTTATGTGTTAGACCCCCACCCTACCCTTGGCTGTTATGTGTTAGACACCCACCCCACCCCTGGCTGTTATGATGTGTTAGACACCCACCCCACCCCTGGCTGTTATGATGTGTTAGACCCCCACCCCTGGCTGTTATGTGTTAGACCCCACCCCTGGCTGTTATGTTGTGTTAGACCCCCACCCCACCCTCTGGCTGTTATGATGTGTTAGACACCCACCCCACCCCTGGCTGTTATGATGTGTTTGAACCCCACCCCTGGCTGTTATGTATTAGACGCCCACCCTACCCCTGGCTGTTATGTGTTAGACCCCACCCCTGGCTGTTATGTTGTGTTAGACCCCCACCCCACCCCTGTCTGTTATGTGTTAGACCCCCACCCCACCCCTGGCTGTTATGTTGTGTTAGACCCCCACCCCACCCCTGGCTGTTATGATGTGTTAGACCCCCACTCCTGGCTGTTATGTGTTAGACCCCCACCCCTGGCTGTTATGTTGTGTTAGACCCCCATCCCACCCCTGGCTGTTATGTTGTGTTAGACCCCCATCCCATCCCTGGCTGTTATGTTGTGTTAGACCCCCATCCCACCCCTGGCTGTTATGTGTTAGACCCCCATCCCACCCCTGCATGTTATGTGTTAGACCCCCACCCCACCCCTGGCTGTTATGTTGTGTTAGACACCCACCCCTGGCTGTTATGATGTGTTAGACCCCACCCCTGGCTGTTATGTTGTGTTAGACCCCACCCCTGGCTGTTATGATGTGTTAGACACCCACCCCTGTCTGTTATGTTGTGTTAGACACCCACCCCTGGCTGTTATGTTGTGTTAGACACCCACCCCTGGCTGTTATGTTGTGTTAGACACCCACCCCTGGCTGTTATGTTGTGTTAGACCCCCATCCCACCCCTGGCTGTTATGTTGTGTTAGACCCCCATCCCATCCCTGGCTGTTATGTTGTGTTAGACCCCATCCCACCCCTGGCTGTTATGTGTTAGACCCCCATCCCACCCCTGCATGTTATGTGTTAGACCCCCACCCCACCCCTGGCTGTTATGTTGTGTTAGACACCCACCCCTGGCTGTTATGATGTGTTAGACCCCACCCCTGGCTGTTATGTTGTGTTAGACCCCACCCCTGGCTGTTATGATGTGTTAGACACCCACCCCTGTCTGTTATGTTGTGTTAGACACCCACCCCTGGCTGTTATGTTGTGTTAGACACCCACCCCTGGCTGTTATGTTGTGTTAGACACCCACCCCTGGCTGTTATGTTGTGTTAGACACCCACCCCTGGCTGTTATGATGTGTTAGACACCCACCCCTGTCTGTTATGTTGTGTTAGACACCCACCCCTGGCTGTTATGATGTGTTAGACCCCCACCCCTGTCTGTTATGTTGTGTTAGACCCCACCCCTGGCTGTTATGTTGTGTTAGACACCCACCCCTGGCTGTTATGTTGTGTTAGACACCCACCCCTGGCTGCTATGTTGTGTTAGACACCCACCCCTGGCTGTTATGTGTTAGACCCCATCCCACCCCTGGCTGTTATGATGTGTTAGACACCCACCCCACCCCTGGCTGTTATGATGTGTTTGAACCCCACCCCTGGCTGTTATGTATTAGACCCCCACCCTACCCCTGGCTGTTATGTTGTGTTAGACCCCCCACCCCACCCCTGTCTGTTATGTTGTGTTAGACACCCACCCCTGGCTGTTATGTTGTGTTAGACACCCACCCCTGGCTGCTATGTTATGTTAGACAACAGCCAGGGGTGGGTATGTTGTGTTAGACCCCCACCCCTGGCTGTTATGTTGTGTTAGACCCCCATCCCACCCCTGGCTGTTATGTTGTGTTAGACCCCCATCCCACCCCTGGCTGTTATGTTGTGTTAGACCCCCATCCCACCCCTGGCTGTTATGTGTTAGACCCCCATTCCACCCCTGCATGTTATGTGTTAGACCCCCATCCCACCCCTGGCTGTTATGATGTGTTAGACCCCCATCCCACCCCTGGCTGTTATGATGTGTTAGACTCCCACCCCTGGCTGTTATGTGTGTTAGTTAATGATCCATCAACAAGATAATTTGTTTCCATTCAATACAAAAATGTTTGTCCTTCTAACATAAATTGTTGATGGATGCTCATACAGGCGATAGACTAAAAGGACAGAGGAGTGGTATAGAGTTCATTAAAGGTCTGCTTGTGGAAACAGAGGCATCAAGAAGTGATTTTATGACAACCTTACGTAACACAAATGTTTTTTACTCTGATGCTGACTATTTTCACGGCCATAATTAGTTTATTTGAACAGTATAGTAAGTATTGATGAGGCTGTATGATTTTCCAGGTAAAGTGGACCGGAACTGCACAGACACGGGCTGGACGGACCCATTCCCTCCTTACGAGCATGCATGTTTCAACGAAACCTTCCACTTACTTGGAGAGGTGGGTACATGTGTACTTTTAGTATGTGCTACATCAATGTTTGTTTTTTTGATGCAGGACAAGTACTTTAAAATAAGGGAAAGCCATATCAGTGTTGAGCATTGACTTAACAATACGGACAATTTATGTAAAATAATTCTTACCCCAGGTCTCTTTTTCTCCCAGTCACATAACTCCCACATGTACTTCCCCTACGTGAAGACCATGTACACTGCAGGCTACGTGCTCTCTCTACTCTCTCTCACCATTGCCATCACCATCCTCTGTCTCTTTAGGTGAGAAACAGAGAATCAAGTCTAAGAACTGTTATGATGAAAATGTGATAATCCATTTGGGTACCCAGTAAACTGCACTGTAACCAACATGCGTATCTTAATATTGGGTCTCAGTGGGGGATTAAACATATTACAAAAGCATGTTGGTCAAAGAGGACATTTCAAACTGCTTTTACACTTTTCCTGTTGTCTAGGAAACTGCACTGCACCAGAAACTACATCCACATCCAACTCTTCGTTTTCTTCACCCTGCGTGCTACCTTCATCTTCATCAAAGACTCTGTGCTCTTCACCGATGAAGACTTCTACCACTGTGATAACTACCCAGTACGTATCTACTGTCCTTTGTAGTGACTGTCAATGCATGTGTGAATGGATGAACACATTGATAGAGAAATTAGTAATTTAGTGTGTGAAAGTGGAATAACTTACTTTTGTAACTCTTGTTAATCCTTGTTTTGATAAATTATTCATCTTTCAACATGATATGAACATACAAAAATACCGCTCCTATACACACACAAAAGTATGTGAATACCCTTCAAATGAGTGGATTCGGCTATTTCAGCCACACCCATTGCTTATAGGTGTATAAAATTGAGCACACAGCCATGGAATCTCCATAGACAAACATTGACAGTAGAATAGCTTTACTGAAGAGCTCTGTGACTTTCAACGAGGCACTGTCCATCATAGGATACCACCTTTCCAACAAGTCAGTTCGTCAAATTTCCACCCTGCTAGAACTGCCCCGGTCAACTGTAAAAATTGTCTGTCCTCGGTTGCAACACTCACTACTTAGTTCCATACTGCCTCTGGAAGCAGCATCAGCACAATAACTGTTTGTCGGGAGCTTCATAAAATGGGTTTGCCATGTGCAATTGCCATGCGCAATGCCAAGCGTTGACTGGAGTGGTGTAAAGACCACCGCCATTAGACTCTGGAGCAGTGGAAATGCGTTCCCTGGGGTGATTAAACACGCTTTACAATCTGGCAGTCCGAAGGATTAATCTGGGTTTGGCGGATGCCAGGAGAACGCTACCTGCCACAATGCATAGTGCCAACTGTAAAGTTTGGTAGAGGACGAATAGTGGTCTGGGGCTGTTTTTCATGGTTCGGGCTAGGCCCCTTAGTTCCAGTGAAGGGAAATCTTAATGCTACAATCATACAATGACATTCTAGACAGTTCTGTACTTCCAACTTTGTGGAAAGTTTGGGAAAGACCCTTTCTTGTTTCAGCATGACAATGCCCTCATGCACAAGCAAGGTCCATACAGAAATGGTTTGTCGAGATCGGTGTGGAAGAACTTGACTGGCCTGCACAGATCTCTGACCTCAACCCCATCAAACACCTTTGGGATGAATTGGAATGCTGACTGTGAGCCTGGCCTAATCTCCCAACATCAGTGCCCCACCTCACTAATGCTCTTGTGGCTGAATGAAAGCAAGTCCCTGCAGCAATGTTCCAACATCTAGTGGAAGGCCTTCCCAGAAGAGTGGAGGCTGTTTTTGCAGCAATTGGTGGGACCAACTCCACATGAATACCTATGATTTTGGAATGAGATGTTTGACTTGCAGTTGTCCACATTCTTTTGGTCATGTAGTGTATATATCTTTTCTCATCATATCCTGTAGGTGGTGTGTAAGTTAGTGGTGATGTTCTCAACTACTGCATCATGGCTAACTACAGCTGGCTGCTGGTGGAGGGACACTACCTCCACACCCTGGTCAGCGTCTCCTTCTCCAAGAAGAAACACCTTTGGTGGTACATCATCCTGGGCTGGGGTACGGACACCTGTCCTCTCTACATTACAACAACACTACTGACACCATGTCATTGTCATCTAGCAATGTCATGTCATTTTGATCTGTTAAAAGACAGACTTGATAGTGAACTATTAACTGAAATGAGAGGGTTGTATTTAACTAAACTGTTTTTGTTTTGTTTTCCTACATAGGTTTGCCAATGATTGGCATTGTATCCTGGGGCTTGGCAAAATACTTCTACGAGGATGAAGGGTGAGATGCAGATGAATGGGATGTCATCTGTTTAAAATAGTCTATGATAATTGCATCATCATAGTTCACATACATGCATGTTTCCCTTTCTCCTCAAGCTGCTGGGAGACAAGGGTACATGACTGGGTTTGGTGGATTCTCCGATTACCAGTCATACTCTTCATAATTGTAAGTGCATCAATCGCTGGTGATAACTAATGATTAGGCCTATGCATTGTTCGAGATGGAATACCAGGGCACGTTCTCAGAGCATGCGCAGACCAGCTGGCAAGTGTCTTCACTGACATTTTCAACCTCACCTTGTCCTGGATTGTAACCCTAACATGTTTCAAGCTGACCACCATTGTACCTGTTCCCAGGAACTCCAAGGTAAACTGTCTAAATGACTATCACCCTGTAGCACATCACATCTGTAATTATGAAGTGCGTTGGAAGGCTGGTCATGTCACACATCAACACCATCATCCCAGACACCCTGGAGCTACTCCAATTAGCGTACTGCCCCTACAGATCCACAGATGATGCCATCTCAATTGCATTTCACACTGTCCTTTCTCACCTGGACAAGAGAGGAAATAACTATGTGAGATTGCTGTTCATAAACAACAGCTCAGCATTCAACACTATATTCCCCTCCAAGCTCGGGACCCTAGGACTGAACCTCTGCAACTTGATCCTGGACTTCTGACAGGCCGGCCCCAGATGGTGAGGGTAGGCAACAACACCTCCGCCACGCTGACCCTCAACACAGAGGCTTAGTCCCCTCCTGTACTCCCTGTTCACCCACAATTCCAAACACCAAGTTTGCTGACGACAACGGTGGTAGGCCTGAACACCGATGGTGATGAGACAGCCTACAAGGAGGAGGTAATAGACTTGGCAGTGTGGTGCCAGGACAACAGCCTCTCCCACAATGTCAGTAAGACCAAGGAGCTGAGCGTGGACTGCAGAAGAGAGGGGAGAGAATAAGATTTGGCATGGGCCCTCGAATTGGCAAAACAGTTATACAGCTGCACCAGAGAGCATTTTGACTGGGTGCATGACCGCTTGGTATGGAAAATGCAATGCTCTCGACCGCAAAGCGCTACAGCGGGTGGTGTGGAAGGCTCAGTATAATACTGGGACCGAGCTCCCTGCCATTCAGGGGCCAGATTCACAAAACCTTCTTAATAACCTCTTTGGGATAGGGGGCAGTATTTTCACGTCCGGATGAAAAGCGTGCCCAAAGTAAACTGCCTACTACTCAGGCCCAGAAGCTAGGATATGCATGTCCCATTTGGATAGAGAACACTCTAAAGTTTCTAAAACTGTTCAAATAATGTCTGTGAGTATAACATAACTTATTTGGCAGGCAAAACCCAGAGGACAAACCATCCAGAAATTTTGTTTTGTTGAGTTCACTGTGGTTTCTATGGGTAACTTGATTTATGAGGCACCTGGTTGCAGTTCCTATGGCATCCACTAGATGTCAACAGTCTTTAGAAATTGGTTGAAGTTTTTCCTTTGAGAAATGAAGAAGTACGGCTATTCAGAATGAGTGTCAAGCCAAGTGGATCCTTTTGTTTGGGGCATGCGACCTGGAGCTCGCTCCACTTTGATTTTATCCGCTATTGAAGACCGTATATTCCGTCTGAAATTTTATTGATTATTTACGTTTTAGGAAAGTTGTTTGAAATGTTTGGACCAAGTTTACAGGTAACTTATTAGATAATTTGTAGTCATGTTGGGCGAGTTGGAACCGGTGTTTTTCTGAATCAAATGCCCAAAAAATTGACATTTTAGGAATATAAAAAAAGGAGTGTATCGAACAAAAGGACTATTTGTGATGTTTCCGGGACAAATTGGAGTGCCAACAGAAGAATATCTTCAAAGGTAAAGCATGAGTTATATCGTTATTTCTGACTTTCGTGTCGCACCTTCTTGGTTGAAATATGATTTTTATGTGTTTGTATGGTGAGGTGCTAGTTTTCTTAATTTGGTTTGGTTTTTAACCTTATGGTCCACTTAGGCAGCACCCGCTGCTCATTGAGAAGAGTAAGAACGACACGTGCTTTCACGTCAGTCTCCAATAACACCAGAAAAGTCGCTAGTCAATTTTTTGAAAATGTGTCGCTAGAGGGATCTGAATACTCGCTAAATATAGTGACAAAGTCGCAACAATGCTATCATGGACAACACCTTCTTCTTAGCAGCCGACTAGACGTCAGACCACTATTTCTTACGTTAGCGTGACTGGCCCTTGCCATACCCCCGACGTCAGAGACAGACTCAGCCACTCTCGCCCATCCTCTATTTTTGGTCTCTGCAGTGACCCTGCCGTTTGAGTGTACCCAACAGCAACCTTTTCCTGGCTGCTAATCACTTCAAGCTCTTGTTTGATGAAGTTTTTATAGAGCTTTTTATTGAAAAACCAAACCTTAGAGGTTATCCATTTTTGTTTTTGATATAGCTTGTCTGATGGCTATAATGTGTGAAAATACATTTTTTGTTTTTGTGCATATAGGGACCGCGAGCCAACAACAAAAAATAGACATAGCACAGATAAATGTAATATAATGTAAATATCAAAACTATTATAGTGACCAAATCCAATCATCCCTGTCGCGTGCTTGAAACCAGTAAATAAGCCTGTCACTAATGTCAATGGACTAACCAAAAAAGTGTTAGACAAATCAAAATGTGAGATTCTTCAAAGTAGCCACCCTTTGCCTTGATGACAGCTTTGCACACTCTTGGCATTCTCTCAACCAGCTTCATGAGGTAGTCACCTGGAATGCATTTCAATTAAGAGGTGTGCCTTGTTAAAAGTTAAAGAAATTCCACAAATTACTTCTTAACGTGTTTGAACCAATCAGTTGTGTTGTGACAAGGTAGGGGTGGTATACAGAAGATAGCCCTATTTGGTAAAAGACCAAGTCCATGTTATGGAAAGAACAGCTCAAATAAACAAAGGCAAGCGACATTCCATCATTACTTTAAGACATGAAGGTCAGTCAATGCGGAACATTAAGAACTTTGAAAGTTTCTTCAAGTGCAGTCACGAAAACCATCAAGCTCTATGATGAAACTGGTTCTCATGAGGACCGCCACAGGAAAGGAAGACCGAGAGTTACCTCTGCTGCAGAGGACAAGTTCAGCAGAGTTAACGTCACCTCAGATTGCAGCCCAATAATGATTCCATGTGTTATTTCATAGTTTTGATGTCTTCACTATTATTCTACAATGTAGAAAAAGGTAAAAAAAAAACAACCCTTGAATGAGTAGGTGTCCAAACGTTTGACTGTATATACACATACCAAGTGCACAAAACATTAGGAACACTTCCCTAATATTGAGTTGCACCCTCTTTTTTGCACTCAGAACAGCCTCAATTTGTTGGGGCATGGACTACAAAGGTATCAAAAGCGTTCCACAGAGATGCTGGCCCACGTTGACTCCAATGATTCCCACAGTTGTGTCAAGTTGTCTGGATGTCATAGACTGACCAGGTGAAAGCTATGTCATGGAAAGGGCAGGTGTTCTTAATGTTTGGTACACAAGACAAACCACACACACTGACAACACACACTCATATGCTGCTACTCTAATGCTTTATTTGACTTCTATTATGATCTATCCTGATGCCTAATCCAGCCTTCGTGTGTATATATATATATATCTACCTCAAATACTGTACCTCATACCCCTGCACATTGATCTGGTACTCCCTGTTGCAGTGCATTCGGAAATTCAGACACCTTGACTTTTTCCACATTATGTTACAGCCGTATTCTAAAATAGATTGATGAGAAAAAAAAATGTATTAAAATCTACACAAAATACTCCATAATGACAAAGCGAAAACAGGAATTTTTCAAAATCATTCAAAGTAAAACTGAGTCCCGTTGATCATTCTTGAGATGTTTTTAAAACTTGGAGTCCACCTGTGGTAAATTCAATTGATTGGACATTATTTGGAAAGGCACACACCTGTCTATACAAGGTCCCAAAATTGACAGTGCACGTCAGAGCAAAAACCAAGCCATGAGGTCGAAGGAATTGTCGGTAATGTGTCGAGACAGGATTGTGTCGAGCCACAGATCTGGGGAAGGGTACCAAAACATGTCTGCAGCATTGAAGGTCCCCAAGAACAGTGGCCTCCATCATTCTTAAATTGAAGATGTTTGGAACAACCAAGACTCTTCCTAGAGCTGGCTTCCCGGCCAAACTGAGCAATTGTGGAAGAAGGGCCTTGGTCAGGGAGGTGACCAAGAACCTGATTGTCACTGACAGAGCTCCACAGTTCCTCTGTGGAGATGGAGGAATCTTCCAGAAGGACAACCATCTCTGCAACACTCCACCAATCAGGCCTTTATGGTATAGTGGCCATAAGTAAAAAGCACATGACAACCCGCTTGGAGTTTGCCAAAAGGCACCTAAAAGGACTCAAACCATGAGAAACAAGATTCTGATGAAACCAAGATTGTCCTCCTTGGCCTGAATGCCAATCGTCACGTCTGAAGGAAACCTGGCAACATCTCTACAGTGAAGCATGGTGGTGGCAGCATCATGTTGTGGGGATGTTTTTCAGCGGCAGCGACTACGAGACTAGTCAGGAACGAAGCAAAGCACAGAGAGATCCTTGATGACAACCTACTCAGGACTTCAGACATTGTCCTGTTGGAAGGTGAACCTTCGCCAACGACCCTAAGCACACAGCCAAGACAACGCAGGAGTATCTGCAGAGAAGAATGGGAGAAACTCCCCAAGTATAGATGTGCCAAGCTTGTACTGTCATACCCTAGAAGACTTGTGGCTGTACTTTGTGCCAAAAGGTGCTTCAACACAGTACTGAGTAAAGGGTCTGAATAACTATGTAAATGTATATTTTTTTTTAATACACTTTCTAAAAACCTGTTTTTGCTTTGTCATTATGGGGTGTAGATTAATGAGGGGGGGGGAGAAATAAATGTAATCTATTTGAGTAAGGCTGTAACAAATAAAATGTGGAAAAAGTCTGAATACTTTCCGAATGCACTTTAGCTTCATTCTTGTATTTTTTTTTACTGCATTGTTGGAAAGGGCTTGTAAGCAAGCATCGTCACCGTTTGTCACATACGATGGATTCAATGGTGGAGACTTACAATTTGTTTTTTTATAACTGATTATGTAAATATTACTTTTACTCCCTATGGTAATCATTTGTTGCCATTCTATTGCAGATTAATTTTGTATTTTTTCTGAGCATCTTAACAATTCTGGTGGGAAAACTACAGATACCAGACATGCATGGAATGAATTCAGCCAATACAAGTGAGTTGTCAACATGACCATACTGTACCATTACCAAAGCATTAAGGATGTTTATTTTGTAGGCTAAAATAATGACTTAATTGCTAACAGTGTTACAGAACCTGTGTTAACTTTCTGTAAGCGTTACCCAGTCAAACCTGAATGACCAGCACAATGGCAAACTAATGGAATCTCTCAACATTTACATTTAAGTCATTTAGCAGACGCTCTTATCCAGAGCGACTTACAAATTGGTGAATTCACCTTCTGACATCAGTGGAACAGCCACTTTACAATAGTGCATCTAAATCATTTAAGGGGGGGGGGGGGGGTGAGAAGGATTGCTTTATCCTATCCTAGGTATTCCTTGAAGAGGTGGGGTTTCAGGTGTCTCCGGAAGGTGGTGATTGACTCCGCTGTCCTGGCGTCGTGAGGGAGTTTGTTCCACCATTGGGGGGCCAGAGCAGCGAACAGTTGACTGGGCTGAGCGGGAACTGTACTTCCTCAGTGGTAGGGAGGCGAGCAGGCCAGAGGTGGATGAACGCAGTGCCCTTGTTTGGGTGTAGGGCCTGATCAGAGCCTGGAGGTACTGCGGTGCCGTTCCCCTCACAGCTCCGTAGGCAAGCACCATGGTCTTGTAGCGGATGCGAGCTTCAACTGGAAGCCAGTGGAGAGAGCGGAGGAGCGGGGTGACGTGAGAGAACTTGGGAAGGTTGAACACCAGACGGGCTGCGGCGTTCTGGATGAGTTGTAGGGGTTTAATGGCACAGGCAGGGAGCCCAGCCAACAGCGAGTTGCAGTAATCCAGACGGGAGATGACAAGTGCCTGGATTAGGACCTGCGCCGCTTCCTGTGTGAGGCAGGGGCGTACTCTGCGGATGTTGTAGAGCATGAACCTACAGGAACGGGCCACCGCCTTGATGTTAGTTGAGAACGACAGGGTGTTGTCCAGGATCACGCCAAGGTTCTTAGCGCTCTGGGAGGAGGAAACAATGGAGTTGTCAACCGTGATGGCGAGATCATGGAACGGGCAGTCCTTCCCCGGGAGGAAGAGCACCTCCGTCTTGCCGAGGTTCAGCTTGAGGTGGTGATCCGTCATCCACACTGATATGTCTGCCAGACATGCAGAGATGCGATTCGCCACCTGGTCATCAGAAGGGGGAAAGGAGAAGATTAATTGTGTGTCGTCTGCATAGCAATGATAGGAGAGACCATGTGAGGTTATGACAGAGCCAAGTGACTTGGTGTATAGCGAGAATAGGAGAGGGCCTAGAACAGAGCCCTGGGGGACAAAAGTGGTGAGAGCGCGTGGCGAGGAGACAGATTCTCGCCACGCCACCTGGTAGGAGCGACCTGTCAGGTAGGACGCAATCCAAGCGTGGGCCGCATCGGAGATGCCCAACTCGGAGAGGGTGGAGAGGAGGATCTGATGGTTCACAGTGTCGAAGGCAGCCGATAGGTCTAGAAGGATGGGAGCAGAGGAGAGAGAGTTAGCTTTAGCAGTGCGGAGCGCCTCCGTGATACAGAGAAGAGCAGTCTCAGTTGAATGACTAGTCTTGAAACCTGACTGATTTGGATCAAGAAGGTCATTCTGAGAGAGATAGCGGGAGAGCTGGCCAAGGACGGCACGTTCAAGAGTTTTGGAGAGAAAAGAAAGAAGGGATACTGGTCTGTAGTTGTTGACATCGGAGGGATCGAGTGTAGGTTTTTTCAGAAGGGGTGCAACTCTCGCTCTCTTGAAGACGGAAGGGACGTAGCCAGCGGTCAGGGATGAGTTGATGAGCGAGGTGAGGTAAGGGAGAAGGTCCCCGGAAATGGTCTGGAGAAGAGAGGAGGGGATAGGGTCAAGCGGGCAGGTTGTTGGGCGGCCGGCCGTCACAAGAAGCGAGATTTCATCTGGAGAGAGGGGAGAAGGAGGTCAGAGCACAGGGTAGGGCAGTGTGAGCAGAACCAGCGGTGTCGTTTGACTTAGCAAACGAGGATCGGATGTCGTCGACCTTCTTTTCAAAATGGTTGACGAAGTCATCTGCAGAGAGGGAGGAGGGGGAGGAGGATTCAGGAGGGAGGAGAAGGTGGCAAAGAGCTTCCTAGGGTTAGAGGCAGATGCTTGGAATTTAGAGTGGAAGAAAGTGGCTTTAGCAGCAGAGACAGAGGAGGAAAATGTAGAGAGGAGGGAGTGAAAGGATGCCAGGTCCGCAGGGAGGCGAGTTTTCCTCCATTTCCGCTCGGCTGCCCGGAGCACTGTTCTGTGAGCTCGCAATGAGTCGTCGAGCCACGGAGCGGGAGGGGAGGACCGAGCCGGCCTGGAGGATAGGGGACATAGAGAGTCAAAGGATGCAGAAAGGGAAGAGAGGAGGGTTGAGGAGGCAGAGTCAGGAGATAGGTTGGAGAAGGTTTGAGCAGAGGGAAGAGATGATAGGATGGAAGAGGAGAGAGTAGCGGGGGGGAGAGAGCGAAGGTTGGGACGGCGCGATACCATCCGAGTAGGGGCAGTGTGGGAAGTGTTGGATGAGAGCGAGAGGGAAAAGGATACAAGGTAGTGGTCGGAGACTTGGAGGGGAGTTGCAATGAGGTTAGTGGAAGAACAGCATCTAGTAAAGATGAGGTCGAGCGTATTGCCTGCCTTGTGAGTAGGGGGAAGGTGAGAGGGTGAGGTCAAAAGAGGAGAGGAGTGGAAAGAAGGAGGCAGAGAGGAATGAGTCAAAGGTAGACGTGGGGAGGTTAAAGTCGCCCAGGACTGTGAGAGGTGAGCCGTCCTCAGGAAAGGAGCTTATCAAGGCATCAAGCTCATTGATGAACTCTCCGAGGGAACCTGGAGGGCGATAAATGATAAGGATGTTAAGCTTGAAAGGGCTGGTAACTGTGATAGCATGGAATTCAAAGGAGGCAATAGACAGATGGGTAAGGGGAGAAAGAGAGAATGACCACTTGGGAGAGATGAGGATCCCGGTGCCACCACCCCGCTGACCAGAAGCTCTCGGGGTGTGCGAGAACACGTGGGCGGACGAAGAGAGAGCAGTAGGAGTAGCAGTGTTGTCTGTGGTGATCCATGTTTCCGTCAGTGCCAAGAAGTCGAGGGACTGGAGGGAGGCATAGGCTGAGATGAACTCTGCCTTGTTGGCCGCAGATCGGCAGTTCCAGAGGCTACCGGAGACCTGGAACTCCACGTGGGTCGTGCGCGCTGGGACCACCAGATTAGGGTGGCCGCGGCCACGCGGTGTGGAGCGTTTGTATGGTCTGTGCAGAGAGGAGAGAACAGGGATAGATAGACACATAGTTGACAGGCTACAGAAGAGGCTACGCTAATGCAAAGGAGATTGGAATGACAAGTGGACTACACTTATCGAATGTTCAGAACGTTAAACTTACGTAGCAAGAATCTTATTGACTAAAATGATTGAAATGATACAGTCCTGCTGGAGTAGGCTAGCTGGCAGTGGCTACGTTGTTGACACTACACTAATCAAGTCGTTCCGTCGAGTGTAATAGTTTCTACAGTGCTGCTATTCGGGGGCTAGCTGGCTAGCTAGCAGTGTTGATTACGTAACGTTACGTTAAAAGAAAGACAATAGCTGGCTAGCTAACCTAGAAAATCGCTCCAGACTACACAATTGTCTTAGATACAAAGACGGCTATGTAGCTAGCTAGCTACGATCAAACAAATCAAACCGTTGTACTGTAATGAAGTGAAATGAAAATGTGATACTACCTGTGGAGCGAGGCGGAATGTTGACCGGGTTGTTGAAGTTCAATTCGGAAGACGTTGGCTAGCTCTCAAAACATGTGTACAGTATTGAGTTGTCTTGTGTATTGTAGAATTTAATTTTTTCCTTGGATATTTTCAGGAGACTTACCAAATCAACTTTTCTTTTGGTGACCTTCTTTGGTGTATACTACATACTCTGCCTTCTTACCCATAAAAGTCAGTGGTTTAACATACAAAATATGGACCTTTGTTGAGCTGGCTCTTGCATCAACACAGGTAATTTTCACTGACTTTTCTTTTTTTACTTTGTCGGAATACTAATTGAAGTCTAAATTCCCCTTTCTTCCCTTTCAGGGCTTTGGAGTTGCTGTTCTATACTGTTTTCTAAATGGGAAGGTAGGTTTTTTGCCCATTTCTCAAAACTATTATGCAAGTTGAAATAAGTGGTATAAATGGGCAATTGCTAATATTAGGCAGCAGCCATGATTAACTAGTGCTCGGTGATACACTATCCCCATCCCCTCCAAACACAGGTACAGTACGAGGTGCAGAGGAGATGGCGCAGGTGGAGGCTGAAGCAGCATCTACACGAGGAGCCCAGACAGCATGGTTCCATGAGCCAAAGTGTCTCTCCCCTTACCCAGGTCTCCTTGCTTTCCTGTTCCAGACCAGCCAGCCTGGCATGACCTTAGACCCCCCCCACCAATCACTGGAGATCTCGGCATACAGGTTAAAAAACACTTATACAGATGACTCTCAAGACATTAAGGGAACTTAAGTTCTAGAACTTGAGGAATGGTCCACAGAATCCCTTGGCCACACTTGAAGTCTTGGACATGGCATGGGAAACAGCACTGTAATGTGATGTGATTTTTGACATTTGCTCAAGCAACATTTCTAGGACTATGGACAGTGGACCAGGCCTAAAGATCTAGGACATTTGGGTTCAGTGGAAATCCTAAGAAACAAGAACATATTCAAAAAGGGGAAGTAGGACTCAGCTCTTCATCATCATGTGAAAGAGAAATCCTGGAAAGAGGTCTGGTTATGACCAGCCTTTTGTCCAGAGAATTTATCGGCATGATTGAAAATTCTCACTTTTTATTATACTTGGAAGACAGATATTTTAAGAAACATAATTTGCTGTTCTTTTGCACCAATGTACTCTATTTTCATTTTTTTTTTTTACATTTTCTGAAATAAATACCCAGATCAAGGGCTGCATATTTTCAACCGGATAAACAAATTGCTGGTGAGCATTTGTTAGACCAGTCATCTTGGTTGTCTCTAAACACTTTACCCATGTAAAATCTCAGATTTGGTCCCTTTTCTTCTTGTTCATTGTAACCTATTATAAACTGTGTGGTTCGAGTCCTGATCGGCTGACAGCCATGGTATATCAGATCTTATACCACAGATATGACAAAGCATTTATTTTTTACTGTAATGTTCACATTGGTAACCAGTTTATAATAGCAATAAGGCACCTCTGGGATTTGTGGTATATGACCAATATACCATGGCTAAGGGCTGTTCTTAGGCACCATGCAAAGCGGAGGCTATAATACCACACCCCCTCAGGCCTTATTGCTTAATTATAAAATGGTTCTAAAAAAAGAAGTGCACGAATGTCCTAAAGAACCTCTACATTGGATACTTTGCTTTCATTTCTTCCACAAAGGCAATATATTCTTTTATGGCATCTTCTTTGGACTTTCCTATTGGATTGAAAATAGAAACAGGACACATTGAAGATTTGTGTTACATTCAAAACAGAGAGTGGAAAAGCAGAATAATAAATTGTCCCCCCAAAAAAAAAATACTTACCTTCCTGTGCTTTCCAACCATCCCATTTAGATTTTCCTTGGAAGTCAAATAGTCCAGGACGCTCTGTGGACACAATGCATACATCTTAAAAGTTCTTACAACAAATAAATATTGCTTTAACTGGCAGGTATTGGCAGTCTGATAGACACTTGCCCATCGGTCAGGAGTATTTTTTGGTTACCTGAAGATTATGATCACTTGACTGTTAATGTAAAAATAAGCTACACTGAACAAAACTGTAAAAAGCAACAACTTCTCCAGTTCAGTTCATATAAAAAGGAAATCAGTTAATTGAAAATAAATAAATTAGGCCCTAATATATGGATTTCACATGACTGGGAATACAGATATACATTTGTTGGTTAGATACCTTTAAAAAAAAGTAGGGGCGTGGATCAGAAAACCAGTCAGTATCTGGTTTGACCATTTGCCTCATGCAGCCTGACATCTCCTTCCCATAGGGTTGATCAGGCAGTTGATTGTGGATTGTTGTCCGACTTGTCTTCAATGGCTGTGCAAAGTTCCTGTATTATGGCGGGAACTGGAACACGCTGTCGCACACGTCGATCCAGAGCATCCCAAACATGCTCAATGGGTGACATGTCTGGTGAGTATGCAGGCCATGGAAGAACTGGGACATTTTCAGCTTCCAGGAATTGTGTACAGATTCTTGCAACATGGGTTCGTGCATTATCTTGCTGAAACATGTGATGACGGCGGACAAATGGCACGACAATGGCCCTCAGAATATCGTCTCGGTATCAGTGCATTCAAATTGCCATAGATAACATGCAATTGCGTTCGTTGTCCGTAGCTTATGCCTGCCCATACCATAATCCCACAATGGGGCCCTCTACTCACAACGTTGACATCAGCAAACCGCTCACCCACACATGCGCTCTGCTTGGTACAGATGAAACCAGGATTCATACGTGAAGAGGACACTTCTCCAGTGTCCATCGAAGGTAAGCATTTGCCTACTGAAGTCGATTACGCGTCAAACTAGAGTTAGGTCAAGACCCTGGTGAGAATGACTGGCACACAGATGAGCTTCCCTGGGAAGGTTTCTGACAGTTTGTGCAGAATTTCTTCGGTTGTGCAAACCTACAGTTTCATCAGCTGTCCAGGTGGCTCGTCTCAGACCATCCAGCTTGTGAAGAAGCCAGATGTGGAATACCTGGGCTGGCGTGGTTACACTTGGTCTGCGGTTGTGAGGCCAGTTGGACGTACTGCTAAATTCCCTAAAACAACGTTGGAGACAGCTTATGGTAGAGAAATTAAGATTCAATTCTCTGGCAAAAGCTCTGGTGTACATTCCTGCAGTCATCATACCAATTGCACATTCAGTAAAAACCTGGTGGAACAAAACTGCACATTTTAATGGCCCTTTGTCCCTTAGTCCAAGGTGCACCTGTGTAATGATCATGCCGTTTACTCAGCTTCTTGATATGCCACACCTGTAAGGTGGATGGATTATCTTGGCAAATGAGAAATGCTCACTAACAGGGATGTAAACACATTTGGGATAAATACACTTTGTGCATTTGGAACATTTCTCTGATCTTTTATTTCAGCCCAAAGACTGAACAGTAACTGGTGCAACTGTTCCGGTCACTTGCCGAAGGCAATAAGGCAACCCTTAATGTCAATCCCTGAATGGTTTGAAACGGTTTACTTACAGACAAAAGGCAGCTAAACAATTGTTAAGTTACAAAGTGTTTTAACTCTTGAGAAATGCATAGAGGCAAAATTATACACCTTACAGTAAGACACTTTAAAGGCTGATAACTGCTTAAAAGTAGGGTCAGTAGTTGGGGCACTGCGGCACTACTTTTATTGGCATTTCCTGCATCATCTAGTAGCTTTGCTGTAGGTAGGAAATCCTGTAACTGACACAAGCTGTCTCCAATTAATCCCTATCCAGTTGTGTGTTTGGCATGGGCATGGCCTAAGTCAGGGGATGCGTAGCTCTGCTAATCTTAAATCGCACAAAATCTATTATTTGGCAAGCAATACTGTTTGTAGATCAGTGATTCTAAACCTCACTTTGCTCAAACTGATCCTCCCCAACGGACTTCAAAGTTGTCAATTAGGGGCAGTTTAAGGGGAGAGTCAAAGAAACCAACCATGGAAGTACTATATGTTGTAGCAAACTTTGACGGTAGCCCCAACCAAGACTTGAAGCTGTGATTGTCAAGCCAACACATGAACCGTTACACCAAGAAGTCCAAACCTCTTGGTGTACAGTTAAGGTGTTGGCTTGACAGTCGATGGATCCGGGTTCGAGTCCTGGTCAGGGCTACTCCCCGAATTCACTTCTATATACTTTCATGGTTGGTTTTATTGACTGTCCCCTTTAACTGCCCTTAAATAATACAACTTCTGAGTGCATTGGAGAGGATCAGTTTGAGAAAAGTGATGTGTACAAATCGTATTCCCTGCCAAATAGGCTGTGTGAATCAGCGCTAAGCCTCCCCTAGCTTAAGCGATCCCCGCGCCAACCAGACATGGATTGATTAAGTGGAGACCGCTTGTGTCAATTACAGAACATTTCCTACCTGCAGCAGCACTAGTGGACAATGCTGGAAATATCAGTAAATGCACAGTGTCTCAAAGTGCCACAAAACTCCTGGCCAAACTCACAACTTCTTATAAGTACAATGCATTCAGACCACTTGACATTGTTACATTACAGCCTTATTCTAAAATGGATTCAATTGTTGCTTTTCCTCAATCTACACACAGTACCCATAATGACGATGCAAAAACTGGTTTAGAAATTTATAAAAAGTACAAAAACGGAAATTAAACATTTACATAAGTATTCAGACGCTTTACTCAGTACTTTGTTGAAGCACCTTTGGCAGTGAATACAGCCTCAAGTCTTCTTGGGTATGACGTTACAAGCTTGGCTCACCCATATTTTTGCCTTTTGGCAAACTCCAAGCTGTGCCTTTTACTGAGGAGTGGCTTCAGTCTGGCCACTCTACCATGAAGGCCTGATTGGTAGAGTGCTGCAGAGATGGTTGTCCTTCTGGAAGATTCTCCAATCTGGAGCACATTCAGTGGCCAGCGAGTTCTTGGTCACCTCCGTGTGCTTCGTCACTATCCTGTCTCCGAGCGCTACGGACAATTCCTTCGACCTCATGGCTTTGTTTTTACTCTGACATGCACTGTCAACTGTGGGACCTTACATAGACAGGTGTGTTCCTTCCCAAATCATGTCCAATCAATTGAATTTACCACAGGTGGACGCCAATCCGGTTGTAGAAACATCAAGGATGATCAATGGAAACAGGATACACCTGAGCTCAATTTTAAGTCTCATAGCAATCAAATTATAAAGCCCCAGCCTAAAACCCCAAACAATGCAGAAGCACAGTGGCAAGGAAAAACTCCTTAGAAAGAAGGAACCTAGGAAGAAACCTAGGCTCTAAGGGGTGGCCAGTCCTCTTCTGGCTGTGCCGGGTGGAGAGGCCATCTAAGGCCAGATTGTTCTTCAAGATGTTTAAACGTTCATAGATGACCAGCAGGGTTAAATAATAATCACATTGGTTGTAGTCCGAGCATTCAGAGGTCGAGACAGCAGGTGCAGTAGAGAAAGAGTCAAAAACAGAAGGTGCGGAACAAGGTAGCACGTCTGGTGAACAGGTCAGGCTTCCCTAGCCATGGCAGAACAGTTAAAACTGGAGCAACAGCACGACCAGGTGGACTGGGGACAGCCAGGAGTCATCAGGCCAGGGAGGGGAGAGAGAGAATTAGCGGGAGCATACTTAAATTCACACAGGACACCAGATAAGACAGGAGAATTATAACAGACTGACCCTAGGCCTCTGGCACATAGACTATTGCAGCATAGATAATGGAGACAGACAGGGGTGGGTCGGGGGACACTGCGGCCCCGTCCGACGATACCTGGGGGGACAGGGTCAACAAGGCAGGATATAACCCCATTCACTTTGCCAAAGCACAGCCCCCACACCACTAGAGGGATAAACAGACCAACTTACTACCCTGAGACAAGGGTGGGTGTAGCACACAAAGACCTCATCCACCGCATGAGCCAGAGAGGGCGCAAAACCAGACAGGAAGATCACGTCAGTGATTCATGGAAGAGCACTCGTAAGCCAGTGACTCAGCCCCCGTAATAGGGCCAGAGGCAGAGAATCCCAGTGGAGAGACAGCAAGGGCAGTTTGTCGATCCAGTGCCTTGCCATTCACCTTCACACCCCTGGGCCAGACTACACTCAATCATAGGACCTACTGAAGAGATGAGTCTTCAGTATGGACTTAAAGACTGAGTATGTGTCTCACACGTTGATAAGCAGATCATTCCATAACAATGGAGCTCTATAGGAGAAAGCCCTGCCTCCACCTGTTTGCTTAGAAATTATAGGGATAATAAGGAGGCCTGCATCTTGTGACCGTGCATATGTACGGTAGGACCAAATCGGAGAGATGGGTAGGAGCAAGCCCATGTAATGCTTTGTAGGTTAGCAGTAAAACCTTGAAATCAGCCCTTGCCTTAACAGGAAGCCAATGTAGAGAGGCTAGCACTGGAGTAATATGAGCACATTTTTTGTTTCTAGTCAGAATTATAGCAGCCGTGTTTAGCACTAACTGAAGTTTATTTAGTGCTTTATCCAGGTATCCGGATAGTAGAGTATTGCAGTAGTCTAACCGAGAAGTGACAAAAGCATGTATTCGTTTTTCTGCATTATTTGACAAAAAGTACAATTTTTGCAATGTTACGAAGATAGAAAAAAAAGTGGTCCTTGAAATATTCTTGATATGTATATCAAAAGAGATCCAGAGCAACACAGAGGTCGTTCACAGTTTAATTTGAGACGACTGTACAACCATCAAGATTAATTGTCAGATCCAACAGCACAGCAGATCTCTTTGTTTCTTGGGACCTAGGACTAGCATCTGTTTTGTCTGAGTTTAAAAGTTAAAAAAATATCCCGCCCTCCACTTCCTTATGTCTACACTGGCTTCCAGGGTAGGCAATTTTGGGGATTCCCCATGTTTCATCGAAATGGACAGCTGTGTGTCGTCCACATGGTAGTGAAAGTTGACAATGTGTTTCAGAAAGACATCACCAAGAGGTAGAATATATAGTGAAAACAATAGTGGTTCTAAAATAGAACCTTGAGGTTCCCTGAAACTTACAATTGATTTGTCAGAGGACAAACCATCGACAGAGACAAACTGATATATTTCCAAAAGATAAGATCCAAACCAGGCAAGAACATGTCAGTGTAGACCAATTAGGGTTTCTAATCTCTCCAAAAGAATGTGGTGATCAATGGTGTCAAAAGCAGCACTAAGGTATAGGAGCATGAGGACCGATGCAGAGCTTTGTTCTGATGCCATTTAAAAAAGGTAATTTAACATCTGCAGTCTCAGTGCTATGATGGGGTCTAAAACCAGACTGAAGCATTTTGTATACATTATTTGTCTTCAGGAAGGCAGTGAGTTGCTGTGCAACAGCTTTTTTTTGTTGAGAGAGGAATGGGAGATTCGATATAGGCCAATAGTCATTTACTTTTTCTGAGTCAAGGTTAAGGCTTTTTCAGTAGAGGTTTTATTACTACCACTTGTAGTGAGTTTGGAACACATTCAGATTATAGGGAGCCGTTTATTATGTTTACCATAAGAGGGCCAAACACAGGAAGTTGCTATTTTTGTCGTTTAGTTGGAATAGGGTCCAGTAGGCAGCTTGACAGTTTAGAGACCATAACTATTGTCTCCATTGATCCTAGGTCCTGGCAGTTCTGTGCAGACTCATGACAACTGAGCTTTGGAGAAATAATCTGATTCAAAGTGGAGTCCGTAATTTGCTTTGTAACGATTATGAACTTTTCATCGAAGTTCATGAATGTATCACTGCTAAAGTCAAAGCTATCCTCTCTTGTTGAATGCTGCTTTTTAGCTTTGCGACAGGATAACATTTGTTTGGGGGGGGGGGGGGGGGAGATTGTTCTTATTCTCCTCAATTAGGATGATTGAGCAGCAGTGTGGGCTCTTTGATATTGCACGGTACTGCCTTCCCAAGCTAGTTGGAAGACTTCCAGTTTGGTGGAGCGCCATTTCCGTTCCAATTATCTGGAAGCTTGCTTCAGGGCTCAGGAATTTTCTGTATACCAGGGAGCAAATTTCTTGTGACAAATGTTTTTGGGATGAGCGGGGTATATGGTCACTAGTGTAACCAGGAGGAGAGGCTTCATTTAACACAGTAATTTAAATCAGGCTTTGAGACGTGTTTCAGTCCGACCAATCACAACAAGATTATGATCAGTGATTAGTTAATTGACTATGACGGCCTTGGAAGTGAGGTGTCTAACATTAAGTAGTCCTGTTGAGATATTATCACAATCGCTTTCAATAATGACAGGAATGGAAGAGGTCTTTATTCCAATGAGATTGTTAAGGCGAACACCGCCATGTTTTGTTCATCCTAGATCGAGGCACAGACACGGGATCAATGGGGATAGCTAAGCGGACTACACTGACTATGCTAGCGGCAGACTCCACTAAGCTGCCTAGCCGGCCTGCGTGCACCCTGGCCTGCACGCCATCTCATTGTGGAGCGAGAGGAGTTAGAGTCCTGTCTAAGTTGAGGGATAAGATGAGAGCACCCCTCCAGCTTGGATGGAGTCCGTCACTCCTCAGCAAGCCAGGCTTGCTCCTGTTCGTGGGGGAGTCCCAGAAAGAGGGACATTTATCTACAAATGATATATTTTGCGAGGGGCAGAAAACAGTTTTCAACCAGCAATTGAGTTGTGAGACTGCTGTAGAGCTCAACACTCCCGCTAAATGGGAAGCGGCCAGAGATAATTACTCGATGACTACAGTGACTATGCTAGCGGCAAACTCCACTAAGCTGCCTAGCTGGCAGAAAAGATCAGCTCATGAAGCCATGTTGTGTTTATACTTTTTGTTCAGTATATTTACATGCAGAAGTGCCACATATTGCCTGCCTTTCACATACAGGGGAGGAATCTAAAAAACAAGTCCTGGAAATTCTTTGTATTTCAGGCTGACTTCCATACAGTTGTCTATCTTTCAAAGATCAGTTTGGAAATATTTGCAATTTGGTTCTTTTCACTTTTTAAAAATCACCTGCCCAAAGGGGCAACTGTTCAGGACAACCGGTTGAAAGTTTCTGTTGGCTGAATGAGCAATACCAGTTGAGCATGCCGACAGCATTTCTTTCCAAAAGCCTTAAGAAAATGGTCTGGCTGCGGGGACATTTATACTACGATCTGTACTTAACTGGTGGCACAGACGCTGTTTCATCCTTTCCTACACTTAAATTGCCCTTGCTTAACGGTTGCATCTGAAGCTGTGCTTGCAACACAGTTATCCTCACCATAAGGTGATAGTTCTGCAGTATATTATGAGTAGATCGACTGCAATTAGATGGCAGTGTTAATGTAACTACTTAGCTTTTTCGGCTAGTGGAGGTCCTGTAGAACCATGTAAAGATAAAGCGTCCGGGAGAAAAAGTTGAATGAAAAAAAACAAAGACATTGGTAAATGTATTAAAAGTAAAAACCTTCAAGTTTGGCACAAACAGCAATGAGACAAGTCCGGAAGTTGAGGACGGAGCGATTGATGCGCGTTTGTCCCCACAGACGATGAAAGGGTCTGAATACTTATGTCAATAAGGTATTCCTTTTTTTTGTAAGCCGGGCCAGCAGGGTAGCCTAGTGGTTGGAGCGTTGGACTAGCAACCCGGAAGGTTGCAAGTTCAAATCCCCGAGCTGACAAGGTACAAATCTGTCGTTCTGCCCCTGAACAGGCAGTTAACCCACTGTTCCTAGGCAGTCATTGAAAATAAGAATTTGTTCTTAACTGACTTGCCTAGTTAAATAATGGTAAAATAAAAACACACACACATTTGCAATTTAATTATTTTTTTTTAAACTGCTTTGTCATTGTGTTTTTGTGTGTAGATTGATGAGGAAAATGTTTGTTTTTTAAAATCCATTTTAGAATAAGGCTGTCATGTAACAAAATGTGGAAAAGGTCAAGGGGTCTGAACACTTTCCAAACGCACTCTGTCATTATATCTCGATGCTTAATGTGGTACCAGAAAGATTAGGAAATAATCAGGGATTTGGCTTTATCAATGAGGTGCAGCCTGTAGGACAGGTTGAACAGAATGACTCACCCGTGTTGATGTTGCCAAGTGTCGCCTGCTTGTACAAACCATATATTACTGCTAGTTCAGCGTAGCTAGGTTGTACGGTCAGCCTCCTCACTGCATCGGCAGCCTTTTCAAATTCAGCCTTGGAAAAAAAGTATTATTAAGTATTGTATTGCTATCCTTGTGGGGACCAAATAATTGATTCCCATCCAAAATCTCACTCCCCTAACCTTAATTAACCTATCCCTTAACCCGAACACTACATCTAACCCCTAACATAACATTTAAAAAAAATATATATATGTTTTGTGGGGATCGGAAACATCTCGCCACTTGTTCATATGTTCCTTGTGGAGGACTTCTGGTACCCACAAGGATAGTTATAAAATATATATAGACAACTGAGCTGATGCCAAAGAAGTCTTCCACACCACATTGTGCCATGTATTAAAAACATTTATAACTGACTGAAAATAGGATGAATACCTTAACACCAAAAAAGAATCTCACTATGACAAAGGCAATCCTATGTGCCACACACATCAGTGAAAATGCACGTCAACACTAAGCTACATGCAGTAGATTCATAACAGATCAACTGCAAAAAAAATACAAATATTTAAAAAAATAAATGCATAACAAATTCAGGTATTGACACCTGGAAGGTATCAGTAACATTTTGACAGATGACTTTGGGTTAGTTACTGCACATATTTATATATAAAAATACGTTTCTGCTTACCATAGACATGTTGTTCCACAGAAAAAGCCCGAGCTACTCGTTACATGTGGAATTGCTCACTTCCGTGATTCCGTCTTACCTTTAACCTTTGAGTAGGTTGCGACACCTCAAATCCCATTGGAATAGCGGAAGAAATGGGAGGTGACAAATGCAATAGCCTATAGCTACCACAAGAGGACAGCAGGTGTCCACAGTCAATCTCCAGGTCAGTCAGGATAGTGAGAGGCCATGAAATACATTCATAAACTTCTGCATAACAAAGAATGGGTAAATTGTTGAACATAGTATGTTTATTCTGCCGATAAGCACTATCAAAATACACGTCTTGGATTTTATTTCGTGAATAAACCTATGGAACTTATTGAATTTAACAGAACCATACAAGTGATACAAGAAAATAATGTAAGTCAGAGAATATAAAATAGCTCTTACAATTTTACATGTACCGTTGAGTCACCATGACAACGGGTTAGTTTGATTATTCAATAAAATTTGTACATTTTATACAATGACATCATATTTAAATTATAACTTCAACACAAACACAACATGAGCCATCCTCAACGGTTTGGTGCCAGCAACAATATGGGACTTGATAGTACATTTCTACAATCTTTGACAAAATATTTTCACAATCTTTGGCACACATTTGATCTTTGAAAGACTCTGACCAGGTAAAGTCTAAACATTATAGTGCATTCAAAAACAATGCAAAAATAGTCTAAGGCAAAAAATAGAAAGGTCTATTTTCTTAACACATCTCCGAGTAGAAAGAAGTGATTACACAGCAGAAGCAGGCATGACACCCCCGAACAACCTATGACATTGCTGTGAGATGCAACATTTTGGCTCTGACTGACCTTAGCGTCAGGGCAGGCATGTCAGACAGCTGAGCCAAATTCAGCCGCGAGCAGGCCAAGCAGAGCTGAGGCATCTAACAGCACTGCAACTACAGTGTCGGATGCCCAGGCTTCGCTCACGTTGAAGTGAAAGCCTGACAGTACAAATTTTGTATTTATTTTTTTAAACCTGATAGCATCGGAGGCCCAGTATCTGACTGGCTAAGAAACAAGTAGGAAGACAATGATAATGTCTGGCTTCCAATTTCGTTAAAAGGTAGTAGACGCAGCAAATTTAAAGCAGCACTATAATAGTCATCTCCAAAATGCATCACTGTACATGTGCCGGAGGCTTAGTGAGCAATAGAACCATAGTTCATTTCTCTTGATAAATATAACAAGGTAAATGGTAGTGCTATAGATGACATGTCATCCAAACAAGTAGCATGTTCACTAGTAAAACAAAGGCCATTGAAATCCCTAAACTGCTTTTGATGCATAAGGCTGGTGATATTACATCCCTTAATATGACAGTCAGTACTTCCATGCTTCCTTCATTCAATCCTGCATGTAAGACTAAACCAAGCATCTCTCTCAAACATTACTGATGTCCTACTGTGATGGCCCCTTACACTCGTCCTCAGGCAGTGTGAACCGGATGGCTCGGCTCTTCTCCCAACCCCTCCTGATATGACTCAGCAGGAGAGCCACGCATGGCAGGGACAGAGTCAGCCTCCCCAGCAGCACAGCCAGCGGCAGGACCAGGAAGGTGGGAGGGAGGTAGAAGCGATACTGCTCCAGGTCCAAGCCCCGGTCCCAGCCGTAGGTCAGCATGTGGAGGGTGGCCATCAACAGGGCCATGTAGTCCAGTCTGGACTGGAGGGAAGAGAGACAGAGGATCATGATAATTAACTTATTTGAATTGAATCTGGGTGATAGCCACCTTCAGATGTACTCACTATGAGTTAATTTGGTTTGAAATCCAGCTTTATTTTATTCAATATGTCAGGTTGTGAGATCTGGTGGTGATGGCCCATTTCACATTAAAACGTTTTAAAAAAAATACACTTAAACTCTTGAACTTATTATAAACCCCCCAATACTCCATACATACCCAATCAAACCCCTTTATGAAAGATTACATGCAAATGAAGTTGGCCTACCCAGACGTACAGAACATCTGGGAGCAGATTGTTGACCTTTGAACCTCCTACAAAACCTTTTAATAACTCAACATCTTAGTGAGGTGAAAGGAAGTGGTGATTTGAGTGGTATATTATATGTGCTCATCGTGGAAGCACGAGTGTAGTAAAGAGGCCCAAGGGAACAGTATGACCTACAAGCTCAACATTTGTCCTTAATGAGCCCCTGTAGTCAGCGCGCGTGTGTCTGTGTCCGTGTGTGTGGTCCCTCTAATTATTAGCACAGAACAGGGCACTACAGAGAGCAGCTGAATTATAATTACTCTTGACAAGTGGGAAGGTTCAGTCGTGACTCACCTGTTTCATCCTCATCCCTAAATATACATGGAACAAAAATATAAAACGCAACATGTTGGTCCTGAGCTGAAATTTAAAAATCCATATACAAAAAAAGTGTATTTCTCTCAAATGTTGTGCACAAATTTGTTTACATGCCTGTTCATGAGCATTTGTCCTTTGCCAAGATAATCCATCCACCTGACAGGTGGGGCAAATCAAGAAGCTGATTAAACAGCATGATCATCACACAGGTTCACCTTGTGCTGGGAACAATAAAAGGCCACTTTAAAACGTGCAGGTTTGTCACACAACACAGGGGGGTGCTGGGGAGTATTTATGTCTGTAATAAAGCCCTTTTGTGGAGAAAATTCAATCTGATTGGCTGGGCCTGGCTCTCCAGTGGGTGGGCCTATGCCCTCTAAGGCCCACACATGGCTGCACCACTGCCCAGTCATGTGAAATCCATAGATTAGGGCCTAATGAATTTATTTCAATTGACTGATTTCCTTATAAGAACTAACTCAGTAAAATCTTTGAAATTGTTGCGTTTATATTTTTGTCCAGTATACATGTTTATTACATAAAATACTAAAATGTATAAAAAATGTTGTTGTTTTTTTACCCCCTTTTTTCTCCCCAATTTCATGGTATCCAATTTTTAGTAGCTACTATCTTGTCTCATCGCTACAACTCCCTTACGGGCTCGGGAGAGACGAAGGTTGAAAGCCATGCGTCCTCAGATACACAACCCAACCAAGCTGCACTGCTTCTTAACACAGCGCGCATCCAACCCGGAAGCCAGCCGCACCAATGTGTCGGAGGAAACACCGTGCACCTGGTACTCTTGGTTAGCGTGCACTGCGCCTGGCCCGCCACAGGAGCCGCTGGTGCGCGATGAGACAAGAATATCCCTACCGGACAAACCCTCCCTAACCCAGACGATGCTATGCCAATTGTGGGTCGCCCCACGGACCGGGACGGACCTCCCGGTCCCGGACGGTTAGACAGAGCCTGGGCGTAAAATGTATAATTATTGGTAAAATGAGATACAAGGCTCTGTTAAGAGTCAGTGCGAGTTAACAGTTCCTAATACCAGCCTAACTCACTTAAAGCAACGTCCGTCTGTCGTCAGCACTACGACTAAGCCGGACTGAACTCGCTACACTATGTCTGGCTGGCTGCACGCTTAAGGGACTGCAGGACTGTAATCTTGATGGAGAATAATGCTCAAATGTTTTACTGCGGCTCCGGGCTGTAGGCAGACAGGCTAAGCAGAACCCAGGACTTTTATCACACGGACTAGCAGCATGTGACTAATCTGGCGCTGACTGGATCAGCTTAGCATACATATGAAGGGAAAGTTCTAAACGCTCCAAAGAAGGACAAATCCCTGGGAAATGGAACCATCCAACCTTTATGAATTCCGCAGCATGCGAGGAGAAGAGTTGACACACACAGCTCAGAGGTTGTCTTTCTACAGTAGGCTACAATGTTAATGTGTTTTGCCAGTCTTTGACTGCTTCGTTGAACTACTGCTCATGTACACAGAAAAGGTGTACTGTGCAAATGTGCTGACCTGTACGAAGCTGAACTCCCTCCAGTTGAGCGAGTTGCCCACGGTGGGCAGTGAGGAGATAGCAGAGAAAGAAGGCCTTGCCCCACCGACTAAACATCAGTCTGACTTCCCTCTAGCCCCACCAACTAAACATCAATCTGAGCCAGGGTGCCTATAGACAGATAGAGCTCCATCCTCCACACCTCCTCCTCTACCCACCCACGAGCCCTCCTGGTCTACCTTCACCTGCACAGTAAACACACATGGTTGCTTACTGTGATGTCAGGTGGTTACACTATGAATAAGCCATTGCAAATGTTTTACCATATTGAAAACGTTCTAAATGCCGATGAGTTGTAATGTTTTTAATGCTTTAGTCCTATACATTTATAATTCAATACGAATTCATGAATAGTATGTAGGCTAAACTATTTATAAATAGTTTACTGATGCTTTTCTCACCTGTTTGAAGGCAGCGTTGAGCAGATTGTAGCGAGCAGACCTGCGCATGGGCAAACACAGGCTGTAGACAGCGTGCAGCGCACGCAGAGGAAGGCACAGAGGCCCAACTGCTTCCGCTGCTGCAGCCAGCGATCCAACCAGTTGGGGAAACTCATGTACTTGGTGTCCCACAACAGCTGCAGGAAGGCTGCCACGAGACCGGGCAGGTAGGCCAGAGCCAGGGTCACCAAGGCCACAGAGTTTACCACCTCCACCGGAATTTTGTAGAATGTGCTCTTCCCAGCAGTGGGGTACGGGTGGACAACATCACAAAGGAAGTTGTAGGTGTAGAAGAGGAGGAAGTGGCCGAGGGTGGAGAGACATGGGACGCGCCACGAGGGGAAGAGGTACAGGGGGGTGATTTGCAGTGACAGCAGTAGGGCCAAGAGCGCTGTACTCCAGATCTGCCGCAGTCTTGGCTTCATCCCTGGCCGCCTCTCCTCTGCCAAGGAGATAGAGAAATCAGCACCTGGATAGTAAAGAGGCGAGTGTCAGAGAAGAGTGTCAGGGAAGGGAATCTTCACCAAGGAGAACCCAACTGAAGAGACACGATACTTCACCAATAGCCCACATCACATAGTTTAGCTACATTAACACCGTATGACCAACACCTGTGATAATATGGTTGCAACTCGAGAATGTGTGAAACATGTAACATTACATACTGTGGACATTGTCCAGTTTAGAGCAAAACAACTATAAAACAGTAGGGCTAGGCAATATGGCCAAAATATTCTATCACAGTATTTCAAAACAATTGGACTGTATTTTTAGTTTTTGAATAATTAAAAGTCCTACATTTGCTTTATGAGTAGTGAGTGATCCTAGGGTGGCAACATGTACATTCTATGTGACTTCTGATCGTTTTATACTGTTCAAGTCAACTTCAACCAAAAGACATTTCAGCACTTATCATTGCTGCATTTCCTGCACTCAATTATAGTGGTGGAAAAAGTACCCAATTGTCATACTTGAGTAAAAGTAAAGATACGTTAATAGAAAATGCCTCAAGTAAAAAGTGAGAGTCACCCAGCAAAATACTACTTTAGAAAAAGTATACTAAAAGTATTTGGTTTTAAATATTTAAGTACAAAAAGTAAATGTAATTGATCAAATGTACGTATAGTTGAAGTCAGAAGATTACATACACTTAGGTTGGAGTCATTAAAAATCGTTTTTCAACCACTCCACAAATTTTTTGTTAATAAATTATAGTTTTGGCAAGTTGGTTAGGACATCTACTTTGTGTATGACACAAGTCATTTTTCCAACAATTGTTTACAGACAGATTATTTCACTTATAACTCAGTGTATCACAATCCCAGTGGGTCAGAAGTTTCCATACACTAAGTTGACTGTGCCTTTAAACAGCTTGGAAAATTCCAGAAAATGATGTCATGGCTTTAGAAGCTTCTGATAGGATAATTGACATCATACGAGTCAATTGGAGGTGTACCTGTGGATGTATTTCAAGGCTTATCTTCAAACCCAATGCCTCGTTGCTTGACATCATGGGAAAATCAAAAGAAATTAGCCAAGACTTCAGAAAAAAAATGTAGACCTCCACAAGTCTGGTTCATCCTTGGGAGCAATTTCCAAACGCCTGAAGGTACCCCGTTCATCTGTACAAACAATAGTACTCAAGTATAAAAACCATGGGACCACGCAGCCGTCATACCGCTCAGGAAGGAGACGTGTTCTGTCTCCTAGAGATGAACGTACTTTGGTGCGAAAAGTACAACTCAATTCCAGAACAACAGCAAAGGACCTTGTAAAGATGCTGGAGGAAAAGGGTACAAAAATATCTATATCCACAGTAAAACGAGTCCTATATCGACATAACCTGAAAGGCCGCTCAGCAAGGAAGAAGCCACTGCTCCAAAACCGCCATAAAAAAGCCAGACTACGGTGTGCAACTGCACATGGGGGCAAAGATCGTACTTTTCCGAGAAATATACTCTGGTCTGATGAAACAAAAATATAATTGGCTTGCGAGCTGAAGAATACAATCCAAACAGTGAAGCATGGGGATGGCAGCATCATGTTGTGGGGGTGCTTTGCCGCAGGAGGGTCTGGTGCACTTAACAAAATAGATGGCATCATGAGGCAGGAAAATTAGGTGGATATATTGAAGCAACATCTCAAGACATCAGTCTTAAAGCTTGGTCGCAAATGCGTCTTCCAAATGGACAATGACCTCAAGCATACTTCCAAAGTTGTGGCAAAATGGCTTAAGGACAACAACGTCAAATTATTGGAGTGGCCATCACAAAGCCCTGACTTAAATCCTATAGAACATTTGTGGGCAGAACTGAAAAAGTGTGTGCGAGCAAGGAGACCTCCAAACCTGACTCAGTTACACCTGCTCTGTCAGGAGGAATGGGACAAAATTCACCCAACTTATTGTGGGAAGCTTGTGGGAGGCTAACCGAAACGTTTGACCCAAGTCAAACAATTTAAAGGCAATGCTACTAAATACTAATTGAGTGAATGTAAACTTCTGACGCACTGGGAATGTGATGAAATAAATAAAAGCTGAAATAAATCATTCTCCCCTCGGAACGCCACCTCCCCCCGTTCAGGGGAACGGTGGCGCATGGAATGCAAAAATATTCTTAGAAATATTTAACCTCCACACATTAACAAGTCCAATAGCTTAAATGAAAGATAAACACCTTGTTCATCTACCCAGCGAGTCAGATTTCTCAAATGTTTTACGGCGAAAACATAGCACATATTTATGTCAAACCACCACAAAGACACAGACGATATGCAGCCATTTTGTAGAACAAAAGATGCAATCACAAACGCAGGATTAAAAGAAAAATAATTCACTAACCTTTTGAAAATCTTCATCAGATGACAGTAATAGGACATGTTACACAGTACATTTATGTTTTTTTCAATAATATGCCATTTATATCCATAAATCTCCGTTTACATTGACGCCATGTTCAAAAATGCTAAAAAATGTCAGGAGAAATTATAGATAGCTCCGCCAGATAACGCCAGATAACAGCAATACACATCATAAACTTTGAATAAATATACATGTTCTACATATAGTTAACTATTATTCTGACATTTCACATTCTTAAAATAAAAGTGGTGATCCTAACTGACCTAAGACAGGGAATTTTTACTCGGATTGAATGTCAGGAATTGTTAAACTGAGTTTCAACGTATTTGGCTAAGGTGTATGTAAACTTCCAACTTCAACTGTATGTATCAAAAGTATAAATAATTTCAAATTCCTTATATTAAGCAAACCAGATGGCACCATTTTCTTTTTTAAAATGTATTTAAGGATAGCCAGGGGCCCACTCCAAGAGACCTAATTTACCAACAAAGCATTTTTATTTAGTGAGTCCTCCAGATCAGAGGCAGTAGACGACCAGGGATGACAAGTGCGTGAGTTGGCCCATTTTCCTGTCCTGCTCAGCTTTCAAAATGTAACAAGTACTTTCAGGTGTCAGGGAAAATGTAGGGAGCAAAAAGTACAGTATTTTCTTTAGGAATGTAGTTTAGTAAAAGTTGTCAAAAATAGCAAAGTACAGATACCAAAAACAAAAAACGACTTAGGAAGTATTTTTACACACCTCAATTGAGAATTTCCACACTGCCAAATAATCTTGGGACTTATTTTTAACCGAATGTTGCAATTGCGATTTGACTTGCGAATTAGAGACAAACTGTTGGAGTCATGGAAATAGAAGGACTATTCTAATTCTATAGTTAGAATATAATAGTGGGCACTTTGAATAGAGTGTTGTTTGAGATGACAACAAATTAAAATGCCAGGGAGGAGTTGTGACAGGGTAGGAATTAAAGTTTTGATAAGTGTTTCCCAGGGGACCCTATACATTTTGGCTACGTTGCATGTTTTCTCTTAGCTACTTCATGTAGCTAACATTCTTGCTTTGCATATTCCTCTTTGATTTAGAAGATACAATTGCACAAACAACATGCTGGTGTTGATCTACACCATCACTGGTATTATCAGGCTGTATTAGCTAGCTACGTTTGCTTTTACTCAGTACATATATTAGCGGCTAATAATTAGCGTCTCACAAGATGTAGGGCAACTTCCTAAGAAAAAGACAAACTAGCTGTTTGCTGATGTAAGAAACACAAACTAATAGTGTAATTATAGAACACCAGTCGATTTATATTAAGAAGCAAAGTGAAAACAGCATTGTTGTCATCAACATTGTTGCATGTGCTGCATTGACCATGCAGACTGAACGCAAGTGTCTCGTGGTTGAGGAACATCAAATGCGCTTATTGCGTGGCTAGGGCTGTGTGGAAAGTGACAAATGTGTTTATACTGAACTGGATGGGGCACAGAGAGAATTTGGTTTCACTTGTGCTATATGAAACAGGTCCAACTTAATATAAAATTGATCCTCACACTCGTTTTTTCTTCAAGATCTACACAATCAGATAAAAGTTCATTGATTTGACTTGTATTCTTTTGTGAGTGGTGTACGTATTTTATTGGTTGAAATGTAATGGACGCTATATATAGAAAACAGGGGAGTTTTGAGATCCATTATACACATTGTGGATCGTATAAGAACCAGTGTACCGGAGTTTCCTTTTCGAACACAACAGCTTGCCATTTCTTTGGCCACTTTGGCCGCTCTTTGGCCAAAGTGACCATGCAGACTGAACGCAAGTGTCTCGTGGTTGAGGAACATCAAATGCGCTTATTGCGTGGCTAGGGCTGTGTGGAAAGTGACACGGAGAGAGATGGCTCAAGTAGCATAGTAAACTATCAAAATTGACATTACACATGGCGTATCACATTTAACAAACCAAACATTCAAATACCGGTAAGGTAAAACCCCAAACCGGTCCCTGCATCAATACTGGTGTATCAGAATGTAATTCAGAGTAGTAATGTCTGTCTTCTCTGGCACTGTTGTGTGTGCAGATCACCTAGGCTTTACCTGTCTGCTGCCGTCCCTTGGCCCCTTCTGCAGTCTCCAGGCCGAGATCACATTGAAACCCTTCACCACACTGATCTCTGGGAAAATATTGGCCAGCATTTGACTGCTTATCACTGTTGATCTTAGTACCAGTACTAACATCCACCAGAGTCTTCCCCACTAGCGTCTCCCTCAGCCCAGCTAGGGTGGAGTAGTGCTCGGGGAACAGGGCCACGAACACCAGGTCGGCCTGGGTGGCAGCCTGGTGCTGGGTGGTCACTTCAACCTCCGCGGGAAAGAGGGAGGCACAGCGCTTGGGGTTGCGGCTGCCCACCACCACCCGGTACCCAGAGGCTACCAGCCTGGTGGCTAAGGAGCGGGAGAAGTCACCTGTGCCCAGGATGCCAACCAAGGGGTTACCTGGATCGGACATTGAGGTTTTGAGATGTCTGGGGCTAGCACCACCAAGTAATAGAGGCCTCTCCATCTCCTCCTTGGGCATCCTGTCCTGAGCTGAAAAAAGCGAAAAGTCGCTAATATTGTAAAATGTCTATCAATAGACAATTATGTCTGTGCAGCATTCAATGTAAAGACTGTGTTACTGACACAAATTAACACTGATGTAACGTTACTACTTGATTCAACTTGCTAACTAACCTACTACTTACTACATGTTACTAAAGTTACTAGCTAGACATCCTTCATTTGTGCACGCCTCTTGCAGGTGTACTGGCTTCAATACTTAGACATTGAGGTATTGAAGCCATGGCTGCGCATATTGATACTCTACTTAGCTGACGCTACTCCTACTCAAAGGAGAGCTAACAGTTAACGTTAGCTAGCTGAGCAGGCTAACGTTACCTACCTGTCCTTGCTTGGTTGAACGCCTAGCTAACTTTTTGCCCAAAAATACAGAACATGGAAGTACCAACTCTTTTCGACAAAATTGGTCAACTTCTAAAAATGTCTTGTGTATAATTGAACTAACTAGCAACACCAAAATAGGCCTACATAATGTAAGTAGACTAAAGGCAATTAACCAGCGACTGTAGCGGTCCGTTCCATTTCATATGGTTATGAAGACATTTCTGTCAGCCATCGCCATATATTGCTGCAGCATTTAAGGCCACTTTAAAATCTGACTTTAAACCCCGAGATCCGTTATGGCATCAGTGTTCGTGGTTAACTTTCATCTCAGCCGACAGCTCTATCTGGGCTCATGTTGGATGCCAGGCATGTCCGAACCATTTCCCCGCCTGACTTGCTCCCAAGCCCTGGCTGCTCTGCAGCATTACTGTAACCTTCCCGGCTCCATCGGTCAAGATGAGCGCGTAAAGCTGGGATTTCTGTGGAAAGCCTCAGCCTTGATCACAGAATCACACAAATATATGACCATCGGCAGCCTTTGACTCGTCCGACTGATTTGGAGTGGAATATCACTCTAATCCATCTTGTAATCAATAAATCACAGAGCATTTAATGTGATTTATTGGAAATAAATGACTGTCTTTGATACAGGACCAATGTTTTTTTCATGTCGATTGTATACATATTTCATATACATTAGCCTCTGTTTCAGTCTATTTTAACATGTAATATTTCCCTTCATGCCAACAACTGTAAGAATGCATTTGACTACCAGCAGCAGAGAACGATTGCCACATTCAGTTTACTTACAGTGAGGGGATAAATTATTTCTCTTCTACAACATGTTTTAAGTTTATAATGTAAATACTTGATTTGTAACAGAACAAGGGACTACCGGTCACTCTGTGAGCTTTAGGGTCAAAGGTCAACAGAGATCCAGCCAAGTCTAAAAACCTTCCTCCACGTCATCCACTGGCACCACATCAACTATTGCCCAAATCTGTCTCCCAAACTGAGGACGTGTTGTCATTATGAGATGGGCAGTGGGCACTAATGCAGCCCAGGGGACCATGACTCTGTGAGTCAGTCTCACTGCATCAGATAACACAGACTGGGCTGGAGAACTGGGTCAGGCTAGAGTTGGAGCCTGGGAGCAGACATGTATAGCCAGCAGTAGCAACTCATGGTCAACGTATTGACAATGGAACACTTTGGTGCTTCAAAATTGTACACATACACAGAGAGCAGCGCAGATCAACATCAAATTCTGTGTTTAGCTGGGAGTTTACTGGTGATATTTCAATGGGCATTGCTCATTTGAATCACATGATTTCAAAAAATCTACTGCATTGTACCCTATATCAGGCTGCATGTTCCTAACTAAGGTTGGATATACTGTACTGTGCTATGTGACATTTGATTGAGTCCTCTTCCTCCATTGGCCTCTGAAAACATAGCATCCTCCGAACAAGTTGCGTGATTAGGGAAATTGTACCCTATGACTCTACCACAGGGCAGCGGTCGTTCATTGCAATGACCTCCATAGCATGGATAGTGGTGCGCCCTGCCTCCCTCTTTCCCTTGTTTTGTTATCTCCTGAAGGTGTATTGTTCAAATCCCTGGGAAAGGTCACATCAGCAGCCATGTGAGTAATGAGGCAGTAAGCATTTATCCTTTGTTGACGGAAACAAATGTGTTTATACTGAACTGGATGGAGCACAGAGAGAGTTCGGTTTCACTTGTGCTATATGAAACAGGTCCAACTTAATATAAAATTGATCCTCACACTCGTTTTTCTTCAAGATCTACACAATCAGATAAAAGTTCATTGATTTGACTTGTATTCTTTTGTGAGTGGTGTATTTATTTTATTGGTTGAAAAGTAATGGACGCTATATATAGAAAACAGAGGAGAGTTTTGAGATCCATTATACACATTGTGGATCGTATAAGAACCAGTGTACCGGAGTTTCCTTTTCGAACACAACGGCTTGCCATTTCTTTGGCCACTTTGGCCGCTCTTTGGCCACTGCAGTTACTCAGATGTGGGTAAACCATGTCATGTTGTCCTTCTCTTTGAAGAAATGTTTCATCTTGACTTGAAATGACTAATACAAACCTGCATACTTCGATGACCACTAATCTCTTCGTGTGTATGTTCTCAGTGACCTGTTACTATATAATTTTGGATTATCGAGATTATAGAGATAATCAGACAGCTAAAGTGATAACATGAGATTGAATCTATTTTTGAGATAGCCAGACCTGTTGCTGATTAAATTATAGCTCAAGTCCACCCACATCCTAAGGGATATGTCTGGATCTGACAGTAGTGTGCCTGCAGCCAGCATCAGTTCATGTCCTCCACGTGTTAGTCTATCAACAATGGGACTCTGATAGTGTTGGGTTGAATCACCCTTTTCGTGTCTGATAGAGATGATTCTTTTTCACTTGCAATGGCGGGAAAAGCAGGACATCAACTATGTGGGCGATGTAATCTTGATTACATCGCCCACATGTCCATCACCTTATTTGTGTGGGTTTAAAGCTACCAATGTCAAAGCAATACATACATCTAAACGGGCTACTGTTTCACACATCCTTTTGGTGTCCAATGGACTGATAGTGTGGGATTGCTATGTTAAAATCTACTGTAGTTACAATACATCAATAACAGGAATAAGCAAACTTGGTCTCATTGGATTTTATTACAAGTTTATTTTAAGACCAAGTGGGGTATGCTTGAGTTTATTTGAAAAAGAAAAATGCTATGCTCCACTGCGTCCTTTTCTTCGGGCAAAATAGCTTATGGGAGAAAGAGAAGGTTTGTGACATCCCTTACCACAAAGATACTTTACTGTTGAAAAGGTGCACTTACAGCATATCAACCTCTGGAATTACATGTACTGAAATATATTATTTTGGATTGTTGTGTCAAAAGGTGAGCTGGATTAAGTCATGTAGTACCTTTAAAGGGCTTCAAAGGTCCAGTGGAAGAGTCAACCCATGTAGAAGGGAGTCCTAGGGGTGGACATGTGATCCCCAGCAGAGTCCCATCCTCCATCATCTGAACACAATTCAGGAGAGCCTTAATCAATTGTTAAACTAAACGTAAATCATGTGCTACCAACATTTATTTTGATTGAAGCCTGAACCCAGTTAGGATTTAGAGTAGTCAATGGTGAACATTATTTTGCTCACCAGCCCAATCAGGCTTGTTACAAGAGTAGAGAGATTATTTAGTGTTCAAAAGGGCATTTACCTTCCGGCACCAACATCGGTGAGAGAGGTCTGAGCATGTGAACCAGGGAAGCGTCTGATATTCCAGGCCCAGCTTTGGTAGTTGTACATGGATAACCTGGATATTTGCTCATTGGAGCACCTGTTACAAATGGCAATCAGCGTTATATAAGGTAAATGACAAGCTGAACTCTCTCTCTTTCTATCTCTCTGTGAAATGTGAGCTAGCTAAAGCATAATCACCTGCTCTCATTGAATATGGGTTAACTCCATGTTGGGCCATTTGGCAACCCTGTGGTGGAGGTGAATCAAAAAACTCCTGTGCCCCTTGACATCCCTGTGGTGGAGGGAAAAAATCCTGTGCCCCTTGACATCCCTGTGGTGGAGGGAAAAAATCCTGTGCCACTTGACATCCCTGTGGTGGAGGGAAAAAATCCTGTGCCCCTTGACATCCCTCTGGTGGAGGGAAAAAATCCTGTGCCCCTTGACATCCCTCTGGTGGAGGGAAAAAATCCTGTGCCCCTTGACATCCCTGTGGTGGAGGGAAAAATCCTGTGCCCCTTGACATCCCTGTGGTGGAGGGAAAAAATCCTGTGCCCCTTGACATCCCTCTGGTGGAGGGAAAAATCCTGTGCCCCTTGACATCCCCTGGTGGAGGGAAAAAACATCCCTCTGGTGGAGGGAAAAAATCCTGTGCCCCTTGACATCCCTGTGGTGGAGGGAAAAAATCCGAAAGGCAGCGAGGAGGTGGAGTAAATAATAAACATGAGAATTGCTGATTGCAGATAAAATAGGACTTTGATTTACATGTAAAAAAGGGAAAGTTTGGAGTGAGTAGCCTACCTCAAAACTCTGAAGAGACTCAGCTTCCACTGAACAGATGGGCAAATCAAACACGATGGGCTTCACTGGTGAAGAAATGGGCAGCTCCACCACAATGGGCTCCACTGGAGGTGGAGGGAAGAAATCCTGGGCCCTTTGACATCTCTGAGTTGTAGGTGAGGCAAAATAATCCAATAGGGAGGGAGGAGGAAGAGTAGTTCTGGCCTGTGGAACTGAAGTTTCCATGTCTGTCTTTCTTTTTTTATGTCGCTGTGTCAAACCCTTCAGTGGAATATGTTTCGGAGGTGGTTGGGCAAATTGGGAAAGGACATAAACAAATCAAATTGTTATCGTCACATACGCCGAACACAACAAGTGGAGACCTTACCGTGAAATGCATACTCACAAGCCCTTAACCAACAATGAAGTTTTAAGAAATTAAGAGTCAATAAAATATTTACTAAATAAGCTAAAGTTTTTTTTTTAAAGCATTTGTAAACATGTGAATTTCTGATTGCAATTAAACTAGGACAATGATTTACAAATTAAAAGGGACAGTTTGGAGTGAGTAGCCTACCTCAAATCTCTGAAGCGACTCAGCTTCCACTGGAGCGATCGGCAGCTCAAACATGACGTGCTTCATTGGTGGAGAGATGGGCAGCTCAACCATGATGGGTTTCACTGGTGGAGAGATGGGCAGCTCAACCACAACAGGCTTCACTGGTGGAAAGATGGGCAGCTCATCCAAGATGGGATTCGCTGGTGGAGAGATGGGCTCCTCAACCACGATGGGCTCCATTGGAGGTGGAGGGAAGAAATCCTGGGACCTTTGACATCTCTGAGTTGTAGGCGGAGCGAAATAATCCAATAGGGAGGGAGGAGGAGGAGTAGTTCTGGCCTGTGGAACTGAAGTTTTCATGTCTTTCTTACTTTTTTTATGTCGCCGTGTCAGACCCTTCAGTGGCTTATTTTTCCGCAGTTGTAGGGCACCCTGGGAAAGAACATAAGCTAATCAAAATAAATCTAATTGTATTCGTCACATGCACTGAATACACAAGTGTAGACGTTACCGGGAAATGCATACTCACTAGCCCTTGACCAACAATGAAATTTTAAGAAATTAAGAGTCAAGAAAATATTTACTAATAAGCAACAACAACAAAAAATCATAGGTAAAGGTGTGAATTTCTGATTGCAGTTAAAATAGGACCATTATTTACAAAAAAGGGACAGTTTGGAGTGAAAGGGACAGTTTGGAGTGAGTAGCCTACCTCAAATCTCTGAAGTAACTCAGCTTCCACTGGAGCAATCGGCAGGTCAAACATGACGTGCTTCACTGGTGGAGAGATGGGCAGCTCAACCATGATGGGTTTCACTGGTGGAGAGATGGGCAGTTCAACCACAATGGGCTCCACTGGTGGAGAGATGGGCAGTTCAACCATGATGGGTTTCACTGGTGGAGAGATGGGCAGCTCAACCATGATGGGTTTCACTGGTGGAGAGATGGGCAGCTCAACCACAATGGGCTCCACTGGTGGAGAGATGGGCAGTTGAACCACGATGGGCTCCACTGGTGGAGAGATGGGCAGCTCAACCATGATGGGCTCCACTGGTGGAGAGATGGGACTCTCGACCACGATGGGCTCCACTGGTGGAGAGATGGGAAGATCGACCACGATTGGTTTCACTGGAGGAAAGATGGGCTATATGTAGCAATATAAAAACAGAAGGTTAGTCCAGAAACAACGCAAATCAAATACAATGTAATTGACGCACGGCCTAAAACAGACCTGTTTGCTCACTTATGAAAATGCAAACCATAATAATCATCCTCTCCCTCATCATACATCCTAACTCATGCTGTCTCCTCCAAAGGAGAAACGTACCTGTGCCCTACTCTGTATGCACAAAAGGGTAACAAAGTACCACATGAAGAACATAGATTGGTACTCCTGACACTTCTGCCATGCAACCTCAATCATCTCCTCAACAGTCCCAATGCTACAGGAGAGGAAACACACCAGGTTGTTTAGATTGGGTGGAAGGAGGTTTCACACCGTGGATACGAAAAAGTCTTTAGATTTCAGACCTGAACTCAATCTAGGTAATCTGGGTAATACAGGTAATCTGAAACTCCATGACATTGGTCCAATATCTCAATCAACTTCACTGTAAAGGTAGTGTAATTATAGCACTCAAAATCCCATCATGAATGTATCTGGTGGACAGTGTAGATGTGCAGATGTCAATGCTGAATTAATAAACAAAGTACTTACTTTGCAAGAGGACCAGGGAATGCTGTGAGGACTCCAGGCTGCTCCTGTTGGCTCTGCTGGGGGAGATCAGAGGACGTAGGAAGGGGGAGATGGGCAGAAGCATCGACAATCTGAGAAGAACCAGCCTCTATTTCCCAGGTGGACCCTTGACAAGGTTGATCCTGGTGGTTCACAGGTGGAGAGATGGGCAGCTCCACCACAATGGGTTTCATAGTTGGAGAGATGGGCAGCTCAACCATGATGGGTTTCACTGGTGGAGAGATGGATAGCTCAACAACAACATGCTTCACAGGTGGAAAGATGGGCAGCTCATCCACGATGGGCTTCACTGGTGGAGACATGGGCAGCTCAACCACAATGGGCTTCACCGGTGGAGAGTTGGGCAGCTCCATCACGATGGGATTTACTGGTGGAGAGATGGGCAGCTCAACCACAACGGGCTTCACTGGTGGAGATATGGGCAGCTCAACAATGATGGGTTTCACTGGTGGAGACATGGGCAGCTCAACCACGATGGGCTTCACTGGTGGAGAGATGGGCAGCTCAACCACAATGGGCTTCACTGGTGGAGAGATGGGCAGCTCAACCATGATGGGTTTCACTGGTGGAGAGATGGGCAGCTCAACCACGATGGGCTTCACTTGTGGAGAGATGGGCAGCTCAACCACAATGGGCTTCACTGGTGGAGAGATGGGCAGCTCAACCATGATGGGTTTCACTGGTGGAAACATGGGCAGCTCAACCACGATGGGCTCCACTGGAGGTGGAGGGAGGAAATCCTGGGCCCTTTGACATCTCTGAGTTGTAGGTGAGGCAAAATAATCCAAAAGGAAGGGAGGAGGAAGAGTAGTTCTGGCCTGTGGAACTGAAGTTTCCATGTCTGTCTTTCTTTTTTTATGTCGCTGTGTCAAACCCTTTAGTGGAATATGTTTCGGAGGTTGTTGGGCAAATTCGGAAAGGACAAACAAATCAAATTGTTATCGTCACATACGCCGTACACAACAAGTGAAGACCTTATCGTGAAATGCATACTCACAAGCCCTTAACCAACAATGAAGTTTTAAGAAATTAAGAGTCAAGAAAAGATTTACTAAATAAGCTAAAGTTTTCTAAGAAGCATATGTAAACATGTGAATTTCTGATTGCAGTTAAACTAGGACCATGATTTACAAATGAAAAGGGACAGTTTGGAGTGAGTATCCTACCTGAAATCTCTGAAGCGACTCAGCTTCCACTGGAGCGATCGGCAGCTCAAACATGACGTGCTTCACTGGTGGAGAGATGGGCAGCTCAACCATGATGGGTTTTACTGGTGGAGAGATGGGCAGCTCAACAACAGGCTTCACAGGTGGAGAGATGGGCAGCTCAACCATGACATGCTTCACTGGTAGAGAGATGGGCAGCTCATCCACAATGGGCTTCACTGGTGGAGAGATGGGCAGCTCAAATGCAATGGGCTTCACTGGTGGAGAGATGGGCAACTCAACCATGATGGGTTTCACTGGTGGAGAGATGGGCAGCTCAACCACAATGGGCTTCACTGGTGGAGACATGGGCAGCTCAACCACAATGGGCTTCACTGGTGGAGAGATGGGCAGCTCAACCACAATCGGCTTCACTGGTGGAGAGATGGACAGCTCAACCATGATGGGTTTTCCTGGTGGAGAGATGGGCAGCTCAACAACAGGCTTCACAGGTGGAAAGATGGGCAGCTCATCCACAATGGGCTTCACTGGTGGAGAGATGGGCAGCTCAACCACGATGGGCTCCACTGGCGGTGGAGGGAAGAAATCCTGGGCCCTATGACATCTCTGAGTTGTAGGTGGATCAAAATAATCCAATAGGGAGGGAGGAGGGAGAGTAGTTCTGGCATGTGGAACTGAAGTTTCCATGTCTGTCTTTCTTTTTTTATGTCGCTGTGTCAAACCCTTCAGTGGAATATGTTTCGGAGGTGGTTGGGCAAATTGGGAAAGGACATAAACAAATCAAATTGTTATCGTCACATACGCTGAACACAACAAGTGGAGACCTTACCGTGAAATGCATACTCACAAGCCCTTAACCAACAATGAAGTTTTAAGAAATTAAGAATCAAGAAAAGATTTACTAAATAAGCTAAAGTTTTCTAAGAAGCATATGTAAACGTATGAATTTCTGATTGCAGTTAAACTAGGACCATGATGTACAAATTAAAAGGGACAGTTTGGAGTGAGTATCCTACTTCAAATCTCTGAAGCGACTCAGCTTCCACTGGAGCGATCGGCAACTCAAACATGACGTGCTTCACTGGTGGAGAGATGGGCAGCTCAACCACAATGGGCTTCACTGGTGGAGAGATGGGCAGCTCAACCGCAATGGGCTTCACTGGTGGAGGGATGGGCAGCTCAACCATGATGGGTTTCACTGGTGGAGACATGGGCAGCTCAACCACGATGGGCTCCACTGGTGGAGACATGGGCAGCTCAACCACGATGGGTTTTACTGGTGGAGAGATGGGCAGCTCAACCACAGGCTTCACAGGTGGAGAGATGGGCAGCTCAACCATGATGGATTTCACTGGTGGAGACATGGGCAGCTCAACCACAACGGGCTCCACTGGTGGAGAGATGGGCAGCTCAACCGCAATGGGCTTCACTGGTGGAAAGTTGGGCAGCTCCATCACGATGGGATTCACTGGTGGAGAGATGGGCAGCTCAACCGCGATGGGCTCCAATGGAGGTGGAGGGAAGAAATCCTGGGCCCTTTGACATCTCTGAGTTGTAGGTGAGGCAAAATAATCCAATAGGGAGGGAGGAGGAAGAGTAGTTCTGGCCTGTGGAACTGAAGTTTCCATGTCTGTCTTTCTTTTTTTATGTCGCTGTGTCAAACCCTTCAGTGGAATATGTTTCGGAGGTGGTTGGGCAAATTGGGAAAGGACATAAACAAATCAAATTGTTATCGTCACATACGCCGAACACAACAAGTGGAGACCTTACCGTGAAATGCATACTCACAAGCCCTTAACCAACAATGAAGTTTTAAGAAATGAAGAGTCAAGAAAAGATTTACTAAATAAGCTAAAGTTTTCTAAGAAGCATATGTAAACGTGTGAATTTCTGATTGCAGTTAAACTAGGACCATGATTTACAAATTAAAAGGGACAGTTTGGAGTGAGTATCCTACCTCAAATCTCTGAAGCGACTCAGCTTCCACTGGAGCGATCGGCAGCTCAAACATGACGTGCTTCACTGGTGGAGAGATGGGCAGCTCAACCATGATGGGTTTTATTGGTGGAAAGATGGGCAGCTCAACAACAGGCTTCACAGGTGGAGAGATGGGCAGCTCAACCACAATGGGCTCCACTGTTGGAGAGATGGGCAGCTCAACCACAATGGGCTTCACTGGTGGAGACATGGGCAGCTCAACCACAATGGGCTTCACTGGTGGAGAGTTTTGCAGCTCCATCAGGATGGGATTCACTGGTGGAGAGATGGGCAGCTCAACCGCGATGGGCTCCAATGGAGGTGGAGGGAAGAAATCCTGGGCCCTTTGACATCTCTGAGTTGTAGGTGAGGCAAAATAATCCAATAGGGAGGGAGGAGGAAGAGTAGTTCTGGCCTGTGGAACTGAAGTTTCCATGTCTGTCTTTCTTTTTTTATGTCGCTGTGTCAAACCCTTCAGTGGAATATGTTTCGGAGGTGGTTGGGCAAATTCGGAAAGGACATAAACAAATCAAATTGTTATCGTCACATACGCCGAATACAACAAGTGTAGACCTTACCGTGAAATGCATACTCACAAGCCCTTAACCAACAAAGAAGATTTAAGAAAAGAAGAGTCAAGAAAATATTTACTAAATAAGCTAAAGTTTTCTAAGAAGCATATGTAAACATGTGAATTTCTGATTGCAGTTAAACTAGGACCATGATTTACAAAATAAAAGGGACAGTTTGGAGTGAGTAACCTACCTCAAATCTCTGAAGCGACTCAGCTTCCACTGGAGCGATCGGCATCTCAAACATGACGTGCTTCACTGGTAGAGAGATGGGCAGCTCAACCACAATGGGCTCTACTGGTGGAGAGATGGGCAGCTCAACCACAATGGGCTTCACTGGTGGAGAGATGGGCAGCTCAACCATGATGGGTTTCACTGGTGGAGAGATGGGCAGCTCAACCACGATGTGATTCACTGGTGGAGACATGGGCAGCTCAACCACGATGGGTTTTACTGGTGGAGAGATGGGCAGCTCAACAACAGGCTTCACAGGTGGAAAGATGGGCAGCTCATCCACAATGGGCTTCACTGATGGAGAGATGGGCAGCTCAACCACGATGGGCTCCACTGGCGGTGGAGGGAAGAAATCCTGGGCCCTATGACATCTCTGAGTTGTAGGTGGATCAAAATAATCCAATAGGGAGGGAGGAGGAAGAGTAGTCCTGGCCTGTGGAACTGAAGTTTCCATGTCTGTCTTTCTTTTTTTATGTCGCTGTGTCAAACCCTTCAGTGGAATATGTTTCGGAGGTGGTTGGTCAAATTGGGAAAGGACATAAACAAATCAAATTGTTATCGTCACATACGCCGAACACAACAAGTGGAGACCTTACCGTGAAATGCATACTCACAAGCCCTTAACCAACAATGAAGTTTTAAGAAATGAAGAGTCAAGAAAATATTTACTAAATAAGCTAGGGTTTTCTAAGAAGCATATGTAAACGTGTGAATTTCTGATTGCAGTTAAACTAGGACCATGATTTACAAATTAAAAGGGACAGTTTGGAATGAGTAGCCTACCTCAAATATCTGAAGCGACTCAGCTTCCACTGGAGCGATCGGCAGCTCAAACATGACGTGCTTCGCTGGTGGAGAGATAGGCAGCTCAACCACAATGGGCTCCACTGGTGGAGAGATGGGCAGCTCAACCATGATGGGCTTTACTGGTGGAGAGATGGGCAGCTCAACCACAATGGGTTCCACTGGTGGAGAGATGGGCAGCTCACCCGCAATGGGCTCCACTGGTGGAGAGATGGGCAGCTCAACCGCAATGGGCTTCACTGGTGGAGAGTTGGTCAGCTCCATCACGATGGGATTCACTGGTGGAGAGATGGGCAGCTCAACCACAATGGGCTTCACTGGTGGAGAGATGGGCAGCTCAGCCATCATGGGTTTCACTGGTGGAGAGATAGGCAGCTCAACCATGATGGGCTCCACTGGTGGAGAGATGTGCAGCTCAACCACAATGGGCTTCACTGGTGGAGAGTTGGGCAGCTCCATCACGATGGGATTCACTGGTGGAGAGATGGGCAGCTCAACCACAATGGGCCTCACTGGTGGAGAGATGGGCAGCTCAACCATGATGGGTTTCACTGGTGGAGAGATGGGCAGCTCAACCACAATGGGCTTCACTGGGTTAGAGTTCGGCGGCTCAACCATGATGGGCTTCGCTGGTGTAGAGATGGGAAGCTCGACCACGATGGGTTTCACTGGTGTAGAGATGGGCTATATATAGTGATATAGAACAGAAGGTTAGTTCAGAAACAACACAAATCAATTATAATGTAATTGACGCATGGCCTAAAACATGCCTGTTTGCTTACTTATGAAAATGCAAACCATAATAATCATCCTCTCCCTCATCATCCATCCTAACTCATGCTGTCTCATCCAAAGGAGAAACGTACCTGTGCCCTACTCTGTATGCACAACAGGGTAACACAGTACCACATGAAGAACATAGATTGGTACTCCTGACACTTCTGCCATGCAACCTCAATCATCTCCTCAACAGTCCCAATGCTACAGGAGAGGAAACACACCAGGTTGTTTAGATTGGGTGGAAGGAGGTTTCACACCGTGGATACGAAACTGTCTTTAGATTTCAGATCTGTACAAAATCTAGGTACTCTGGGTAATACAGGTAATCTGAAACTCCATTACATTAGTCCAATATCTCAATCAACTTCAGTGTAATCATAGCACTCCAAATTCCAACATGAATGTATCTTGTGGACAGTGTAGCTGTGCAGATGTCATTGCTGTGTTAACGAACAAAGTACTTACTTTGCAAGAGGACCAGGGAATGCTGTGAGGACTCCAGGCTGCTCCTGTTGGCTCTGCTGAGGGAGATCAGAGGACGTAGGGAGGGGGAGATGGGCAGGAGCATCAACAATCTGAGAAGAACCAGCCTCTTTTACCCAGTTGGCCCCTTGACCAAGTTGATCCTGGTGGTTGTAATAGTCGTTCTCATTCTCATACTTGTACGCATACTCATAGATGTACTCATTGTTTTTTAGGGTCCACCTCTCTGTAAAAAGAATAAGAGCAGAAGCTTGATCCTCTCATTTACATAAAGGAATGGTAATAAAATTATTCAACCAAGTCCTAACAGAGGTGTGAAATGCTTACCCCAATAGCCATATTTTTCATTCCAGTGGAAATATCCATAATCATCGCCCTTGTAAAACCCATCTGCATCAGCCTTAACAACATAATCAACATGGAGACAGTCAAATGAGAACAACTTTAAAGAGTAAAACCTGTTATCAAAGCACAATAGCTCTAAAGTACAGTTTAAATTGAATCCCTGTTAATGTTCTCAGAATGTATTGGGGAAAACATTATACTGAGACCTTTTAAAGCTAGAATCCTTAATTGAAACAATAACAAAACGGAGATGCCGCCCTCTGTTTTGGTAAAAAACTGAGCGATCGGCAGCTCAAACATGACGTGCTTCGCTGGTGGAGAGATAGGCAGCTCAACCACAATGGGCTCCACTGGTGGAGAGATGGGCAGCTCAACCATGATGGGCTTTACTGGTGGAGAGATGGGCAGCTCAACCACAATGGGTTCCACTGGTGGAGAGATGGGCAGCTCAACCGCAATGGGCTCCACTGGTGGAGAGATGGGCAGCTCAACCACAATGGGCTTCACTGGTGGAGAGATGGGCAGCTCAACCATGATGGGTTTCACTGGTGGAGAGATGGGCAGCTCAACCACGATGGGCTTCACTTGTGGAGAGATGGGCAGCTCAACCACAATGGGCTTCACTGGTGGAGAGATGGGCAGCTCAACCATGATGGGTTTCACTGGTGGAAACATGGGCAGCTCAACCACGATGGGCTCCACTGGAGGTGGAGGGAGGAAATCCTGGGCCCTTTGACATCTCTGAGTTGTAGGTGAGGCAAAATAATCCAAAAGGAAGGGAGGAGGAAGAGTAGTTCTGGCCTGTGGAACTGAAGTTTCCATGTCTGTCTTTCTTTTTTTATGTCGCTGTGTCAAACCCTTTAGTGGAATATGTTTCGGAGGTGGTTGGGCAAATTCGGAAAGGACATAAACAAATCAAATTGTTATCGTCACATACGCCGTACACAACAAGTGAAGACCTTATCGTGAAATGCATACTCACAAGCCCTTAACCAACAATGAAGTTTTAAGAAATTAAGAGTCAAGAAAAGATTTACTAAATAAGCTAAAGTTTTCTAAGACGCATATGTAAACGTGTGAATTTCTGATTGCAGTTAAACTAGGACCATGATTTACAAATGAAAAGGGACAGTTTGGAGTGAGTATCCTACCTGAAATCTCTGAAGCGACTCAGCTTCCACTGGAGCGATCGGCAGCTCAAACATGACGTGCTTCACTGGTGGAGAGATGGGCAGCTCAACCATGATGGGTTTTACTGGTGGAGAGATGGGCAGCTCAACAACAGGCTTCACAGGTGGAGAGATGGGCAGCTCAACCATGACGTGCTTCACTGGTAGAGAGATGGGCAGCTCAACCACAATGGGCTCCACTGTTGGAGAGATGGGCAGCTCAACCACAATGGGCTTCACTGGTGGAGAGATGGGCAGCTCAACCATGATGGTTTTCACTGGTGGAGAGATGGGCAGCTCAACCACGATGTGATTCACTGGTGGAGACATGGGCAGCTCAACCACGATGGGTTTTACTGGTGGAGAGTTGGGCAGCTCAACAACAGGCTTCACAGGTGGAAAGATGGGCAGCTCATCCACAATGGGCTTCACTGGTGGAGAGATGGGCAGCTCAACCACGATGGGCTCCACTGGCGGTGGAGGGAAGAAATCCTGGGCCCTATGACATCTCTGAGTTGTAGGTGGATCAAAATAATCCAATAGGGAGGGAGGAGGAAGAGTAGTCCTGGCCTGTGGAACTGAAGTTTCCATGTCTGTCTTTCTTTTTTATGTCGCTGTGTCAAACCCTTCAGTGGAATATGTTTCGGAGGTGGTTGGTCAAATTGGGAAAGGACATAAACAAATCAAATTGTTATCGTCACATACGCCGAACACAACAAGTGAAGACCTTACCGTGAAATGCATACTCACAAGCCCTTAACCAACAATGAAGTTTTAAGAAATGAAGAGTCAAGAAAATATTTACTAAATAAGCTAGGGTTTTCTAAGAAGCATATGTAAACGTGTGAATTTCTGATTGCAGTTAAACTAGGACCATGATTTACAAATGAAAAGGGACAGTTTGGAATGAGTAGCCTACCTCAAATATCTGAAGCGACTCAGCTTCCACTGGAGCGATCGGCAGCTCAAACATGACGTGCTTCGCTGGTGGAGAGATAGGCAGCTCAACCACAATGGGCTCCACTGGTGGAGAGATGGGCAGCTCAACCATCATGGGCTTTACTGGTGGAGAGATGGGCAGCTCAACCACAATGGGTTCCACTGGTGGAGAGATGGGCAGCTCAACCGCAATGGGCTCCACTGGTGGAGAGATGGGCAGCTCAACCGCAATGGGCTTCGATGGTGGAGAGTTGGTCAGCTCCATCACGATGGGATTCACTGGTGGAGAGATGGGCAGCTCAACCACAATGGGCTTCACTGGTGGAGAGATGGGCAGCTCAGCCATCATGGGTTTCACTGGTGGAGAGATGGGCAGCTCAACCACGATGGGCTTCACTTGTGGAGAGATGGGCAGCTCAACCACAATGGGCTTCACTGGTGGAGAGATGGGCAGCTCAACCATGATGGGTTTCACTGGTGGAAACATGGGCAGCTCAACCACGATGGGCTCCACTGGAGGTGGAGGGAGGAAATCCTGGGCCCTTTGACATCTCTGAGTTGTAGGTGAGGCAAAATAATCCAAAAGGAAGGGAGGAGGAAGAGTAGTTCTGGCCTGTGGAACTGAAGTTTCCATGTCTGTCTTTCTTTTTTTATGTCGCTGTGTCAAACCCTTTAGTGGAATATGTTTCGGAGGTGGTTGGGCAAATTCGGAAAGGACATAAACAAATCAAATTGTTATCGTCACATACGCCGTACACAACAAGTGAAGACCTTATCGTGAAATGCATACTCACAAGCCCTTAACCAACAATGAAGTTTTAAGAAATTAAGAGTCAAGAAAAGATTTACTAAATAAGCTAAAGTTTTCTAAGACGCATATGTAAACGTGTGAATTTCTGATTGCAGTTAAACTAGGACCATGATTTACAAATGAAAAGGGACAGTTTGGAGTGAGTATCCTACCTGAAATCTCTGAAGCGACTCAGCTTCCACTGGAGCGATCGGCAGCTCAAACATGACGTGCTTCACTGGTGGAGAGATGGGCAGCTCAACCATGATGGGTTTCACTGGTGGAGAGATGGGCAGCTCAACAACAGGCTTCACAGGTGGAGAGATGGGCAGCTCAACCATGACGTGCTTCACTGGTAGAGAGATGGGCAGCTCAACCACAATGGGCTCCACTGTTGGAGAGATGGGCAGCTCAACCACAATGGGCTTCACTGGTGGAGAGATGGGCAGCTCAACCATGATGGGTTTCACTAGTGGAGAGATGGGCAGCTCAACCACGATGTGATTCACTGGTGGAGACATGGGCAGCTCAACCACGATGGGTTTTACTGGTGGAGAGATGGGCAGCTCAACAACAGGCTTCACAGGTGGAAAGATGGGCAGCTCATCCACAATGGGCTTCACTGGTGGAGAGATGGGCAGCTCAACCACGATGGGCTCCACTGGCGGTGGAGGGAAGAAATCCTGGGCCCTATGACATCTCTGAGTTGTAGGTGGATCAAAATAATCCAATAGGGAGGGAGGAGGAAGAGTAGTCCTGGCCTGTGGAACTGAAGTTTCCATGTCTGTCTTTCTTTTTTATGTCGCTGTGTCAAACCCTTCAGTGGAATATGTTTCGGAGGTGGTTGGTCAAATTGGGAAAGGACATAAACAAATCAAATTGTTATCGTCACATACGCCGAACACAACAAGTGGAGACCTTACCGTGAAATGCATACTCACAAGCCCTTAACCAACAATGAAGTTTTAAGAAATGAAGAGTCAAGAAAATATTTACTAAATAAGCTAGGGTTTTCTAAGAAGCATATGTAAACGTGTGAATTTCTGATTGCAGTTAAACTAGGACCATGATTTACAAATTAAAAGGGACAGTTTGGAATGAGTAGCCTACCTCAAATATCTGAAGCGACTCAGCTTCCACTGGAGCGATCGGCAGCTCAAACATGACGTGCTTCGCTGGTGGAGAGATAGGCAGCTCAACCACAATGGGCTCCACTGGTGGAGAGATGGGCAGCTCAACCATGATGGGCTTTACTGGTGGAGAGATGGGCAGCTCAACCACAATGGGTTCCACTGGTGGAGAGATGGGCAGCTCACCCGCAATGGGCTCCACTGGTGGAGAGATGGGCAGCTCAACCGCAATGGGCTTCACTGGTGGAGAGTTGGTCAGCTCCATCACGATGGGATTCACTGGTGGAGAGATGGGCAGCTCAACCACAATGGGCTTCACTGGTGGAGAGATGGGCAGCTCAGCCATCATGGGTTTCACTGGTGGAGAGATAGGCAGCTCAACCATGATGGGCTCCACTGGTGGAGAGATGTGCAGCTCAACCACAATGGGCTTCACTGGTGGAGAGTTGGGCAGCTCCATCACGATGGGATTCACTGGTGGAGAGATGGGCAGCTCAACCACAATGGGCCTCACTGGTGGAGAGATGGGCAGCTCAACCATGATGGGTTTCACTGGTGGAGAGATGGGCAGCTCAACCACAATGGGCTTCACTGGGTTAGAGTTCGGCGGCTCAACCATGATGGGCTTCGCTGGTGTAGAGATGGGCTATATATAGTGATATAGAACAGAAGGTTAGTTCAGAAACAACACAAATCAATTATAATGTAATTGACGCATGGCCTAAAACATGCCTGTTTGCTTACTTATGAAAATGCAAACCATAATAATCATCCTCTCCCTCATCATCCATCCTAACTCATGCTGTCTCATCCAAAGGAGAAACGTACCTGTGCCCTACTCTGTATGCACAACAGGGTAACACAGTACCACATGAAGAACATAGATTGGTACTCCTGACACTTCTGCCATGCAACCTCAATCATCTCCTCAACAGTCCCAATGCTACAGGAGAGGAAACACACCAGGTTGTTTAGATTGGGTGGAAGGAGGTTTCACACCGTGGATACGAAACTGTCTTTAGATTTCAGATCTGTACAAAATCTAGGTACTCTGGGTAATACAGGTAATCTGAAACTCCATTACATTAGTCCAATATCTCAATCAACTTCAGTGTAATCATAGCACTCCAAATTCCAACATGAATGTATCTTGTGGACAGTGTAGCTGTGCAGATGTCATTGCTGTGTTAACGAACAAAGTACTTACTTTGCAAGAGGACCAGGGAATGCTGTGAGGACTCCAGGCTGCTCCTGTTGGCTCTGCTGAGGAGATCAGAGGACGTAGGGAGGGGGAGATGGGCAGGAGCATCAACAATCTGAGAAGAACCAGCCTCTTTTACCCAGTTGGCCCCTTGACCAAGTTGATCCTGGTGGTTGTAATAGTCGTTCTCATTCTCATACTTGTACGCATACTCATAGATGTACTCATTGTTTTTTAGGGTCCACCTCTCTGTAAAAAGAATAAGAGCAGAAGCTTGATCCTCTCATTTACATAAAGGAATGGTAATAAAATTATTCAACCAAGTCCTAACAGAGGTGTAAAATGCTTACCCCAATAGCCATATTTTTCATTCCAGTGGAAATATCCATAATCATCGCCCTTGTAAAACCCATCTGCATCAGCCTTAACAACATAATCAACATGGAGACAGTCAAATGAGAACAACTTTAAAGAGTAAAACCTGTTATCAAAGCACAATAGCTCTAAAGTACAGTTTAAATTGAATCCCTGTTAATGTTCTCAGAATGTATTGGGGAAAACATTATACTGAGACCTTTTAAAGCTAGAATCCTTAATTGAAACAATAACAAAACGGAGATGCCGCCCTCTGTTTTGGTAAAAAACTGAGGGATGGGCCTGAAGAAATGTAACCACTCTCAAATTCAGACAGAGCTGGCCATCCATGATATCAACATTACAGTTTTAACCATGTTTTAAGGTTATACAGTGTTTATCCCCCATTACATTTACATTGTTTACACACATTGGATTAAAACAAACGTATATTTTGGGTCCTGATGGGGTACGTATGACAATTGAATTAAGATCATGAGGCATGTATAAGTTATATTACATAAGAATCAAATGGGTTTATGTCATTAATTAATCAATAACTAAGGATTCTAGCTTTAAGGAACAAACCAGCTGATGTTGAGAATATTTTGAGAAACTTCTGATCCCAATGTTTGGTTACTCACAACCAAACAGGGACCAAACTGGAAACGTCCAGGCCTAGACCTATGTCCCTGGAATGTTCTGACTGTAACATCATACTACTGACATTCCATGGACCTAAAGGAAACGTTTTGAATGTTGCCAGAACTTTAGAGCCCTGAATGCTGATTGGCTGGCAGCCGTGGTATATCAGACCATATACTGCAGGAATGACAAATCATGTATTTTACTGCTTTAATTACATTGGTAACCAGTTTATAATATCAATAAGGCACCTCAGAGGGTTTGTGTTATATGGCCAATATACCACGGCCTGTATCTAGGCACTCCATGTTGCATTATGTCAAGAGTAGCCTTTAACAGTGGTATATTGGCAATATACCACACACCCCCAGGGCTTATTGCTTAAGTAACCCACTGGGCACAGACCTCATTTCAACATATAGTTTTGAATTAATTTTGGTTAAGTTGTCAACTAAGGTGAATTCAACGTGAAATCAACAACAACAAAAATCACTGGGTACTTGCTAACTCTGGTCTACGGTGATAGTGTGGAGGTACGCATACTACCGCCCTGGACTAGAGCTAACAGGCTACTTGCTACCGCCCTGATCCAGAGTGAAGTGTTTGATTACTCACATTATATGGATCCATAGTTGCTGGATCCAAGGTTAGTCAATTTTCAACACAGACGCACTGCACAATCCAACATCTCCGGTACAGTTTCCGGTAAGGTCTCCAACATTCGGAACAAGACACCTTAACGGTTTCAGAGAGTGATCCAAGTAGTAGTCTCTAGAAACAAGTCGTTGCTACTAATAAACGAACATTGATTGCTCGGGGTTATTTACAGTCTAGAAAACGTCACAGTACTCATCGTCAGATTGGAACTCACAGAGATTCTTGGAACTCATTATGTAAATGTGGTAACAAAACTTTGAGTCATAATGCAAGTAATCACACTGCACGCGACCACTATTAACATGGGACGGGTTGTTCATTTGAGTCAAATATTTAGCCACTTCCTTGTGTTTGTTTATAATTGAAAAACAATAAACAATTTTATAGTAAAGTTTTGGTCACTCACATTTGCATCGATGGATTGTTTCTAAATATGTCCCGCAAATATTCCACTAGTAGCCTAGGCCTAGCCAACAAGACAAACAAAGGGCTTCAAGGGAACACTCACAGCAACACATTCATTTACTATTCTGTTATTAAGTATATGGGAACGTGCATAGAAAATATTTAGTCTGTCTGCATTACCAGTATCTATTGGTAGCCAATAATGACAGGCTCAATAACAAGGAATGACCGGGAATCAATTTGAGCTTTGCTGTTAGCTGACTGCTTAGCTGCTGAGACAGGGTGTGAGATGTTAAACCCCAGCTCTGGAACAAAAGGATTAAACGATTTGTTTCAGAAATGAAACCGTCACTTTGTTGGAGATTGAAGACAGAATACAAGAATGTGTGAATGTAAATGTAGGTTGACATGGATAGTGTGGAGTATGCTATTTGTTACAAAGGGGATGTGACGAACTAATATTTAATAAAACAAATATTAGAGAGGCCTACAGCAAAATTACTAAATTGTTAAGTTCCTTTAAAAGCGCATTGATACATAGGCTAAATGTTTTGATTCGTGTTGATTTTCAGCATCCCAATGATTGGGAGTGGTGCTGAAAGGACAGCTCCTGCCCCACACACAGCTTTTTGTTTCAGCAGATAATGGCTGTTCTATTCTCTTTAATTATATGGGGACATGTTCTGTACAACCACATGGTTTGCGTGTTTCAAAATATAAATGGTGGGATCAAAGTGTTTAATGCTTTCTAATTCCATATCCTCCTTGCTGTACTATGAGGATTTGTAATTCATACATAAAGATTGCCCGATTATTGTTTCGATCTTAATCCAAATTGCAAAAGGCTTTACTCCGCATGTGTTACGTCAGCGACCCCGGTAGGACTGGAATAGAATAGGAGCGCTCCAAATCAGTGCTGAGAACCAGCGAGCGCCCATCCATGCCAAGATTCATACCCTTCGTCTGTCTGCTCTGGCACGAGTGCCCAAGGCTTATGGACAACACAAAATAGAATAGTTGCATTGAGGAAGAAAATATATTTGGTGTCAGTTTTTTTTCCTTCTAATTACGCACGCAAACATTCCACTATTACTCCTCCAAGCTCAGCAGACTTTCTATCGCTTGCTTCTCGGATATTCCAGAGGAAGCGACTTGTGGCCGCTGTGATTGGCATCGTCATGGTGTTGGCCCTTATCATAGTAATACCGCTGCTTGTGCAAAGTACCAAGACTTCGGCTCACTATGAGATGATGGGCACCTGTCGAATGATCTGTGATCCATACAGTTCGAAACCCGCCAGCGCCACCGCCATGGAGCTCATGCAGGACATGAATGCCATCCCGCCGCCGCCAATGGCGCAAGGCTCCAAAGGTGAATTAGGGCGACCTGGGAAACCGGGACCAAGAGGTCCACCGGGAGAACCAGGACCTCCCGGCCCAAGAGGACCACCCGGAGACAGGGGCGATTCCGGGAAAGCTGTTTACCCCGCGGTAACGACTGCAAAGACCGAAACGGACACGGACGAGGTTAACACTGCACTCAGTGAAACAAATGTTGCGTTCTATGTCGGGTTGAAGAACCCACACGAAGGATATGAGGTGCTTAAATTCGACGATGTTGTCACAAACTTGGGAAATCAATACGACCCAACCAATGGCAAGTTCACTTGCCAAGTGTCCGGAATGTATTTTTTCACATACCACGTGTTAATGCGAGGAGGCGACGGGACAAGCATGTGGGCAGACTTGTGCAAAAACGGACAGGTAAACATTATTTAATTCAAATAGCATACACGAAAATATTGTATTCTCATTCATTTGAAAACAATTCATGTCTAGAACATACTATAAATGCACGCAAAAACCCAAAGGGTATGGGAGAAAAACGTATACTACACGCACAAATTGTATGCACTCACTTTATATAATTTTGGCTAGTGCACTTGTCGGCTTTATGGTAGGACATTTAGGACATATGCTTAGTAATGGTAATCTCAGTTAAATCGGGTAGGCTATACATTATATTACCACAGTAAAGAAATGCTTGATCGTTTAGCTGCTTAAGTCCTCGTCCCCCCTTATGTGGTGTCCAAAGTGTATAACCTATTAACCTATTCTACAAAGTGCTAGTGGAGGAATTTGTCTGATCATAACTGAGGAAATGCCCAAAGTTGTGTCCAAAGTGGTATAATATGATGTAATCTACAAAGTGGTAGTGGAGGAATTTGTCTGACCATAAGAGACGAAATTAAAATAACCATAAAATATTAAATTCATGAGGATTATACTTATTTTGTGTATCCCTTCCATTACACAGGTTCGGGCAAGTGCTATTGCACAGGACGCAGACCAGAACTACGATTACGCAGGTAACAGCGTGGTTCTACACCTGGACTCCGGGGATGAGATTTATGTCAAACTGGACGGTGGCAAAGCACACGGAGGCAACAACAACAAGTACAGCACCTTCTCTGGATTCATTTTGTATCCAGATTAAATAGCCTGACAAGTTTGAGGCTACCCATGACTCTTCCTCCGAATGAGGTCCAAACAGAGCTTCATCTTTAATTTCACTCTCTCATTTCCTTTGAAGAGCAAGGTGCTTGTAATGGTCTTCTAACCACCAATAATATATAGGATAAATATGCGATATAGCAGTTGAGGTCGTTTGATTGAATGTGGTAAGATTACTTGATTCAGCAGTTTGTTTTACTCAATAGGATCACCTTATGCGGAGAAATAGCCTATATGTAGCTACGTTCAAATGCACAGAGATAGAATCATATAACCCATGTGTTCGGTACATCCAGAGCTGTGTTTTATTTTATGCCACTAGGTTAACAGTGCATTATATTTTTTCCTGATGTACCAATAAATGTTATTTTACAGTTTGTCTCATTGGATGTTTGAAAAAAAGATGACATGACAATGTGAGTTACAGTAATTAGGGACTGCATACAGTTTTGTACTGGTCCGCCGTGGGAAATTAACCCACAACCATGGCGTTACAAGCACTATGTTCTACCTGCTGAACAACACGGGGACCACAGCCTGGATGAGTCTTATGGAGCAACGCTGCAGGTTAAAGTGACAACCTGCCATCCAATACTCGCACTAGTGAAGGTGCTCCTCACTTATACATTCTATCATCCGTCAAGACTGAAGTGTGTGATTTTCCTTCAAACATTTCATGTTTTCCTTTATTGCTTCACTTCAAAAGAAGTGCACAGCTTTAGGGTTAGTTTATGGTGAGGATCTTTATTTGCTCAATCTCCACAAGATTAGTGGCTATTTGACAAAGAAGGCAGTGGTGTAAAGTACTTAAGTAAAAAATACTTTAAAGTAATACCTAAGTAGTTTTGGGGGTATCTGTACTTTACCATTTACATTTTGGGTAACTTTTACTTAATTTACATTCCTAAAGAAAATAAGGTAGTTTTTACTCCCTACATTTTCCATGACATCCAAAAGTACTCATTATGTTTTGAAAGGAAAATTGTCCAACACACACTTATCAAGACAACATCCCTGGTAATCCCTACTGCCTCTGATCTGGCGGATTTACTAAACACAAATGCATCTTTTGTAAATTATGTCTGAGTGTTGGGGTGTGCACCTGGCTATCCTTACATTTTAAAAACAAGAAAATGGTGTTGTCTGCTTTGTTTAATATACAGTTGAAGTCGGAAGTTTACATACATCTTAGGCAAATACATTTAAACTCAGTTTTTCACAATTCCTGACATTTAATCCTAGTAAAAAATTCCCTGTCTTAGGTCAGTTAGGATCACCACTTTGTTTTAAGAAGGTGAAATGTCAGAATAATAGTAGAGAGAATGAGCTTTTATTTATTTCATCACATTCCCAGTGGGTCAGAAGTTTACATACACTCAATTAGTATTTGGTGGCATTTCCTTTAAATTGTTTAACTTGGGTCAAACGTTTCAGGTAGCCTTCCACAAGCTTCCCACAATAAGTTGGTTGAATTTTGGCCCATTCCTCCTGACTGAGCTGGTGTAACTGAGTCAGGTTTGTAGGCCTCCACATGCTTTTTCAGTTCTGCCCACAAATGTTCTGTAGGCTTGAGGTCAGGGCTTTGTAATGGCCACTCAAATACCTTGACTTTGTTGTCCTTAAGCCATTTTGTCACAACTTTGGAAGAATGCTTGGGGTCATTGTCCATTTGGAAGACCCATTTGCGACCAAGCTTTAACTTCCTGACTGATGTCTTGAGATGTTGCTTCAATATATCCACCTAATTTTCCTCCCTCATGATGCCATCTATTTTGTGAAGTGCACCAGTCCCTCCTGCAGCAAAGCACCCTCACAACATGATGCTGCCACCCCCGTGCTTCATGGTTGGGATGGTGTTCTTCAGATTGCGTGGGTGGTGTTTTTCAGAAACACTATTAGACTTTTACTCAATAAGTATTTTACTGGGTGACTTCCACTTCTACTTGAGTAACTTTCTATTAAGGTGGTATCTATACTTATACTCAAATATGACAACTGGTAATAATCTGTCCATTCTACTACCTGAGGCCGCAGGTTTGTTTAGATTTTGTTTGTAGCTTAGGGTTGGGGTAAGGAATGTGGTAAAGGGTTAAGGTTAGTGTAAAGTTAAGGGTTATTGGCACTCAGAAATTGACTCGCAGAGGCTCACTTGAAAGAAATTATACGGTTTACTATAGAATACTACAGTACTTACTATATAATTATATAGTACAATACTGTAGAAAGCAATATTACACACTGTAGTATCCCTCGAGTATGTGTAATACTTACTATAGAATGTTGTAGTATACTGTAGAATACTATAGCAAATACTACAACATTATCCACAAAAAAACACTGTAGTAAATACTACAGTAATGATATCAGCAAAAACACATTTAAAAAAACTATAGTAAATACTACAGTATTAAATTAGTATTTAAGAAACCTACATGCCAATTAAAGACCATATATTGTGCTCCCTAACAGTTGTAGTATATTTTCTATATGGGGGCATAGGGGCTTTTTCACACATAAATTAAAACATTACAAACCCGTGAGTCACATATGCCTGTTTTCTCTCATCTGATATTTTTCTCTGTTCTGATGTGGCCTCCCTACTGGTCCAAGTGAGGAAGTTACAGTACAATATACATGATACAGTCTACACTGAGTGTAAAAAACATTAAGAACACCTGCTCTTTCCATGACATATACTGACTAGTTAAATCCAGGTGAAAGCTGTGATCCCTTATTGATGTCACTTGTTTAATTCACTTCAATCAGTGTAGATGAAGGGAAGGAGATGAAAGCCTTGAGACAATTGAAACAAGGATTGTGTATGTGTGCCATTCAGAGGGTGAATGGGAAAAACAAAAGATTTTAGTGGTTTGAACTGGGTATGGTAGTAGATAGCAGGCACACCAGTTTGAGTGTGTCAAGAACTGCAAATGCTGCTGGGTTTATCATGCTCAACATTTTCCCGTGTGTATCAAGAATGGTCCACCACCCGAAGGACATCAAGCCAACTTGACAAACCTGGGGGAAGCATAGGAAGCATTGGAGTCAACATGGGCCGGCATCCCATGTTTTACTTTGCTTTATCTTGGCCAGGTCGCAGTTGCAAATGAGAACTTGTTCTCAACTAGCCTACCTGGTTAAATATAGGTGGAAAAAAAATACAAAAATCCTTGTGGAATGCTTTCAATACCTTGTAGAGACCATGCCCAGACAAATTGAGGCTGTTGTTTTGAGGGCAAAACAGTGTGCAACTCAATATCAGGAAGGTGTTCCTAATGTTTTGTACACTCAGTGTACATGAGATTACGACTAGGGATTTGCTGGTGCTGTGAAAACGTGTACATGGAGTAACATACACAAATGGACTTCAGCTGAAGCTCTTAACTTCTCAGATATATGTTGTCATCTGTAGGAACTGAATAAGATTACGGTACTCATTAGACCTCTACTGAGGGGCTTATTACTTTTAGGTGAATGCTATATTCCCAGACGCTGTTGCAGTACTGTCCTCTTATTCCCTTTCTACAACTGCCCCCTTATGTCTCAGGGGCTGTCAGTGGCTAAAGAGGATGATAGATGGATGTGTGTTTAAAGAGGAGGAAAGAGAGAGAGAGAGAGAGAGAGGGAGAGAGAGAGAGAGAGTGAGAGGGAGAGAGACTAATGAAGGTACATTTGCACCGAACAAGGTGTGTCATTTCAATTTAATACGATGAGTTCATTTTGACGTATCATCAAATCAAACCAAGTTTATTGGTCGCGTACACAGCTTAGCAGATGGTATTGCGGGTGCAGCAATATGCTTGTGTTACTAGCTCCTAACAGTGCAGTAGAATGTCAAACAAGCCCGCAAATAATCAAAAGACTTCGAACAAGAAGTCAATAAATGTCAGAAAACCCAAATAACTCTGTATCAGTCATCCAAATTCAATCTATCATGGGAGGTGAATGATGGTGGATGTGTGTAGACCTGGGTTGTGTTCAGCAGGGCACACCATAGCAAAACAAAAAGGAGAATTTCTTATTGGTCAAGTGCAGATGGTACCATAACATTTTCTTCCAGCTGAACATACCCATGGATAGGAGTTGACTGAAAAGTCCTTTAGAGTCGTTGGAGGAACCATGTCTAGCCAACAGCATACTTCGTTCCTAAGAGGTTGACTGTGTTGTGTCTCTAAGTGATGATTTTACCAGCTTTCCACCTGGAGGCAGGCAGATTAAACAGCTGTCTATCAATTAAACAGCAATCATGCAAAACAAATATTAGCCGGTCTGGTTCAACATGGCTCTGGCTAAGTTGTTGACTTATTTCGCTGTGTTCAAGATGACTAAATTCATACCCTACTATTTCCCCCAAAATAACCACCCTGATAAAAGCCATTCTGGCATGGTTTCATCAAATACACTCAATAGTCGATATTGAAAACTTTTGTCCATTTCCTTTTTACATGTAGACTATAATGTATCCACCTTTCATGTATCCTACTCATTACCAATGGCGTCAAAGTGCTACCAACACATATTATACACTTAACATCCCCTGGAGAGTGTTGTGGTGTGTGGTGATGATACCTCTCATCACCCCGCCTCATCACTTCATAATTAAGGGAGGAAGTGGAGCTGCCTGCATCGACTCACCCGAAGACATCACCATGCACACAGGCACATTTCAAGACTCAATCAAATCTAATAGGTGCGTAGTATGTAGCTATACAGACCCCTTCCGGCAGAGCTGTGGGCTAGACATTCCTATGTAAACGTTCTGGTGTAATGTCATGGACAGAGATGCACTGAGAGTCTGACGGTTTGCAGAAACACTCATAAGTATGGTGGAAGCCAGGGGGCAGGCAGCTGACAAGGTGACAAAGAAATGCTAATGGCACAAGAGGCCACAGGGAGTTCTATTTCGGAACTCTTCAAAAAGTGCTGTTGTTGATTCATAATTTGCCACAGGGAGGTGTCCTCATTTTGCATATCAATAAAGTTTTCAAGAGGAAAAACACAAACGGCCTGACAGATTTGAGATCAGTGATTCTGAGCTGTCTTCTTCTGTTGTTAAAGCATAAACAGTTAGAGGCATGAGATTGAGGGAAAAACAACAGTCTGGAGAGAATATTAGGTTCAGGGAGTGATTGATGATAATGTGGAAGATCTCCAGACCAAAATAATTTGATATATGTAAATATTCAGGTAACAGATACATTACTTAAGTGTTATAAGTATGCTAAACCAGGTTAAGAACCTGGGTCAAAGGCATTTTTTCAAGGCCACTTTACCTCACTGAGCCTAAGCCCAGTCGATAGGCACTAGATCAACTTACCAAATACTCAAACAAACTGGCCAAGAGAGAGGTTACACACTGGGCACAGACGTTAATGCAACGTCTATTCCACGTTGGTTCAAAGTAATTCTGTTGAAATGACATGGAAACAACGTTGATTCAACCAGCATGTTGCCCAGTGGGAATTGACTTGGCCAGAATCCTACACCTTGATATCACAGGGAAAATGCAGCTGAAAAAGCCACCTACGCTGTGAACACTCATATACATTCCCTCTATAAAACCTTACGATGACCTTGTCTCGACTGCAGTCGCACACTAAAGACAAAACATGAGGGAGAAATGTTCTCCCTCCATCCAATTGAGACATCAACAACAGCAAGGAGGTGTCACTTGCCACAAGATGGAGGGCCAGAATGATCCTTCCTGGATGAGGGTGAAAGATTGGAGGGTGACAGGCAGTCTGGTAAAGCTCCTTGATAGATGAAAGGACGAGTCTGGGTCTTTGCTCTGATGTGATTCGGTCTGACAGGCTTGAGTTGCAGGCAGTGTTGTCCTGTCCCGGGAATGATCGCTTCTGCCCCGAGCCCACTGCACTGCCTCGTGAGTGAGACAGTCTGACCATGACTCTGGTCTCTGCTCCTGCTTTGAAAATTGAGAAATGCATTTTGAATCATGTAAATACAGTACTAGGTATCACGTGCATACACAAAACACAGCAAAGTACTTAAAGGAAAATAACACTCAAAAACTATTGGTATTTGTTTTATTGGTCCGCTGTTGATACAATCCCAACATGTTTTGCATGTCAGCAGTAAAGACTCCAACATGTTGAACTTTCAAAACACAGAAAGTGTCAGAGAACGATGATCATGTCGATGACGATACAGTGACACTTTACGTATTTTGAAAGTTCTATATCTTGAAAACTTGATTGCTGACATGAAAAACAAAATGTTTTTGGTACATGGTCCCAAATACTAAAAGATAGTTTTTGAGTGGCATTTTCCTTTCACTTCTGTTTGGAAGAAGCTACTAAGAGGAAAGTTCAATTTCCCATGAATCAGTCTGTCATTGTTTTCAGATAAGTGTCAATGTCAGTTTCTTTAAACGCCTCTCAGTTTGAGTCAATGCGTAGTAGGATGGCAGGGTGACATCCAGACGGGTCCCCTCCAGATGGGTCACATGAGGTGCCTGTGGAAATTATAGGCATACCCATGACATATGGTGTTGGATAATTAAAAGCTGATCATTATACCTTCTACAGAACACCTCATATTAAACTATGCTGCATGAACGCAAGGGTTGATTTAATCAAGAGAGACACAGACACACCGAGGCAGAGAATGTTTTTCCAATTTTCACCTCAGGAGAAAGGAGAAAACAAATGCAACACCTACACCAAGATCAAGCTTGGGATTATTTCCGATTGAGGGATTCAAATACAGTCTGTTTGGTTTAGTCTCTGGGCAGAAATCATTCAGATTCACTGTCACATATCTCTACGATAAATTCTACAAATCCAAGACATCAGTTTGTCTCTCCTTCTGACTTTTATTTCCTTGTCAAAGTCGACAGAGAGAAGTATTGATCGAAAAATCATCCAATCACTGGGGAGTTTAGTGTCTGTCTTAATCTCTCGATTTAGAATCGTTTAATCGTACATCCAAACATATTGTGTGACCTCTACTGGTTCCAATGGGAGGACTCAGATCTTAACAGTAGCCAGGGTAGTTCTAATTCAAAATCATTACGATGCATGTTCTCATTGCGCTGTGGTTTTCAAGTCTCACTCGGACGTGTGTTCTGTTTGAGAGACTTGAAAGGACGGGACCCCAAAGACAGTGCTACTGGTTGCAAATTACGACCCGGAAGCCAGACCTGGGATCCCATGCATTGCACACTAATGAAAGACCTGTTTCGTTGCTACAACGCAATACAGATGCCGTAACAAGTTGCTGTGCAGTCCTTTCGAACTCAGCAACACGATGTGCCATGACATCATAGTCTTCAAATGCCTATCAACACTGAGAGCTTGTTGAATGTAACACTTTTCAGTGGTTATATCATCCTCACTTGCAACTATTAAATTAACACTTTTCACAGTTTCCCGGTTCTCTCTACAGGGTTACATTTAAAGCTTGGAATCAAATGATCTGTCCCCAGATGAAGTTCTATTCACTTTCTGTAAATCCAGAACAATCACATACCCCCTTTAGCATTCTGGACACTTATCAGCCACCACTGTCACACCTTGTCCCGGCACCTCATTTTCTCCTAACAGGGTCTGACTCTGGAGATCCAAAGCCTCCGGCTGAATTATGTCCCTCAATCTGCATTGTGCTGCCTGTTGGAGCCAGAGATCAGATGATTCATTGGGTAGGGAATGGGCCACATGGCGTATAGCTGTCAAAAACACATCTCTGTTAGGCTGGACCCTGTGCATGATGAGGAGCTTAGAGGGATGCTGTGATCCATCATGACAACCCCCCTCACCCCTCCATCCATCACCCCCCCCTCTCCTCCACCCCCCCGGGTACAAGGGAAGGATCGCTCGTACCTCTCAGAACTGGGGGTTCCCATCACTCACTCTGCACTCTGCACCACCTCTACACGCTTCCCTCTCTCATCCCTTTCTCTTCATCCCTCCTCTATCCCTCCTCACCTCCCCCCGGTTACCAATGGGTTACCAATGGGGGCTCTCACTCACTCCTCTCAGAATCTCAGTTTAGGTAGTTGTCATCATGCCTTCTGCATTTTCTTCAACCACCTCTACACACCTCCCTCTCTCATCCTTTTCTCTTCCTCCTCAGGCACTCTGATCATCATCACTTGTGTATGACACATAATCGTTCAGCTTCTGCCAGTCTTCAACTCTTTGACATTGAGTTTTCCGGCTTTTGAGATGATCGTGCTTGCGTGGCCCATTCGTCATTCTATTGTATTTGTTTCTCACATTTTTACTCCTGATTAAGGTGAAAAAAATGTATTCTGATAATCAAACAGGGGTTTGAGTAAAAATGCATCAAACGTTTGGTAAAAGGAGAAAAGGATGATGAAACTAGAAGACATTAGCCAAAACCCCAAAGCAAAACTCTTACAACACCATCAACTCAATCAGATCAGGGTTAGGGTTGAAAAATGTCTGTTTTCCCCAAAACCGTAGATGGAAGATACCTGATTTCCTGTGGTAATCTTCCAAACAGGATTTCTGGAAAACCTAGGAATCTTGGGAAAGTTACCAGAATTGCGCAACCCTAATCAGGATACAATATGCCTATCAGAAAAACAAGTAAAACAAATCCCAAACACTTATCAGGGAAACTATGACAAAGACACGTCCACTTCCTTTGTTTTAAAGCTCACCTCCACACAAATTGCATTTAGCCGCCCTTTAACATTGAAATTGACATGGCTTGTATACAAATGAGATAGTTGCTCCTCCAGGGGCATTGAGAAAGGTTAGTGGCTCCACAATGCTGAATGGGAGATGAGGTCCCACATCCACAGGCTACTAATGAGCCTCAACAGCTGAAGAACAAAATATGTTTGATTGGTAGAGCAAATGAAACCTCCCTGTCGGGGATTTGACATTCAAATCGTGACGTCACCAACATAAAGGATTATCTTGAAGGGAATATTTCCTGTTGATCAGATACATTCAATGTTGAAATTGCAGATTGTGCTTTTAATTGTAGCGTTGATGAATGAAGAAAAGGACTCCGAAAATAACAAGGTTTGGTCAAATTACTGCAATATTGGTCTGTGCAGGACTCCTCACTATGATGAGGGTATTGTGTTTGAAGAGGGTACAATTCCTTAATTAATCTAAGCATGGCAACTAATGCAACATACTGTATTTTCTTCTTTCGTGGCCAGCAATCAAAATATGACAAGTACGCCCACAGACATCATATCTAACAATGAGAATATAGTCAAATTGTGAAACGACATCACAAAACACAAGAATCCCACAACAAAAACCTATCAAAACAGTGTGCTGGCCCTCATTTTGACTACTCATAATTATGGCTTTCGACTGTAATCACTTCTTGTTTGTGTTTTGCCTTGGGTTGAGGGGACGGAGGGCCACGGTGTCACATCTATGACTTCTCTCTAAAGTTTACCAATCCTTACTGTGGGCAAATGTTTAAATTGTTAGAATAAAGAACACGTGGCAGAAATTAAGAAAGAGGAGAGGAGTTGAAGAGGGTATAGTAGAGACTTGGATCCTTTCCTAGCTCTGCTTCACAGGTCTACCAGCTGTGCCCCCTCTCCCCCTCCTCCTCTGGGCCCTGAGACGTTTGCCAACGCCATCTCACCCCTCTCATCCCCCACTCATTCCCCCATCTTTCTAGACAGCCCTTATATAAATCGATTAATATTCTCTGGTTTACATATAACACTATTTCTGTTTGTTTGTTTGTTTCGGGGGCGGATCAAAGGGGTTGACAGCTCATTTTCATCAAAATAACATTTTTATCTCAACATCAAATAATTTCTGAGTACCTTACTGTGGTTGTTTTCAATTAAAAACAAACGGAAATAGCTTCTTAGCAAAAGGCAATTTCTCAAGCAAGAATTTAGCTAAGACTGTCTGGGAGTGATTTGAGTGGGGCGGGGAATGCAGAAAGTTATCTGTTATTGGCAGAGAGGTTTGGAATGTAGTTTCTTATAGGTCTATTAATTACAATGAACAAAAATATAAACACAACATGCATCAATTTCAACTATTTTACTGAGGTACAGCTCATATAAGGAAATCAGTCCATTGAAATGAATTCATTAAGCCCTAATATATGGATTTAACATGACTGGGAATACAGATATTCATCTGTTGATCACAGATACCTTAAAAAAAGGTAGTGGCGTGGATCAGAAACCCAGTCAGTATCTGGTGTGATCATCATTTGCGTCATGCAGCACAACAGATCTTCTAAAATCAAATCAAATTGTATTGGTCACATACACATATTTAGCAGATGTTATTGCAGGTGTAGCAAAATGCTTGTGTTCCGAGCTCCAACAGTGCAGTAGTACCTGACAGTGCAGTAGTATCAAAAAACGATTCACAACAGTACCCACAAATCTAAAAGTAAAAGAAAAAATATATAAATATTAGATTGGGCAATGTCGGAGTGGCATTGACTAAAATAGAGTTGATCAGGGTGTTGATTGTGGCCTGTGGAACATTGTCCCACTCCTCTTCAATGGCTGTGTGAAGTTGCTGGATACTAGAGGGAACTGGAACAAGCTGTCATACACGTAGCATCCCAAACATACTCAATTGGTAACCTGTCTGGTGAGTATGCAGGCCATTGAAGAACTGGGACATTTTTCATGTGGGCCGTGCATTATCACGCTGAAACATGAGGTGATGGCGGGCGGATGAATGGCACGACAGTGGGTCTCGGGATGTCGTCACGGTATCTCTGTGCATTCAAATTGCAATCGACAAAATGAAAGTGTGTTCGTTGTCCATAGCTTATGCCTGCCCATACCATCACAACAACGCCACCATGGGGCTCTCTGTTCACAATGTTAACATCAGAAAACCCCTCGCCCACACGACTGTCGTCAGCCGGATACAGTTGAAACACTTCTCCAGCGTGCCAGTGGCCATCAAAGGTGACGATTTGCCCACTGAAGGTGGTTACGACGCTGAACTGCAGTCAGGTCAAAACCCTGGTGAGGACAATGAGTACACAGATGAGCTTCCCTGAGATGGTTTCTGACCGTTTGTGCAGAAATTCTTCGGTTGTGCAAACACACAGTTTCATCAGCTGTCCGGGTGGCTGTTCTCAGTCAATCCTGCAGCTGATGAAGCCAGATGTGGAGGTCCTGAACTGACGTGGTTACACATGGTCTGTAGTTGTGAGGACGGTTGGACGTCCTGCCAAATTTTCTAAAGCAGTGGTTCCCAAACTTATAGTCCCGTACTCCTTCAAACGTACCCCCACTGGCACCAGGGTCAGCGTACTCTCAAATGTAGTTTTTTTTTGCCATCATTGTAAGCCTGCCACGCACACTATACGATACATTTATTAAACATAAGAATGAGTGTGAGTTTTAGTCTATAATTTGTCTCTTTATTTAACCATCTTACATATAAAACCTTATTTGTTCATCAAAAATGGTGAATAACTCACCACAGGTTAATGAGACGGGTGTGATTGGAAGGATGCACATAACTCTGCAATGTTGGGTTGTATTGGAGAGAGTCTCCGTCTTAAATCATTTTCCACACACAGTCTGTGCCTGTATTTAGTTTTCATGCTAGTGAGGGCCGAGAATCCACTCTCACATCGGTACATGGTTTCAAAGGGCATCAGTGTCTTAACAACGCAATTTGCCAAGGCAGGACACTCTGAGCTCGGCTCAATGCAGAAATTTGGCAGTGGTTTCTGATTAAATTACATTTTCACAGAACCGATTGTTGCAATTTCGACGAGGCTCTCTTGTTCAGATAACAGTAAGTGGGCTGGAGGCAGGGCATGAAAGGGATAACAAATCCAGTTGTTTGTGTCATACGTTTCGGGAAAGTACCTGTGTAATTGCGTACCCATGTCACTCAGGTGCTTCGCTATATCACATCTGACATTGCCCGTAAGCTTGAGTTCATTTGCACACAAATAAAAATCACACAATGATGGAAAGACTTGTGTGTTGTCCATGTTAATGTAAACAGAGAAGAGTTCCAACTTCTTAATCATAGCTTAAATATTGCCCCGCACATTGATAGTTGCGGAGAGTCCCTGTAATCCTAGATTCAGATAATTCAGGCGAGATAAAAACACCCAGATAGGCCAGTCGTGTGTGAAATTTGTCATTGTGCAAGCGGTCAGACAAGTGAAAATTATGGTCAGTAAAGAAAACTTTAAGCTTGTTTCTCAATTTTTTTTTAAACGTGTCAATAATTTGCCCCTTGATAACCAGAGCACTTCTGTATGTTGTAAAAGTGTTACATGGTCGATGCACAAAATACACGAGAGTTCAGGGGCCTTGCTTTAACAAAGTTAACAATTTTCACTGTAGTGTCCAAACGTCTTTCAAGCTGTCAGGCATTCCCTTGGCAGCAAGAGCCTCTAGGTGGATGCTGCAGTGTACCAAAATGGCGTCGGGAGCAACTGCTTATACGTGCGTTATGGCTCCACTATGTCTCCCTGTCATGGCTTTTGCACCATCAGTACAGATACCAACATGAGCAGCAACTACGTTTGGCTACATACGGACCGTTAGTGGAATTCCCACACGAGAGAGTAACGGTTGATGTGATTGGATGTTAATTATTTGAGTAGGCAACCTGTATTTGACATTGTGTTGTTATTTCGCTGAACACTAGATAGTTTCATGTTATTTTTGGCAGTGAAACGAGGCTACTCAGGCAACAAAAAAAACTCACCCAAACGTATAGCTTTGGAAAATATATATGGACTGTTTAAAAATGTGAAGAAAAATAATTATTTTTTCAATATATTTTTTAAAATTTAATTTGTACAATTTTTTTTACAATCGCTAACATCCTTTTGTTCAATCTGTAGTCACATTTTCAAAACTCTAAACACAATTAGCACAACATCCGTCTGTTGTGGATTATACCATTAACACAAGTCATGTTGTTTTCACAGAATATGCAGTCAATTAATACATTTCTAAAATGCTTACATTTTCTTTACATACAAGCTTACCCAATACCAAAATCATAGATCTTTCTTGTCTTATTTACAAATGTTTGCACACAGCATGCAAGAAATGAATACCTAATGTTCAAAACCTTAAATATAGTATTAAAGTCTCTACTTCTGCAACAACAGCAGCTCAAAGGCTATATTGAAACAGCTGATAAGCATTTTTGAATGAACAGATCATTAAAACATTGAGAAATAGCTGATTTACTGTAAGTTGTGTAAAATAGACCAACCACAGCTGATTCCAATTTCAACATAACCAGGTGTTGAAGTTCTTTCAATTACGTGGACATACACAGTAAAAATGGGACTCTTTGGATTGATTTTGTTCAATGTGGATACAGAACAACACAGAGGAGCAGAAAGAAAGAATGTCTGGACAAGGGAGAGGAATAGTTGGACCAGGGAGAGGAGTAGCTGGACCAGGCAGAGGAGTAGTTGGACCAGGCAGAGGAGTAGTTGGACCAGGGAGAGGAGTAGCTGGACCAGGCAGAGGAGTAGTTGGACCAGGGTGAGGAGTAGCTGGACCAGGCAGAGGAGTAGTTGGACTAGGCAGAGGAATAGCTGGACCAGGGAGAGGAGTAGTTGGATCAGGGAGAGGAGTAGTTGGACCAAAGAGATGAATAGTTGGACCAGGGAGAGGAGTAGTTAGACCAAGCAGAGGAGTAGTTGGACCAGGGAGAGGAATAGTTGGACCAGGGAGAGGAGTAGTTGGACCAAGCAAAGGGGTAGTTGGACCAGGAGAAGAGTAAGAATGTGAGTAGCTGGACCAGGCAGAGGAGTAGTTGGACCAGGCAGAAGAATAGCTGGACCAGGGAGAGGAGTAGTTGGACCAGGGAGAGGAATAGTTGGACCAGGGAGAGGAGTAGTTGGACCAAGCAGAGGAGTAGTTGGACCAAGAGAGGAGTAAGAATGCGAGTATCTGGACCAGGCAGAGGAGTAGCTGGACCAGGGAGAGGAGTAGTTGGACCAGGCAGAGGAGTCGCTGGACCAGGGAGAGGAGTAGTTGGACCAGGCAGAGGAGTAGTTGGACCAGGCAGAGGAGTAGTTGGACCAGGCAGAGGAGTAGTTGGACCAGGCAGGGGAGTAGTTGGACCAGGCAGAGGAGTAGTTGGACCAGGCAGAGGAGTAGCTGGACCAGGCAGAGGAGTAGTTGGACCAGGGAGAGGAGTAGCTGGTCCAGGGCGAGGAGTTGTTGGACCAGCTAGAGGAGTAGTTGGACCAGGCAGAGGAGTAGCTGTACCAGACAGAGGCGTAGTTGGACTAGGGCAAGGGAGAAGGAGGGGGAGAGGAGTAAGAATGTGTGGTGGTGTTCAAAGGAGAGTAAGAGGTGTTGTCACTGATGAAATAAGAGCCACCATCATAGACCATGTGATAAACCATGGTATATTGCTGAGAAAGAGTCCAGCCTAATCTCAGATGGTTAAACGTGGCTTCCATTATCCGGAGTTTTCAACAAACCAACAGGTATGTAATGCATTTCACAAGGGCTTCTTCTATTATTACTGCTGCTATGTATCACAGTAACTGTAGGCCACCAGTCCCAATGCAAATACTGTGCATATGTTGTATTTTTGTTCCTCTAAATGACGCAACGTCTTCCTACCTCTGGGGGAAGAGGAAAGCTCAGTGAAGACCAAGAGCATGCCATTGTAGGAATGGACATTGCTGACAATGCAAAATTGTAGAGGACAATCTGGTATTTCACAACGTGGAAAGCATCAGCCTGACTACCATTGGCTCGGACTCTGACCAATCACAGAGTTGGAGTGAAACAGTAGTACACAGTTCCTTTTGAAAGGGACAGTGAGCGGGTCAAGACACTCCGGCACCAATACATCCAGGTATGGTGTCTATCCAATATGTCTTGTTATATAATGAGTTTTACACTATGGGGTCAAGACACTCCGGCACCAATACATCCAGGTATGGTGTCTATCCATTAAGTCTTGTTCTATAGTGAGTTTTACACTATGGGGTCAAGACACTCCGGCACCAATACATCCAGGTATGGTGTCTATCCAATATGTCTTGATCTATAGTGAGTTTTACACTATGGGGTCAAGACACTCCGGCACCAATACGTCCAGGTATGGTGTCTATCCATTAAGTCTTGTTCTATAGTGAGTTTTACACTATGCTACATGTAAACATGAGTTACAGTACATACAGTAGGACATACGGAAAAGCATTTACACATACTGTGTTTGATTTCTTTCAGAGAGTCATGGAGTTGGAGGCTAATCAGACCCCACATGAAATAATTTATGTAGACGAGGCAGGGTTTAACCTGGCGAAAACACGTCGGCGGGGAAGAAACATCATCGGGAAAAGGGTTGGGTCAGAGAGGAGCTAATATCACAATGTGTGCTGCAATCTGGAGTGCTGGTTTGGTCCTGCAGATATGCCAGATTGGTTCCTACAACACTGAGCGCCTTTTGTTTTAAAATGACCTCCACCAACAACTGGTGCCAGAAGCAGAAAGGGAACAGGTGGGAGGAAACATTAGGACATTTGTGATTGCGTGGGACAATGTAGCATTCCACCATTCACATGCAATCACAAACTGGTTTTGCATCCCATCTAAGAACGGTTTGCCTTTTCCTCCTCCCTACTCACCTTTCCTCAACTCCATTGAGGAGTTTTTTCTGCCTGGAGGTGGAAAGTGTATGATCATCGGCCACATGACCAAATGTCCCTCCTGGACGCAATGGATGCCGGCTGCTGACACATCTCAGCTGAAGACTGCCAGTGGTGGATAAGGCAGACCAAACGTTTCTATCCAAGGTCCATAGCGAGAGACGACATAAGATGTGATGTGGACGAGAACATGTGTCTAAATGCTGAAGATGGTATAGATTAGAACAGGACAGGCATTTTAGTGTTTTTCCCTTCTGTGCCTTTTTTACTGTAATTGTGATTTATTTGTACACATTTGGAACCAAAGGTCATGTATGTTGGATGTGTTGTTGAACCAAAGGCCATGTATGTTGGATGTGTTGATGAACCAAAGGCCATGTATGTTGGATGTGTTGTTGAACCAAAGGCCATGTATGTTGGATGTGTTGTTGAACCAAAGGCCATGTGTGTTGGATGTGTTGTTGAACCAAAGGCCATGTATGTTGGATGTGTTGTTGAACCAAAGGCCATGTATGTTGGATGTGTTGTTGAACCAAAGGCCATGTATGTTGGATGTGCTGTTGAACCAAAGGCCATGTATGTTGGATGTGTTGTTGAACCAAAGGCCATGTATGTTGGATGTGTTGTTGAACCAAAGGCCATGTATGTTGGATGTGTTGTTGAACCAAAGGCCATGTATGTTGGATGTGTTGTTGAACCAAAGGCCATGTATGTTGGATGTGTTGTTGAACCAAAGGCCATGTATGTTGGATGTGTTGTTGAACCAAAGGCCATGTATTTTGGATGTGTTGTTGAACCAAAGGCCATGTATGTTGGATGTGTTGTTGAACCAAAGGCCATGTATGTTGGATGTGTTGTTGAACCAAAGGCCATGTATGTTGGATGTGTTGTTGAACCAAAGGCCATGTATGTTGGATGTGTTGTTGAACCAAAGGCCATGTATGTGGCATGTGTTGTTGAACCAAAGGCCATGTATGTTGGATGTGTTGTTGAACCAAAGGCCATGTATGTTGGATGTGTTGTTGAACCAAAGGCCATGTATGTTGGATGTGCTGTTGAACCAAAGGCCATGTATGTTGGATGTGTTGTTGAACCAAAGGCCATGTATGTTGGATGTGTTGTTGAACCAAAGGCCATGTATGTTGGATGTGCTGTTGAACCAAAGGCCATGTATGTTGGATGTGTTGTTGATCACCGGCAGCAATTTCATGTTGCTAATAAAGCTTTTACTGCAGCAATTCTGTCACTTACTATTTTATCTACTGTACATTCTATAAAGTAAAGATGACTCATTCCCTTTTAGAAAGTATGTTGCCAAACATGCACACATTCGACACTCAAACAAAAAATGCAGAGTGGTTTACAGTAAAAGGAAACTGAATTATAAAAAACAATGGATGTCATATTGTCCATTGTCTGCAGGCAGAACTGAAACATGAAAAGTAATGCAGTTTTTGAAATGCCATCAACTGTTAGTATTTTGAAAGTCTTTGTGCTATGATTGACTATATGTTCCTCTTGGATAGAAAACATGTGCTAGTGTTTTGACAGAATTATTAGATATTGAGTCAGGTTTTCTGTGTCTTGATAGAGTTAGCGTATGTAGAGAAAGTTTTTTTTAGCATTTTGAAATGCAGAGTTGGTATTTAATGAACAAAATGTGGTTTTGAGCAGAATATTTACTATTTGGCTAATTGTGTGATGTAGGTGTGTTGCTGTGTTAAGAGTTGAGAAAAAGTATCTTAAGTATAGGTAAACGCTTGTTAGCAATTGTAAAAAACTGTAAATGTGAATCACATTTTTATTTGGCATACCCCCGACGGCATTGCGCGCTACACTGGGGGTATGCGTACTCAAATTTGGTAATCCCTGCTCTAAAGCAGTGTTGGAGGCAGCTTAAGGTAGATTGCACATTTTAGAGTGGCCTTTTCTTGTCCCCAACACAATATGCCACACCTGTAAGGTGGCAAAAGAGAAATGCTCACTAACAGGATGTAAACACATTTTTGAGAGATATTGTCTTTTTGTGCCTATGGACCACTTCTGGGATCTTTTATTTCAGCTCATGAAACATGGACCAACACATTACATGCGTTTATATTTTTGTTCAGTATAATTTACCACATGGTGATGTCACCATGGAAGGCCAAAACTCCCTCATACTGATCACTAACCAATCACTGCTTTCTGTAGTATAGGCCTATAAATAGGTCAAAGGTCAGATTACCTGTTTTGAACAATGGATGCCAACAATGGACAGAGAGCAAGAGGAGTAGGAGGGAGAGGAAGAGGAAGAAGAGGACGAGGGCAAAGAAGAGAAGGAAGGATAGCCATCTCTGATGAGATTTGGACAACACTTGTTGATCATGTGATCAACCACGGTTTGACCATGAGAGAGGCTGGACTGAGAGTCCAGCCCATCTTGAGTCGATTTACAGTGGCGTCCATAATTCAAACCTTCAGAAATGAGAACAGGTATGCAATTATCTAATGACTATTTTAGCATTACAGTAATGTACTATAAAATACGTATGACGGCATAGTATTGCATAAACATTTATAACTCTAAGCCATCCATTTACTGCACTGCATTGAATGAATGAGGTTGGTTATCATGCTGTACTACATTGTTTTGTACATTGTTTACAGTTCCTATGCTGAACACATACTGTGTTTGAATTCTGTACAGAGTGGAAAGGCAAAGACATCATGGAGGACGAGGACGTTTGTTTACAGATGTTCAAGAGACTGCAATTATCAATATGGTTTTGGCCAACAATGCAATTAGGATTCGAGGGATAAGAGAGAATATCTTGAATAATGACACCATATTTAACAACCTCAATGCTGTCAGCCTGTCGACCATACAACGCATCCTCCAACGGCACCGAGTGACGATGAAACAACTTTACAAGGTGCCATTTGGGAGAAACTCTGACAGAGTCAAGAATATGCGACATGACTTTGTAGAGGTATGTATGCAACACCACTTCCAGTACTTCAGATATACCATATTTACTCATTTGTATATCCTTTTGTCTGTTACAGAGAGTATTGGAGCTGGATGCCCATGTAATTCGCCATGAATTTATTTATATGGATGAGTTTGGCTTCAACCTCACCAGAACCAGGTGCCGCGGAAGAAATGTAATAGGACAGAGGGCAATTACCAATGTCCCTGGACAGCGTGGGGGTAATATAACTATGTGTGCTGCCATTACTCAAAACGGGGTCCTCCATCACAATGCCACACTGGGTCCGTACAACACCGGCCATATGCTCACTTTTCTGGATGCAATTTACACAATGCTTGTTGTCCCTGATCCAGATCAGGAGCCTGCTAGATTTGTGGTTTTATGGGACAATGTTAGTTTTCACCGGGCTGTTCTGGTCCAAAACTGGTTTACCACCCATCCACAATTTGTAGTTTTGTACCTACCCCCATATTCACCTTTTCTAAATCCCATAGAGGAATTCTTCTCAGCCTGGCGCTGGAAAGAGTATGATCGCCAACCCTATGCCCGCATGCCGCTTCTCCAGGCAATGGAGGACGCATGTGGGGACATAGAGGTTGCCTCTGTCCAAGGTTGGATACGCCATGCTAGGAGATACCTCCCTCGATGTTTGTCAAGAGAAAACGTATCTTGTGATGTGGACAAAGTATTGTGGCCAGACCCAGGCCGGAGAAGAGATGAAGCGTAGCTCAGCACTGGTGACTGCCCCCCTGTCCTTTCTTTTCCCCCGCAAGGGTATGCAATAAAACAAGTGCTATAAAAAAAACGATGAAGACATTTTTCATTATGTATTATATGAAAGTATAAAATGTAGTGAATACAATACGTTAAGTGTGCATCCATCTTTCCACTCCCTTCCATTGCTCTGTCATACCGACCCTTCAACCTAAGCTCTACGACAAACTCCACAAGCTCTCCTTCGTGTGTTTGTGTGGGTTTGTGTGTGTGTATGTGAAAAAAATATAGAGAGAGAGAGAGAGAGTGAGAGAGAGAGGGAGAGAGAGAGAGAGCGCAAGAGAGAGAGCAGAATGATAATTACTGTTTAGTATGCAAACATCTCTACCTCTCTGGCATATAAATGTCTGAGGGCTGAGATGTGGGTTTGTGGGCATACTTCTTGCATTTCAAGAGTGTGGTGAGACTTTCAGTGGTGGATGATGATAGTGGGAGGTGCAAAAACCTTGACTGAGAGAGGTTTTGAATAGGATTTTCTTTTCATTCTGTATGTTTGTGCAGACATCTTCAACAAAAAAATCCAGACAGATCATTTAAATGCAATCTGATAGAGATATGACCCATATGATGGTGATGGTGTGTGTCATAGGTGGCTGGTGGTACCTTAATTGGGGAGGATGGGCTAATAGTAATGGGTGGAACGGAATAGATGGAATGGTATTGCACTTCCCATGTGTTTGATACCATTCCATTCCATTCACTCGTTTTCAGCCATTATTAGGAGCTGTCCTCCCCTCAACAGCCTCCTGTGGCGTGCATGTTCATTGCATTTCTCCAGTAGCCCTGCATGTTCAAATCAAGGCTCCACAGTCATCCTGTGTATTGACACAATGTACATTTACTCAACATTGGTATGGCATGAAATAGAAATAAAAGTCATCCTTGAAAAGAGCACCAGAGGAAAACAGTGGTGGGTATCATTCACATGTCATATTCTCTTTGGAATATCTCTGTAAATGATTGATTATGGATGTGTCCCAAATAGCACCCTATCCCGTATGGGCTCTTGTCAAAAGTAATGCACTACATAAGGAATATTTGCCATTTGGGATGCTGATATTCATAACCTAATTATCAATGCTGCTCTGCAGACTAGTAGGTTTGTAATTACAGTAGGAGGGGATTGAAAGCCTGTCATGGGGGCACGCTTGCTCATCAATAGGAAGAATTTAGTGCCATTTTGAAATGTTTGTCTCACACGCTGAAACATTATACTTTATGTACAGAAATGTTATTTTATGTACAGCAACATACAGCTATGCTTAATAATGCTTACTCCTTTGATAGTTTACATGCTTGTTTGCATCTTACGTTTGGTTGTGGTATGTGGCAATGTTACCACCGCACATTCAACTGAGAGCCTGCTGCAGAACTGATTTAGCTTATTAGCGATTGCCTGCCATCTACTGGACATGATAAGAAGAATCTCTGTTTGAATTTCTGAAGCGGTTTGCTTTCTCGCATCCTTACTTCCTCCCTCCGTTCCATGCCTCCTTCATTCCTTCCTGTTCATAAGACAAAACAATGACAAGAATGACCACAAGATGTCACCCAAGTTTGTAATATTAATGTAATTGGTAAATTGCGAAGACTTGCATGAAGCTGTTTAGGCCAAAAACAGTGACGACTATAAAGACGATGATGACGCATATATAATAATAATACTAATATTTTCCAAGTATAGTCCAAAAGTCCAACTTGACAGTTGATAAGAGAAACTATTTGCACAAGGAAAGATATAAATCTTGAAATGTATAACATTCACATCCATATATTCTAACTAAACAAAAATAACTTAAACTTAAAAAATATATATTAAAATTTAAAGGGAAAAAGTAGGCTTAGGTCTACACATTTCCTAGTAACGTATTTCAACATACAGTATATGATTTACACCTTATTAAACGGTGACACTGTTCATGGGTTTTATATTGGCACCATCATTACTATGAATAGCTGAACGTGACTTGAATGGTGTCACTGGGAACGAGGGAAGCCCATTTCTTGAAGTGGCCACTTGAGGACAGCACAATTCCGGAGTCGTATCTAAATGTCTCGCACTGTATCAAGCCCTGTAGCCTATCAGAGAAATGGAAGAGCACTTTTCAACACCCAGTTCGAATCTCTAGAATAGAAGAAACAACGTGTAACCGATCTGAAACGTGATAATTGTCTACATGAAATACGCCTAGGCCTATATGGGTCTTTAACCTGCATATGAGTAAGCCTAGCAGATGAAGCGTATCCTTAAGAGGTGACTTTATTTCATTATTACAAGGAGTATACAATTGAATCAATTACAATGCATGTACTATTTTGGTAATACAATGGTTGTATATTGACGAATGTAAATATTGTTCAAAGCTAGCCTAGATGGAGGCTACACGCAATTGCAATGGACCGGGTTCTGCACAGCTAATTTAGGCCTTCCGTATATGAGGCAACGGTCGTGAATAATTACAATTCACAATGGCTATTTAACTCAATAGCATATTTATAATTTATTTTGGCTAGTTTCTTAATTAAAGTACAATGGCTTTTGAGATAAGCATTTCAGTTTTAACATTTTGATTATCAATCTACCCAATAGTTTTTAATCTAAAATATGTAAGTTATAGCTAATGTATTATAAGAAAACACAATATCATATAATATTATATGACATAAGATTAGATCAGATGAAATATAATACTAACATATTATAGTGTTATATACTAAACTATAAAAGAATACAATATCACATTAGTTTGTATTATATATTCCTTGAATGCAAAGTTATTCAACAAATAAAGTTGATTTTACAGTTATTTCACAGTAGGCCGATTGCTTTATGATGTCTTGTATATTTCTCTGTACTAAAAAGATAAGCATTGCAAATGCTTGAGCGGCTAACCATGGTCAACCTTTCTCACGGGAAAAGAATTCAAGACGCAAAGAGACAGTACCGTTATTCATTCGCTTTATGATAGTTAGGCTACCTATTTCAAATAAAAAAAATTACAAAGTTTGATATTTTGTTCAAATGAAAGAATGCTTTTGATTCCATTGTTCTCTGTACTTCTGACTACAGATAAACCTTCGTTTTATGAAATATTACAAACTGATATTGCTGTTGCCAGTAGCCTGGGTTTATGACTATTACTCGGTAGACATATCATTGTCAAAATACTGCCAAATGTAATTTAACAGACAACATCCTTCATCATTAGGTAGCGATGCATTCGGGAACATGTTTTGTTTGTTTATTCGACTAATTTAAGGGATATACTTTAAATGGGAGTGTTTTGTGATTCCACAAATAACGGAATGAAACCAATGCTTTTCAACTGTCTTTGCAACTTCATCCGATAGCCCAAATCACTGATCAATCCCCTCAACGATCATTGGATTTTACAAGTGCTGTGCGCTGGCCTGCGTGCTCCAGTTCTGACTGCTTTGGGACCAGGTGCAGGTTGACCTTTTGTTGCCTAATTGTTATTGTGTAACTGACTCCAACCCATTTACATTCAATTGTACGAAACCACAAGTTATCTTAGACTGGGTTGCAAGAGACACATCTATATTGAGGTCATATCCTAGAACGTTTCTATCCATATGGGCTGTCTTTGTCCGAGCGGTCAAGTACGTATCCAGCCAGGTGTTTCAGTCCACCACACACCTACCTAAGTCTCACAACCAAGAAAAGCACATGTATTCTTTCAGTCTGTTGTCTTTCTGCAAAATAGTAAAACAATCGAAAATGTATGAAAGCAATTCGATCATGGCCTAAAAAAATAAATAGAAAGTGTGGGAGCATTCGTTTAGAAATTGTCTTGGGGCTTTTCAGCTAACGTTAGTGAAGGCAGAAGTGTGTGTGTGCGTAACTGTGTGTGTGCGTAACTGTGTGTGTGCGTAACTGTGTGTGTGCGTAACTGTGTGTGTGCGTAACTGTGTGTGTGTGTGTGTGTGTGTGTGTGTGTGTGTGTGTGTGTGTGTGTGTGTGTGTGTGTGTGTGTGTGTGTGTGTGTGTGTGTGTGTGTGTGTTGCAACCTAGCCCACTATATTCAATAATACGAGCTTCAGGCCGTCAGTGCATTTATCATCCTATTACTGCTACAAATCCAGGTCCAGTACATGAAAGGCTAAATGAATTACCAACGTTAAGCCGTCAATAAAGTCATTTCTGTAAATGGTGTCTCAGAAGACTCGCCGCATTATTCAACTGGCTTTATCAGCACCTAGGAAATTACGCGGGGTGCTCTTGAGCGCATAATATTGCCCTGCTTACTTTGATTAAGCGCCTTGCCAGGGAATAGTGACAGTGCTTTTGACCGGCTTTTATTCACTCTGCTGTGATGAACGCCAAGCTGATCAGGCGGAATGAAGAGTAATTAAAAGCTATAAATTATATTTTGCGGCCCCTCTCAAGGCGTCTCTTTGCGGGCAAGATAAGAGCCGGAGTCCTCATTTACCGCCTGAAAAGGGACTGCGTCTCCACAATGGCTACTTGGCTAAATAGCATATTGATAGTGTCCCAATTATAATTTAATTAACTACCCACACTAACACTATAGCTTATGGGATAAAGATTTCAATACTAGCATGTTGAATGTGAATCAGTCCTATAGTTTCGAGCAGAATGTATTATTTCGTGACTAATTACTCTTATTTATGTGTCATTTAAAAAAAAAATGTATCCCTAAGCATGGACAAAAGTTGTCACACAACAAAGAAGCTCGAGCGTCTACCTTGTTGCAAAAAACCCCGAGGTTCTCAATTAACAAACATAAAAGGCCTATGGCGTCTCCAATGTGTGTTTGTTTCGTTTTGTTTTGTTTGCTGCTATATCTATGTTTCAATCTGGGATTGTAATGTTGGATTTGAAGTGATTTTTAATTAGACTCTACCCTCACCCAACTGCACCTGTGGTGTAGCCTATAGAAAATAGTGACACAGATATAGGCCTATAGTAATGCAAATTGTATGCGCGTTTAAACTTAATAAAATGAGAGTGAACATAAACAATTTTCAATTTTACAATACAGGCCACCTTGGAATGGGTTCATGAATGATTAGCCTGATTTGAGATATGTTGCATCACTTTATCTCCATTAGGCCTAATACTTCTTATTATAGGTCTGATACAAAGCCTCAAACAAACCACCTCCATCACGTCCTACCGCCTCCATCAACTAACGTAACTTGTCCCCCTGTTTCTTTACAGAAATGTAAATATAGCCTATACCTACAAGCACGTGACCGGCCAAAGTCAGGCTATGCACAGGTGAGGGTGATTACAAGCGTTTATCAAGTGAGTTATCCATTTGGAAAGCAGAAATTACGCATGCGTAATTATACAACTATCATATGGATTTTGTAGCCTAGATAAGATAGTCATTTAAGATACGGGTTGTCAATTTGACACACCTATTATATTAGATACAAAAAAGAAAAAACATAAACTGGAGTAGGAAGAATGGCATACTCCATTTCAATTGTATAGGCTACGGTTCCTGCCAAATGTGGAGGAAGACGACTTAATTAAGAAAAGCATACACATATCACCTTTCGGTGGTAGGAGAGTGGAAGGCAATCAAGTCGATAGACAAATTAAAGGGAACCATTGGTGGCCTAAAAGTATTGGTAACCTATAACATTTCTGTACCAGCCAAATGTCCCTACCAGGTTTTCCTCTATCGGTGACGAGCATAGTAATTTGGTATGAAAGAAGAGCGCACCACTGAGACCCCTTGTTTGGTGCCTAAAAGCCATCTATTATTTATTTGCTGAGATTCGTAAAATTCAATTGGACGTCGTCACTTCTGACAGCGCGTATCTGCACAAGTGATTGGTCTATTGCACGTGTGTTGGCACTCACGTGCTTCCGGTTGGTGTGGGGGGGGAAAAGTGTGTGAGAGGGATAACGGGTTTTAGGAGAGTTTAGAAAGATCGCGCTGACATACTTTAGAGAATGCTAGGGACGACGCTGCTGCGTGCGATGTGTAGTCAGTCGTGGTAGCGCAGGGCTATTGTGACACTTGGATCGCTTTCGTAGACAACATGTCGACAGTGTAGAACATTGTCACATTTATCAAAAGTATATTATATAAGCTTCCTTCATAATATAGTCAGATATCTTTTTTTGTTTGCTATTATTCGGATACGGTATTGAGCAACAAGTGGAGTTTGGCGTGGAGAGTTTGCGCTCCAGCCAAAAGTGTACCAGTTATGGAAGAGCGAATTGATAAAAACAGCCGCGATTCGACTGAGGGAGAGAGCGTGTCCCTCTCCCCGAATCTACCATCTCCTCCCATTTTGCCCCACCAGGCAGCACAGCAAGTACATAGAACCACAAACTTTTTTATTGACAATATTCTGCGGCCAGACTTCGGCTGCAAGAAGGAGCTTGGGAGTCGGGAGCGGGCGCAGACCTCCGGCAGAGAAAACGTCAACCCTTTGGTCATCAGGCCATCTCACGCGAGCAGCCTTTGCCAGGATTCCAACTGCAGTAGTGACAGTACTTCTTCTTCGTCGTCCTCACCGTCCTCGAAACAGAGCTCGACAAAACAAGGTGAAGGGAATGGGACTACCACAACGAGATATGGAGACACCGCGTCAATAGTGGTTGTGAATGCCAGTAATGGAGGATCTCCACCCGCTAAAGAATCTACGCCGATGTTATGGCCTGCGTGGGTTTACTGCACGAGATATTCGGATCGACCATCATCTGGTATGGCGCTAGTTTCCGAATCATTTTACCCCTGCAGATCTGAAATGTGAAAGTCCGTTATTTTGGTTGTGTTGGGAGTAGGCCTAGTTTATAGGTCAATGTGAACATCGTAAACTCTGCTCTCTCTCTCTCTCTCTCTCTCTCTCTCTCTCTCTCTCTCTCTCTCTCTCTCTCTCTCTCTCTCTCTCTCTCTCTCTCTCTCGCTTTGCTCCATTGTACAATTAATTCAATTCGTGAGCGTTACGCACGATAGGCCTGGATTATCATAGTAGGCTAGACTATACATATTCCTATAGTACTTGCCATAATCTCTCTAACAATAACACACACACAAACACAATTGCCACTTTGTTTATGTGAGAGCATTTCAAACCAAACGATTAATAAGACCTGGCAGAACATGTTAGGAAGACCAACTGGTCTGCAACTTGATTCTCCTCCCTCATTTGAATTATTCTCCTCAAAACAAAGCAATGCCGAAAACCGGTCCTCCGTGTTATCACATTGTTTATGTAAAACTCATTGAAAAGTGTTGCATGGACGAGACAAACTTGAAAGGAGTGGTCACCTAAACGTCCACTTTACCTGTAGTCGTTTTGTTTTACTATCTTGTTTTACTTCACACCACATGCCTATTCTGACTGTTAGCTATTAGGCAAGCCTTCGCCGTAGGCCGCCAAAATGGCAAAATATGCACGAAAAAAGATAGATTAATCAAATAGTGTAGTCTATATTATCTACATACGTCAACCATTACGTCCTTCGATTAGACTACAATAGCTGACTTTCTTTTCACCCGACGAACATATTGACGGGCCTATGGTGTAAATCAGGGGTTTGTATAGACTGCCTTGTTAACATGTTTGGCGGTTTATTATCCACAATCTTTCTGAACTTGGCATGGGATTCAGAATTCAGAAAATATGCATCGATTGACTAAAGTTATTTATTGACTATAAGATTTAGGCCTAGGCTATATGACTCTGAGGGGGGGGGGCACTAGGCCGATTGGTTTCGATATCTTTCGGGAATTATATCTGGTCTGGTCTGTAGGCTTACGAAAATGGATTTAACCGACAGACTATTTAATTGTTTTAGCTAATCAAATAGCCTATGTTATATTTTCGGCAAGTAGGCCCTGGCCTAGCCTGTGTATGTTATTGCTATTGTAGGCCTAATACTGTTATTGTATTCAGAAAGTAGCCTATATCTGCAGGTAAACGTGACCCCTGTCGTTACATGTTAAGCTATTTTGGCCCATGTTGTTCCAAATTACGAAATAAAGATGACATCGGGCTACAGTCCATAACGCGCATGAAAATGTCCAATAAAAATATCCCGCCAATTAAAAAGTATAAGGCTATATAGCCTAGGTTTATGCACAATATATTGTGTTTATGATAGCAGTCGAAGCATATAGTTGAGTTTCACACAATACAGTATCGAACTGAATTAAACCGTATGCTGACTGAATTGGGATCCGCAGCTTGATTTTGCAATATACGACCGAGTTGTGTATTTTACCCTATAGAGATAGTTTTTTTCCTGAAATGACAGCCTACATTTTGTTGTGTCGTCTGCGTTTTTGGAGAAGTCAATCGAATGGATGAATAGTAGGCCTATATTAGCTAGGCGCTAGGCCTATATAGCGGTTAGGTAACACGTTTGCAAAAGGTGTGTCGTAAAAAGATAAACCATGAGGCTATATCCATGTATCTTCTTTATCGCAATATTAGCACTGTGAATATGCTACATTATGAACCTATCAGATGTAATTATGTGCACGCTACTTGGCTGTGGATAGAATAGACAAGTATCTCAATACAGACTTGCAAGACTGTAGCCTAACGTTCCAGTGCAATGGCGTTTTAGATAGACCTATTGCAATGTAGGTCTAACCATAGCCTAGTGAAATAGTAAATAACCAAATATGTTTGCCTTAAGTTTGTTTACTTTTACATTTTATGGCACCGAGTTTTTATTCCACACATTGATGGAATGAGCGGAGGAATAGTGTCTGAGCTGAGGTATAAGGCCTACTTTTGCTAAGGACTGTGTGTTCTCGTGCTTGCACCGGTCTGCAGGGTAGGCCTGCAGAAAAAAAGGGCATGCCAATCAACAATAGTCTGTTAGAACGTATAGGCGTGTAGTTTGATATTATATTGTTATTATTGATATTACCCAATCTGTCTGAGGAAACTATGAAATTCGTAGACCACATATAGCCTAGGCCTAAACATATGCGCAAAATAGACACGCGATCGATGATATAACGGTCATTCACACCACTTGGCCTACGTTTTATTGTTTTGACTTTGCTTATATGTTTTTGGTTCTGTATTATGTAATTGGAAGATATGTGTTACTGCATTTCTTATATTATGAATATTCAAATGAATGAATTATGTAAATACCACTGTTCATCATTTAGCCTTGCACCTTGCGCCTGGGGCAAAATGGTCGCAATGACTGCAAACACACATTTAGCAATTAACAATATGTATTACATTGAAATACTCCATTGTTTTAGTCATGTGTAAATTAATGTTTGTTGGGGCCTAGGACTAACTGATATTTACGTGTTCGTTTCACTGTTGTTTCTACATCAGGCCCAAGGACACGGAAATTGAAAAAGAAGAAAAATGAGAAAGAAGACAAGCGACCCAGAACCGCGTTTACGGCTGAACAGCTGCAGAGACTTAAATCCGAGTTTCAGGCAAATCGCTACATAACAGAACAACGGAGACAGTCACTGGCCACAGAACTGAATCTCAATGAATCCCAAATAAAAATTTGGTTTCAGAATAAGAGGGCAAAAATCAAAAAGGGGAACGGCTACAAGAACGGCCTGGCTCTCCAACTCATGGCCCAAGGACTGTACAACCATTCCACAACCACGGTCCAAGAGGAGAAGGATGATAGCGAGTAATTTCCCCCCCCGTGCAGGGCAAAATAGACGCTGAACTGAAGAAGAGTGCTTGAACTCTTTGTGAACTGAAAAAGAAAGAGGTAAATACGATTTGACTGGGACAGATTCTATTTAAAACCGATTTCTGTTTATGATAGTGTGTATGGACATCATTATATAAAATACGAACATTATTAAAGTTTATATATAGCCAAAACAATATGACGTTGTATATATTTAATTTCAGGTAAGGTTATGTCTGTATCAATCCCTACTTGCTGGAGATTTAAACTTTTCTTTTTCTTATGATGTTGTTGGCCATTGTTTTAGTATAAGTGTCTGACTCCTAGATTTTTTTGTGTGATTTCTGTCGCCCCTCTCCCCAATCTCTCACAATTCTGCAGATTGCGTTTCTGAACCGACGCGCCAAGCCAAAGATTTTAATATGTTCAGAGAATATGTAGTCTGAAATAAATAAAACATGTAGAATGTTCTACAGTTTCATTCGTCATTGAAATTCTATACATAAAAGCGTAGTTTGTAAATCGTTGAAAACTAAGGCCCAGGACTAACACTATGTCGTTTAAATAAAGTACTAAGAGACAATGACCTAATATGGGGTATTTTTGTTGAGCTTTCTGGAAAAATATAAAACTTCAGTGATATAATTATTTCCTGTAATGCAAAACAAACCTACCTTTTTTAATTTTGTTCTAAGACATTCTTCATCCTTTTAAGTGAGTTAATTCAGATAATGTTGACATGCATATATTTCCCACGAGCTATGCCATTTGCTATACAAACATTGCTTGTTAATAAATGGGCCAGAAGGTCCAGGCGTGTAGCCTACCATAATGCCTACACACTCACGGAAACCATGTAACCTATAGGCAGGCCTATATCCGTCAAGGTCACAGTGCACGCATGGAAGTTATTTTTTTTTAACTATTCGTTTATTGGGGGAAAACACAGTAATAGTAGTATTACGATTAGTAGGCATATTATTATTGTTCTTTCTTCAATAATATTGTATTACTATGAGTACACGCAGTATCTCGGCCCTTATCATTGGGATATACTGTATGTCTACATTTAGGCTAGTGGTATAGAACATGGTGATGAAATTTCTAAATGGCAGTGGTGGAAGAAGTACCCAAATGTAATACTTTAAAAAAAAGATGACTTTATACAAAATGCCTTTCTACAAAAGTAAATGTAATTGCTAAAATATACTTAAGTAAAAGTATAAATCATTTAAATTTCCTTATACCAGACAAACCACACGGCACACTTTTCCTTTTTCTTCTTTAATTCACGGATAGCCAGGGCCACACTCCAACACATTTACAAACAAAACATTTGTGTTTAGTGAGTCCTCCAGATCAGAGGCAGTAGGGATTACCAGGGATGCTCTCTTGATAAGTGAGTGAATTTGACCGTTTTCCTGTCCTGCTAAGCATTGAAAATGTACTTTTGGGTGTCAAAGAAAATGTATGGCGTAAAAAGTACGTTATTTTCTTTCGGAATGTCGTGAAGTAAAAGTCAAAGTAGTCAAAAATATAAATAGTAAAGTACACAGATACAACAAAAAAATAATTGAGTAGTACTTTAAAGTAGTTTTACTTAAGTACTTTACCACTGGTGGCTGGTGTCTTCTCCAAGAAACTGCGTGTCTCAATTCAGAACGTCATCATCTCTGTGCAGGCTATGTTGTGCTTTAAATAGAACTTCCAGTCTCCTCGTGAAATATATAAGGATAATAAAGTCGACACGCTTAGGGATGTTTAACGTAAAGGCTTGACTACATGACCACAAATGTATTAAAAGCTTTTAGAGATAAACATGCATGTAACAGAATATTAAGCTCCACTGAAGTGAATGGTGAACACGCTGCAAGAATACACCATATGAGTTAAAATGCTTAAGAAAAAAAATCTAAAGCTATATGCAACGGATGAACAGATACACACACACACACACACACACACACACACACACACACACACACACACACACACACACACACACACACACACACACACACACACACACACACACACACACACACACACACACACACACACTGTATTGTATGAATGCATTGTATAGGATACTGTCTCATAACTTGGCCTTGTGGTAGAGACATTTTATTATGGCAACAATCAAGATGACGTACCAGCCAAAACAACATCAATTCTGCTCTTGTTAAGAGCGCCCCCTCCCTTATACACACACACACACACACACACACACACACACACACACACACACACACACACACACACACACACACACACACACACACACACACACACACACACACACACACACACACACACACACACACACACACACACACACACACACACACACACACACACACACACACTGTATTGTATGATTGCATTGTATAGGATACTTATACACACACATACACACACACAAGTCTCATAACTTGGCCTTATGAAAAATAGATTTGATTTCCTGTTACTGGGGTACTTTCTCGAACAACAGTTAGGTTGTCCTTTTGTCTAGCTCCCTGCCACCGTCACCGGACATCTTCACACATGGTAGCTATTTTTCCAGAATGGATATCGTTTCACTTATTAAACTATTCTCGGCATTTACAAGATTCGATTAAACACCCGGGCGGTATGGAGGACCGCCAACATAGGCAGAAGATCTAAGAATGGGACATTTTATTGGTCAGAGGAAAAGCAGATCTTTAAAGAGCATATTTATGGAATAAAAAAAATGAACAATCAGATTCCAACTGTATAGTTGCCGCCTTTTCCGTGCACTATCAGTTTCAAAGGCCAAATTCATTAGTCTTTCTTCGTAAAGAGACGTATTTCCATTCAATCTAGTTGCTATACATTCTACTCTTGCCCTACCCTAGCCAACGTGATTATTTTGGACTAAGTTCCCATTCGGCCTGTAACCTCGGTTTATGTCTGATAAGCCTCCCGGTGCACCCTGCGACGTGACACGCGTTGTTTTCAATGCCGGTATATTGCTCATTGGGATAGCCTGTAGCTTAAATGTCCGGACGAGGCAGCACCGGCCTTTGTGTCTGTGTCTCAAAGCCCATGGGCAAGCCATAGGTCAGACCGGGCAGTCAAAACAAGTCATTTCTATTTATAGCACAACCTATAGGCCACATCAGGCCTACCAGTCGTCAATTTCAATTCGAAGACAGCGATCATTTTTCTTGGTTAACTTTCTATGTTAAAATGTTGACATTTTAACTCGGTGTAATGATTCTCAAATAAGTTACTGCGTTTATCAGACATACGCCTAACAAAACCATTTTGTTAACTCTCCCAGGTTAGCACTAAAGGACACACTTTCACAAAAGTAGATATTAGTAGATGTTTAGCTAAAATGTAATAGAACAAGGTAAGAAAAAGGTTTACTAAAAAGCTTGTGCAGTCCAATCCAAGACCGGTCCCAATGAGACCAAGGTCTCTTTTTCGAGGGAACCCAAGACGAAGCAATTACACACTCATGGCAGGAGCATAGGAAACACACAAAGTTAAATATGAAAAACACATTCATAAAAAATAGCCAGATTCCTCAGTGAAGAGGTCCCCTACTAACAATCTGAATTGCCCGAAAGGAACCAATATAGGTTATGAAAGCGAGGGGCGAAGAAACTAAACGCCATGAGCTTCTAAACGATAGTTGTAGTACGAACAATGCCAATATCATCTTGCAACTTTCGTTGAAATAGAGTCTAGTCCAGCCTACTTCATGGACAGAAGTAGGCCGAGTAGCTAAACCCATATAACACACTTTTAAATAGCCTTCGTTTGAACTTGTTCACCTAATAGGCTACGTAATACGACTGAGCTGGAAGATTGTCCACTTTTATCGAATATTAGGGTATTGTTTTAATTCTCCAAAATACCTTAAACTGAGTTATCAATTGATCGACACTATGCTTTGCAGGTGTATATAAGATTTAGGTGCTTTCATGCGTGGGCTTGAAGCATTATCTTCTTTAAAATCTCCCCTGTGCGACAAAATACGCCAGGATATTGCTATTCCCTGCAAATATGTAGCCTAGCCTGTAGCCTACATTGCCTTTATCTTTATATCCCATGAAAATGGTTAATTCATTAAATCAATTTTCTAAGTTACATGTACCTTCAACAACAAGCCTACACTGGGACCTATATTGTCTAGATAACTCACCGTTTCTCAAAATAAGTGTAGGCATATGCTATTAAATATGGAAAAACCACATATTTTTTTCATTACCCCAAAACAACATTATCTTACTACATAGTGCAGGTAGGAGAAAAACAATGACAAAGTTTAAATTCATATAATATGACATGGATTATTTGTTCGTAATTTCCACTCCGTTCAAGATGAAATGCTTCTACCTTTTTGAGGCTATTTTTTAAATTGATACATAAGTTCCAATTTGTAAAAAAAAAATGTAGCTTACTTAATTATTAAGGATGACTGCGTATTGCAGCAAGCCTGGCACAAGTGCAACACAATAGAAATGGTAAACTATGAACAATTGACAAAAACAAACCTTGAATGTCATACCAATTGATCTTCTATAGGCCTATAGCCCATTGATTACTAGACATACTCCTGAAAGTGCAATTGCATACTTTTATCTGATCATTAATTCACAATACAGATTTTCTAACTTCATTTGGCTGCGTCCAACTCACACAATAAAGCCTATTCAATTGGAATACATGGTCATGTACCTAGTTTATTTCCTTGGTCCTAATATAAGCCTATCTGTTTGTTACGTAACCAGAAATTAGTTCGGATTTAATTAAGAGTTGCCCACTTCTCTGGAGAGGACAGCAGCCCAACCATTTAACCGCCCCTGGGCTTCTCGTCGGTTTTGTTTTTAATTATTTCCAATGTTGTTCGAACTGCTCTGGGTTTCGACGTTCAATTAACTCCACGAGTTTTAATAAACACACACGCACACCACTCATGCATCATTTATTTGAATAACTTCTGTTTACATTGGACTTATATTATAGGTGGAGTAGCCTGGCTATTAATGAAAAATGTACAGCATTAATTAATTTCAGACTTTTAATGGACATTTCCAGCGCAATACGCTTATTAATATAGCCTAGTTATTGCGTATCCCACTTGTTTTCTTTTTCCCAGAATACAGAAATATGGAAGAAATTTCAGTTCAATGCATTATGACATCTTAATAAGAGGGACACAGTTAATACGGCACCTATACGCATAATACAGTTTCATCCAGCTCACTGTTTGGTGCAGAAAAATATAATGGTAAGGTCATATTCAACAGCTCTTTCAAGTATACTCGATGACGCCCTTTCTCTGTGGTTGTTTCTGCTTTTTATTTTTGGTCAAATTTTCTTCCGCTATGTAGGCCTATTAATTATTGTTCTGCCTCGAATTTCACACTTTTGTGCTTGATCTCAATAGCTTGATAAGTCTTTGTCTATGCGTTAGCTAATGCTATCCTTTTTTTGTTTGTTTGCATTTGCAATTTTAAGAAGAATATAGGCTCACTATCAATGAAAAAAAAACGTTATAGACTAATGTAATATACATAGCCTAATATTCAAATGTATCAGTGAAACTTCCACTCAAAGTGCGGTGAAGTTCCCAGCAGGATCAGCAGGCCTACGGGAGCTGCGCTGCTGACAGGTAGTCATTTGACTTGACATTACATTACATGATGTGACATGCTTGCCTCTTCATCATCAATAGATCTGACAACACAGCAAGTTGCAGTAAGTTGGGGGGGGGGGATCACTGAAGATAAAATATATTGATTATTTGACGTGCTATGTGTGCAAACCCGGATAAGAATTTGCGAAGAGATGCAATCTGCATTGCGAATAGGTGCAATCTGCATTGCCCTAGAACAGCACGGAGTGACGCATAGGGGGAAGTTATTCAGGCAATTAAAAATGACAAGGATACTTTCCCCACCTAATCATTTAGCAGATGCATGAGGTTTATGTATAAAACAATGGAACCCTGGGATCCAGTGCATACTTAGCATAGTCTGCCTTATAGCTACAATATGCACTTCATTTATATGCAAATTAAAGCAATAAAAGAAGACGGTGGAAATTACTCCATTTGAAGGGGGGGCTGTAAAAATAATATTTTCCAGGTAGAGTGTATTGGATGCTGAGTGTACTAGCTGGATACAGGCATAATAAAAAAGGAAACAAACATTGTTTTGTTATTTACAATGTTGAGAGAATAGATTGGGAATAGAGTTGGGGCCTTTTGAGGTTGCAGGCTGCATCACCAAGGAGAATTGCAGTTTCGCATGGTGTCCCTTTTGTGTCTCCTCCCTGACCAGCAAAGTCACGCTAGGGCAATCAAAGTGATGCGGAGACATCAAGTGACCCTCAATAGGGCTAAAGTATGCAAATGCTCCGGCGAAGTGAGCTTTAATCCTGTTAGAGTACAATGTGGATGGAGGCTCAGGGGTCCAGGGCCCGTCTTGTTTTGATTCCTCATCTTCCCTGACCCTGTGTTTACTGTTAGCGACTTATTTCAAATCCATAATAGGGCCTCGGACAGATGCAGATAAACACACATGGACAGACAGACAGACAGACACAGAAACCTGGCATCAGACACACACAAATCCAGTCACATACACAGCAAAACATACACCCACCCCTACATGCACATGCCCGCACAGCTCAAAAATGCATGCGCGTACGCAGAGACACACACACACACACACACACACACACACACACACACACACACACACACACACACACACACACACACACACACACACACACACACACACACACACACACACACACACACACACACACACACACGCACACGCACACGCACAAACACGCACACACGCACGCACGCAAGCAAGCAGTTGAAAAGAGCTCCTTAGATCACTACCCTGTGACCATCCCACTGCTAAGTACAGAACCTTAGAGTAATCCCCTTCCAGCTGCTGCCTCCTGAATTATGGGGGATTCCTCTTTAGGGGGAGGGGGAGGGCTTAGGAAGACACAGGACAACAGTTTCAACACCCTCTCTTCTCTCCCACCCACTGGGAAGTCATTATTTGTTGTGCATCTAGAGATGAACCACTATCAGGACTGAAAACTAAACTGATAACCAATAAAGCAATGATATGTGCACAGGAAATCATGTTTGGTGGTCGAATGGAAACATGAAAGAAAAATCTGTCTACAAGTGGAAACAAAGAAGATTCAGAAAAGTTTCTAGGCTCAAAGTGGATGTAACCGATTCTCACTCTTAGAAATTTAAGAGGGTTGTGGCGGTGAGTGTCAGTGAAGGGGTTGAAGCCCTTCGGCCCCCAGGATTGTAGTCAGAGAGAGAGAGAGAGAGAGAGATAAAGAAAGAGAGGGAGAAAGGCGAGAGAGAAAGAGTGAGGGAAAACGAGAGAGAGGGAGAGAGAAAGAGACACATACAGAGGCAGACAGAGAGAGAAAGAGAGATGGAGAGAGAGAGAGGGAGAGAGGGACAGAAACAGAGAGACAGAGAGAGAGAGGAGACAGACACAGAGAGAGAGAGAGCGAGAGAGATCGGGTAAGAGAGAGAGAACGAGAGAGAGAGAGAGCGAGAGGCTGGAGGGGGCTCTAAGGAGCATGCATGTGCCATGATCTCCATGGCAGAGAGGACAGGGGGAAGACGGGAAGCTGACTCATTGCATTTTCTGGCCTGTCAATTGCACCGCTCTATCTTTGGGAGCAACACAACAAAGGTGGCATTGACAGAGAACCTCCCACGGCGCAGCTGAGATGGTCTGGGGCCACTGGGCAGAAACAGCCGTAAATATCCGACAGATAAGTACAAATTACATGGCGGATATAGGCAGCGCCACTTGTTTGTTCTGCAAGTCAAATTCTCTGCTGCCTGTGTCATCGGCAGCAGAAACACAGACTTGCTCATGTCAGCTTATGTGTGAGGGAAGGGAAACTCTCAGCTTTGGAGAGAAGCCTATGGCGATAGTCTGGTCATGTCTTATTGTGAAAGCGGATGAGTCCGGTTCTGTGCAGAAAATAACCACCAATGGCCAAAGAGTCATTCACCATTTGCTGGTGGGTGAGAGTATATTTATATTGAGTAAACAAGTACAGTATATTTTCTACAAATTCAACAAGTAAGCTAAATTAAATACAATTAAAAATTAAAAGGACAATATTAAAACTGACCTTGTCTGCTGTTTTATCGATAAACGAATTGAAATAATGCAACTACCCAAAGTAATATCAAGTGCTCTTATTTTCCCACTGAGTGATGAAAATGCTTTGTTTTGTCACTGTCCGTCTCCAAGAATACGACGCGGCGTCCTCGATAACCCCAGTATCCATAACCTCCCCTTACTCTCTCTGAGGCATACATGCCACTCGTAAGGAAAAGGAAGAGGTGTAAATGTTGTAATTTGTTACATTGAGCGTGCTCTTTTGTAGACAGGATACTTTTGGACAGCTAGATATCTTAAATTAATAAGGAAGCGAATTCAAATTGTAGTATGTCCCACCACAGCTATGTGACAGTCACAAAATGTTTTCTTCCACTTAAGTCGAGGCTAGAAGAAAATCAAAAGAGTATTTAAGGTTTCATCTTTTTCTTAAGAGAGACTTGGATGTTTATGGTGTAGCTTATGTACTCTATTGGTATGTGAAAACACATAAGTTACGGTCTGATATCTATACAATATAAATTATCATCTGAAATAAGATGTTATAGTATGCGCACAATGTAAAACATGACCATTTACCAAATGGCCTTATCCAGAGCAATTAGGATGAAGTGCTTTGCTCAAGGGTACATGGACAGATTTTTCACTGAGTCAACTCTGGGGGTTGAACCAGCAATCTTTCTGTTACTGGCCCAACACTATTAACCACTAGGCTACCTGCCACTGCTATAAAAGGCACAAATTCCTGGGTTAAGAAAATAATAGTAAAATCGGTCACTTCGATCCATTCAATTCTGTCCAGTTAAAGTGAATGTTTCATAACTTTATTTACAAGTAGACTATTAAAGTCATGATTTAAACTGTGGAATTGTACTATCATTGTGTAATATAGCTGTACAAAACAGTAAACAAAACATATTTCTGTACAAAACATTTGAAACTTTCAATTCATATGTAGAAATGATAGCTCTGGATTTAACACGCTGTATGTCTAAATATATAATAAATATGTAATGTATATAGACATTATTCAATTTAGATCTCACAAAATGTTATGAGAGGTTTGGAAACTCGTCGAAAGGCATTCTAAGTTACAAAAAAAGATCACAGGAAAATGCAGCACTTGATGAGTTCATGTTGCCTCTCATCCTTCGACAATGGCTGCATTACTCCAGAGGTGACACATTTATATTCCTTACAGGAAAAAACTCCACACTTTGAAGGCTGGTGGGAAAATGTTAACCTCATCCACAATGACATCTGTGGTGCACATTTCACATTGTCCAGACTCACCATGACATTCTCTTTTAATGAAGGTCCAGTATTATGTACACAGAAAGATAAAGAGTAGGATCTTTGATTATCATGGAGGCATATTGTACGGGTGGTCACCAGCACCTTCATCTAACATGCCTTGGACATATGGAATCACTTCACCATCCCCTGAAGTGAAAGTGGAGAGATGGAGGGATGGTGGAGGAGAGGCTAGGGGGATAGTGGTGTGGGCGGGCAGCTTGGATGGCCACGTTTTCACCCCTGCCTCCTCTCTTCAAAAGCAGGGGCTGTTGGGTAGAAAACTCCCTCGCTCCATCTTTCATCGCCCCGGCTCAGAGGTGCCGAGAGGTGACGCGGGAGGCGATTAGTCATATACAATTTACATACGCTTGTCATGGGCTCTTGTTACAGACTAGTGATGTCATCGCTAAATTGGCCATCTGTGACCAAACAGTATGAGGGAGTAATTCTGTATGTATAGATGCAGTACATTAGCTCCTCATATGATATACGTATCAACGCAGCAAACTAGCTCCTCACATGATGTATGAATAGACACAGCAAACTAATTCCTCACATGATGTAGTATAGACACAGCAAACTAGCTCCTCACATGATGTACGTATCGACGCAGCAAACTAGCTCCTCACATGATGTATGAATAGACACAGCAAACTAGCTCCTCACATGATGTAGTATAGACACAGCAAACTAGCTCCTCACATGATGTACGTATAGACACAGCAAACTAGCTCCTCACATGATGTACGTATAGACACAGAAAACTAGCTCCTCACATGATGTAGATATAGACACAGCAAACTAGCTCCTCACATGATGTACATATAGACACAGCAAACTAGCTCCTCACATGATGTAGTATAGACACAGCAAACTAGCTCCTCACATGATGTACATATAGACACAGCAAACTAGCTCCTCAAATGATGTATGTATAGACACAGCAAACTAGGTCCTCACATGATGTACATATAGACACAGCAAACTAGCTCCTCACATGATGTAGATATAGACACAGCAAACTAGCTCCTCACATGATGTAGTATAGACACAGCAAACTAGCTCCTCACATGATGTAGATATAGACACAGCAAACTAGCTCCCCGCATGATGTAGTATAGACACAGCAAACTAGCTCCTCACGTGATGTATATATAGACACAGCAAACTAGCTTCTTACATTATGTATTTATAGACACAGCAAACTAGCTCCTCACATGATGTACATTAGCAAAAATAATGCCTAAGTCCTGACACGAAATGAAAGGGAACAATATCTACTTTGTGTTGTAGATTACTTTTGGAAAAATATTAAAAAATATGCAAAATATTTGCTAACTCTGTCTTGCACTTTTCAAATGGATGCAGTTTGTTCTGTTTTCAAGCTTTGCGAAAATAATACCTCTGCCCTCCCCCCCCCACATAAAAATAAAATCCATCAATGCTAATTCAAATTTACGTGTCAATAACTCCAAACAAATGTCAATGTCTTTTGAAGAAAAACAATAACATGTGTTGTTCTTATGATAACTCATACATATGTATGTTATTGGCAGCAGTTTCTTCTTTGTCTAAATGAGATGAAGAGACAGCAATAAAGGGATACTGTATATTGGTATACAGTATATTGTACACTGTGTATTGGTCATAGAGATTGATAGAAAAGGGACAATGAAAGATGTATGATGTATGTATGTATTTGTGTAGGAGGATGTGTGTGAACTGTATGTTTATATGCGTACCTGTATTTATTTAACTAGGCTGGTCAGTTAAAGAACAAATTCCTATTTTCAATGACAGCCTAGGAACCGTGGGTTAACTGCCTGTTCAGGGGCAGAACAACAGATTTGTCCCTTGTCAGCTCGGGGATTTGAAGTTGCAACCTTTCGGTTACTAGTCCAACACTCTAACCACTGCAGCCCATTCATGTGTGTGACAATGTGTGAGACAATGTGTGCGACAATATTTATCCATTCATATGTGTATCTGCATGTGTATCTCCTATGTCCTTCTATGTGCTTTCCATGGCTGCTGGGCCACGCTGGAAGCCTCATGATAATCTGTTATGGCACCCATCCATTCTGCTGGTGTGTGATTTACTGCCATGTGTCATCCACAGCCTGTCACCCAGGGAAGTTAAATGACCCGAAAATAACATTAATATGTACTAGAGATAGATGGAGTGCTGGACTGAAGGGGTGGTCTCTGGCATTGGCTTTCACCCGTGGAAACATTACCTCAAATACGACCCGCAACACTGATAAGGGTCAAGAACCGGCATTCAGTTTTACAGTCGAATGCTGTGGAAGAGTCGAGTGTTCTGCTGGTATGGCTAAGAGTCTGTTAGAGACGGTGCAAGCTGGCTGCTAAACTCTCATTGGTGCAGGTCTTCTTGTGTTGATCTGATTGGTCACAGAGAGATGAAGGGAAAGTCTCTCAACCAATTGAATTTGTTCCTCCAAAGAGTAGTCGTTCATGAATTTGTACAGTTTACTGAATTAGCGTGAATATTCATCTTCAAATCCGGACCCTTATCCAGTTGCATTTGACAGATTCTGACATGCCAGTAAAACAATCATTTGTTTTAATCAAGAATGATCAGAGCAAACGTCACTTTAAATTCCCACAATGTCACAACATTTGGCCCACATCTATCATTAGAACTCCAGCTGTCAATCTGGGTGCATGGCCGATGTATCCTCCAATCAGCTCTGTTTGCAAAATAATGCCACGCCTCCATCTCAAGAAGTGAGTGCCTGTAGGCAAAAGACAACATTGTGATGCTTTCAAAAATAGTAAAACATCTACATTTGGGAATGGATTTTTTCAGAAGCTTTGAGGATGAAAGAAGCAATTATACAATATTTATCCATGAAATTAGTTACGGCCTACCTATAATCTATATGCTTTTAATGCTTTCAAGCGTAAAACATGGTCTTCAGATCAAATCCCATATATTTCTAATTCTAGTACCAGATACTAGTAATAATAATAATAATCAGTGATGTAAAGTCCTCAAGTAAAAATACTTTAAAGTACTACTTAAGTAGTGTTTTGGGGAATCTGTACTTTTTTTTACTATTTCTATTTTTGACAAATTTTACTTTTACTTCATTACATTCCTAAAGAAAATAATGTACTTTTTACATCATACATCAGCAGCACAGGAAAATTGTCAAATTCACACACTTATCAAGAAAACATCCTTGGCCATCTATACTGCCTGTGACCTGACGGACTCACTAAACATAAATGCTTTGTTTGTAAAGGATGTCTGAATGTCGGAGTTTGCCTCTGGCTTTCCGTTAAATAAAAAATAAAAACAGGAAAATGGTGCCGTTTGTTGATATACAGAATTTGAAATTATTATACTTTTACTTTTGATACTTAAGTATATTTTGGCAATTATATTTACTTTTGTATATTTAAGTATATTTAAAAACATGTACTTTTAGACGTTTACTCAAGTAGTATTTTACTGGATGACTTTCACTTTTCACTACATTTACTCAAGTATGACAATTGGGTACTTTATACACCACTGATAATAATCCTAGAATTAGCCCTTTCGGGAGCCCAGTAGGCAACACATACTACGCACGTCACGGACAGCAGTTCTAACACACTAACCAATTCAACTGTGCAAACACTGTTCATCCCAGATGCACTGGCTTGAAGTTCACGTCACCACTGTGAGACATGTCTGGAACTGAGTAGCATGTAGACCGTGAATTACTGTTTTAGCACACACACCCAGCGCCATGTGTGGTCTGTGGAATGCCATCTAAAGCCTGTGTGTTTGCGTGTTGTGGACTCGCACACACGGTGTGTCAGCACGTGCATGTCCACTATGCATTGCAAGACAGCTGTGACAATGGACTGTCATACTCAAAGCATACGGTTATGCAAATGGTAAGCAAGCATAATGGTAAGCAAGCATAACGGTAAGCAAGCATAATGGTAAGCAAGCATAATGGTAAGCAAGCATAACACAGTGCAGACACATTTCTGTTTGAATGTTTGTGTGCAGTGATGGTTATCCAACTATTCATACTCGTCTGTCCCAGTCAAACAGGTTGCTGTGAGCATGGACACCTGGGCACTCGGCCTTAAAAGCACAAGCGGTGCAATTACAGGCAAGGACCATGAAAGAATTGGCACCTGAAAGTTGAATGAACTTACCATGGGCTATTGAGTGGTGCAGTCACACTTGGTAAGGTGTGAAACTATCTGCCTTGTGTGTTGGTGAAGACGTTTATGAGGAGGAGTTTGAGATTTTCTTTATTATGGCCACTAGAAGGATATAGCAAACACTAGTATAGTCGGTTTCACCCTCTGCTTGCAAATAGGAGGAACTGGCATTGGACACCTAGAACCTTAAAGTTGCTCTGGAAAAGAGTGTTTCAAAAAACGATCTGAATTGTTTATATATTCTTGCTTTACTACCTTCTAACTCAAATAAAAAGTGTCCCTGTTAGCTACCTGATACTATGTGTACTACATGGTTGATTTGAAAACAGTAAACTAGTATGTAATTTCGACAGTAGAAATCTTACTCTAAACTATCATGTTCCTGGTCATACAGTCATCAACAAATAGAAGATACTTTTTTTGGACATCAGTACACAGTTGTTTTTGTATTATTCCCATTGCATCTGTACAGATGTAGGTTCTTAATTTGATCACTCTTTTGTTGATGAGAATTTTCCTTCAAAGCAGGGGATGTAAACTTGTAGTGCATTAGATTAAAAAAATTATTTCTAACGTTTGTAATTTCCACTTGAAAATATCAGACTTGATTTACCCCTACAAAAATGTCCATGAATTATAATCCACATAATAAATAACATTTCCTGTTGCTGCAGGATTATTTTCCTGCTATAACAAATTGACTCAGATTAAGATGCTACATCTGTACATTAAACACAATCCTCCAGATTTTATACAAAGCAGATGGGCCATAAGAAAAACAAACGCCAGAAGAGGACACGAGGAAAGACAGAGGGTAAAATCATATATTTCCATCAAATGTGGGTGAGATGAACCACAGATGTTTGTGGATGAGATGAGCTGACTCACACAGCTGGTGAAAGAACGCTCTTGTCATTGCGTGGACAACCTCCTCGAGTCTCATGCCAGTACCACGAATCATCGAATCTGTGCTCTCAGACATCAAATGAAATCACATATTAGAAATTAAAGGGGTTGTCGTAGGTTGAATCCAGAAACACTTGGGAAACATCCTGGCTTCCCAATTCCCCTACCGGCCTTGACGAACTTCAGAGCACCGTGACATTGCTCCATCAATCTGTGTTTAAGACTAGCACAGCCGGCCTTGCTAGGGCTCTCTCTCTCTTTCTGTCTCTCTGTCTCCCTCTCTCTATGGCTCCTCTTATCTGACACCTGCAGTTAAATGAACACCAGAGCAGAACTGACCATGACTGCCTAATAAGAGGCAGAACAAACACAGCCATTGAGAGAATTCATCCCAATTCAAGGGGCCATCAGAGTGGAAAAGAGGTTCAAATGCCCTCAATTCAGAGTTGCAGAAAAAAACACCTAAAAAAATAAGAAGGGTATGTATTAGAACAAAATACATTCTGGTAAAGCTCCATATAAGTAATACATGGGAGGTCAGATCTTTTGAATTTCCCCAGTTTTTGCTTTAAGTGCAACCATGTAAAAAAATCCATACATGCAAAAATATTAATGTGACTGTTTACCCATTTCTGTACCCTTGATCTGAACATAGTCTTTTGTAGGCCATACCTTGGGGTGTGGCTGCAGCCCCCAGAGTAGACCACAGCCCAGTCTACTGGGACAAGCCACCTAGGTCTTTGTTCTGCCCGACCCAACCGCCAGTCACCAGCTTGGGGGATGTAGACATGGTGGGCTACCCTCCTGTCCCCCAGCCCTCCAGCCCCTCAACCCTCCAGCCAATTCAACCCTCAGCACCCGGACCTCTTCCTGCCCTCCAGCCCCTCCTCATCCCTCTAGCCCCTTCAACCCTCAGCACCCAGAGCTATTCCTGCCCTCCAGCCCCTCCTCATCCCTCTAGCCCCTTCAACCCTCAGCACCCAGAGCTATTCCTGCCCTCCAGCCCCTCCTCATCCCTCTAGCCCCTTCAACCCTCAGCACCCAGACCTCTTCCTGCCCCCCAGCCCCTCCTCATCCCTCTAGCCCATTCAACCCTCACACCCAGACCTCTTCCTGTCCTCCAGCCCCTCCTCATCCCTCTAGCCCCTTCAACCCTCAGCACCCAGACCTCTTCCTGCCCTCTAGCCCCTCCTCATCCCTTTGCCTCTTCAACCCTCAGCACCCAGACCTCTTCCTGCCCTCCAGCCCCTCCTCATCCCTCTAGCCCCTTCAACCCTCAGCACCCAGACCTCTTCCTGCGCCCCAGCCCCTCCTCATCCCTCTAGTCCCTTCAACCCTCAGCACCCAGAGCTATTCCTGCCCTCCAGGCCCTCCTCATCCCTCTAGCCCCTTCAACCCTCAGCACCCAGAGCTATTCCAGTGGATCCCCAGATGCTATAGCGGATGGAACGGGGAGTCCGGACAGGCTGAGTTAGCTTAAAGACATATAGTCAGCTGGGAAACGTTCCACTATAGGAAAGAGATGTTGACCAAAAGAGGGGAATCACTGGCGAAACAAACGCTGAGCCGCATACTAGGATTGCGTGTGCTTTATTGTATACATTGACATACAACACCCACAGGCGATGAAACATGTATGTACCATACTATCTACAACATTCAGCACTTTGTTCAATCTTACTGTAGTACCACTGTGACAAAGTCTGTGAACAATTCTGTCAAAATTGTATTTTTCCGACATGTTGTTGACATGCACATTTGCATTTAAGTGCTTGTATATTGTGAAACATTGGAATTTTAGGAAATTACAAATTTGATCAATGTGCTTAGGATACTTTGCGGGAAGTGTTTTTCCCTTGAAGTGTGTTGGGGATCATAAAAATGCCATGCTTCATAAATAGCAATTTATCACAAAATTTACACTCAAAACAATCTGTGTCTGGTAGGGCTATTTTGAAAAATACATGAAGGGAAAAGGGAGAGATAGTCGTCATGTTAGGATGTCTTCGTTCATCTCCCCTTACTAAAGCAGCAGTGCACAAGAAACAGGAAGTACCATAGTTGCAGCAACACCTGCAAGCCTGCGATCAGGTCCCACTGGGCACTGATGTCAGTTCAACATCTAATTTGGATTTAAATTTGGTTGAGCTGTCAACTGACATGAATTCAATGTGAAATCAATAAAAATCACCACCTCACTGGATTTAGATTAAAAGGTGTGTGCAAAAACTACGAAATGCCCCTACGTTGATGACTTTTTGCAAATTCAATTCGTTTTTCCACATTGATTCAACGTCATCAAATTGATTTTTTGGGTTGATGTGATGTGGAAACAACATTGATTCAACCAGTTTTTTCCCTGTGAAAATAAAAAAAGGGTATAAAGATAGGCATCTGTCCTGGAAAACTATGAACAAATACGGTTGAGTGAACATTTGTTATTGTAGAGCAACTACTCTGCACGCGCCAGTGAATAGTGAAAGAATAGTCCCATTGAACACAGCTGAAAGCTACATGCCTTCAGATGGACACCTGTTCACAGTACCTTCAGATGGACACCTGTTCACAGTACCTTCAGATGGACACCTGTTCACAGTACCTTCAGATGGACACCTGTTCACAGTACCTTCAGATGGACACCTGTTCACAGTACCTTCAGATGGACACCTGTTCACAGTACCTTCAGATGGACACCTGTTCACAGTACCTTCAGATGGACACCTGTTCACAGTACCTTCAGATGGACACCTGTTCACAGTACCTTCAGATGGACACCTGTTCACAGTACCTTCAGATGGACACCTGTTCACAGTACCTTCAGATGGACACCTGTTCACAGTACCTTCAGATGGACACCTGATTCACAGTACCTTCAGATGGACACCTGTTCACAGTACCTTCAGATGGACACCTGTTCACAGTACCTTCAGATGGACACCTGTTCACAGTACCTTCAGATGGACACCTGTTCACAGTACCTTCAGATGGACACCTGTTCACAGTACCTTCAGATGGACACCTGTTCACAGTACCTTCAGATGGACACCTGTTCACAGTACCTTCAGATGGACACCTGTTCACAGTACCTTCAGATGGACACCTGTTCACAGTACCTTCAGATGGACACCTGTTCACAGTACCTTCAGATGCTATCACAAAGCAGTACATAAGATATCACAAACTGACAGTTCATTTCTATAGATCAGCCTGCAGTGCTAGTTTAATATATTCTTGGGCTCCAACTGTATGAGGAGAGATGGAAAAGATGGCGACAATTTATTTACAAGCAATGTGTTTCCAAGGAATTGGTCAGAAAGCAAATTACTTTGGGCTGTAAGAGGTTTCTCCCGTCCGTCTTCAAGGCTTTCATTGGACAAAAACTGACGAGAGCTTGACAGGGCCTATCAGCTGTAGATGATCATTGGCATGTGAAGGCCAGATAAGTGAAGTTCAGCAGAGAGTCAGCCAAGTGTCTTCAGACTTTGCGAAGAACGGATTGTATCCAGCTCTGTGTGAGTTAGTTTAAACTTTGGAATCTGAATGTCTGTAATCAGCTGTCCAAAAAATACACCATCGATCAAGACATAAAGCTCCTTTCGTACCAAACTATGAATGTATGATTATGGAGGGCATTCTGGGTTATATTTGCAGGGTGAAAGAGGGCAATCTGACCTAAGAATGTTTTTGGGAGCAAGATTATATGTTTGGTCATTTTGTTAGTCTCTGTTGTCCCCTGTAAGGGTCAGCTCAGCTCAGCTCAGCTACCATGTTACCATGGGTTCAATCAGTAAGTTAGCCATGAGACACACATTTCAGTTTCCTTCATAGCATCCTTAGACTTCCAGTAGTGTAAAAGTCTTCTGAGTCATGGTCCTAGAGTGATGCATTATGCAGAGTGACAGTGTGTGGAGCTTACAGGAGTTTTTTGTAATTACCTGTCAACTTGTTTTGTTAAGTATGCACATCCTGTGTGAGCGCAGAGGAGACGGCCCCAAAAATGATCGCTCGAGGGGGGCAAACAAATCAGTGTCGCACAAAAGTAAAAAGCCAAACAAGTGTGTAACTTTCGGCTCTTGCTTTTGCTGTTCGAGTTAAAACAGCCTCCATCGTCAACAAATGGAAATGAGTCAAATATTTAAGAGAGTGGCTAAGAGAAATTATTAAATTAAAGGTCCAATGCATTTTTTAACTCAATATCAAGTCATTTATGGGTAACAATTAAGTACCCTACTGTGATTGTTTTACATTAAAATGGTAAAAAAGGATAGAACATTTTCTCAAGCAAGAATTTAGCGAGGACTCTCTGGGAGTGGTCTGTGTGGGGAGGAGAAAACTGAAAATGAGCTGTTATTGGCAGAGAGGTTTGGAACTATCTTTCTTATTGGTCTATTGACTAATTTACTGCCTGGTGTTGTCACCAGGCAGGCCAAAACTCCATCTCACCAAAACCGGCTTAAATTTCAGGCGGCCTTTTCAAACAGCTCTTACACTAAAAGGGCATTATAACTGTTTGCACAATTTTACAGTAATATTCCAACTTCATAGTGTGGAGATAAATATAAAACACAGAAAAATCAGTTTTTGACTGCAACGGGCCTTTAAACCTGCAGTCCCTATAACCCTTTTAATCAATTGTCCATATTATAGTGCTCTTATGCAAACTCCCATATCTGCTACGTGGTGGAGAAAGCTAACTAATTGTTTTTCCATTACTACTGATACACATTTAGCCAACAGGTCGATGCTGTTCTCATTCTATCCCCCCAGCTTAATGTAATTAACTACAAATGTGCACCATCGGAGTTTGGAGAGTCCCGTGGTGAGGTTGTTTTAAAAGCCAGGGTTCCCTGAGGAGAACTAAAGAAGCTCCCTGAAGCTGTTTACTTATACAGACGCACACACACACGCACGCAAGAGCACACACATACACACGCACACACATACACACGCACGCATACACACGCACGCATACACTCACACACACACTCACACACACACACACACACACACACACACACACACACACACACACACACACACACACACACACACACACACACACACACACACACACACACACACACACACACACACACACACACACACACACACACACACACACACACACACACACACACACACACACACACACACACACACACACACACACACACACACACACACACACACACACACACAGTTATCCTCTGCTGCTTGCAAAGTACTTTTAAATAGGGCGAAGAAGCCTCCCTGTGGTCTTAAAAACAATTAGCTCCAACCCTAATTAGGAAGATTGTTTTAATACAACTGTTTTAACAATGCGATTACATAATTGTGTGATTAAAATTATAGTTGTAATGAACTTGTTGAACATTGCTGCTATTTTATTGTATTGTAATTTTGCCGTATTCGGTTCAAAGAACATTTAATAGCCAATGAAAAAAATAAGAAAATCATTTATTTAAAATTCAGAATCTATCTTGATCTTTCTTCTTTTCACAAATGCTGAATTATAGAAAAACATTTGAATGTTAACCAACAGATAAAAACAGATACAGAAACAAACAACACAAACAAACAGTTATCCAACAGATACAAATTGTTATCCGACAGATACAAACTGTTATCCTTCAGATACAAACTGTTATTCTACATATAAAACGGTTATCCTACAGATACAAACTGTTATCCTACATATATAAACTGCTATCCTACAGATATAAACTGTTATCCTACATATACAAACTGTCATCCTACATATACAAACTGTTATCCAACAGATATAAACTGTTTTCCTACATATACAAACTGTTATCCTACATAAACTGTTATCCTACAGATACAAACTGATATTCTACATATATAAACTGTTATCCTACAGATACAGACTGTTATCCTGCAAATACAAACTGTTATCCTACATATACAAACTGTTATCCTACAGATATAAACTGTTATCCTACAGATACAAACTGTTATCCTACAGATATAAACTGTTATCCTACAGATATAAACTGTTATCATACAGATACAAACTGTTATCCTACAGATACAGACTGTTATCCTACAAATACAAACTGTTATCCTACATATACAAACTGTTATCCTACAGATACAGACTGTTATCCTACAGATACAAACTGTTCTCCTACATATATAAACGGTTATCCAACAGATATAAACTGTTATCCTACAGATACAAACTGTTATCCTACAGATACAAACTGTTATCCAACAGATACAAACTGTTATCCTACAGATATAAACTGTTATCCTACAGATATAAACTGTTATCCTACAGATATAAACTGTTATCTTACAGATTTAAACTGTTATCCAACAGATATAAACTGTTATCCTACATATACAAACTGTTATCCTACATATACAAACTGTTATCCTACAGATATAAACTGTTATCCTACACATACAAACTGTTAACCTACAGATACAAAACTGTTATTCTACATATATAAACTCTTATCCTACCGATACAGATTGTTATCCTACAGATACAAACTGTTTTCCTACATATATAAACTGTTATCCTACAGATACAGATTGTTATCCTACAGATACAAACTGTTTTCCTACATATATAAACTGTTTTCCTACAGATATAAACTGTTATCCAACAGATATAAACTGTTATCCTACATATACAAACTGTTATCCAACAGATATAAACGGTTTTCCTACAGATACAAACTGTTATCCTACAGATACAGACTGTTATCCTACATATACAAACTGTTATCCTACATATACAAATTGTTATCCAACAGATGTAAACTGTTTTCCTTCAGATACAAACTGTTATCCTACAGATATAAACTGTTATCCTACAGATATAAACTGTTATCCTACATATACAAACTGTTATCCTACATATACAAACTGTTATTCTACATATACAAACTCTTATCCTACAGATACAGACTGTTATTGTAACGCGTTTCTTCTACCTCCTTCTCTGACGAAGAGGAGGAATAAGGATTGGACCAAAATGCAGCGTGATTCGTTCGATACATCTTTAATGATGAAAAACCACAAACAATACAAAACAACAAACATTGAAAACCGAAACAGCCCTGACTGTTGTAACAAACACAGAGACAGGAACAATCACCCACAAACACACAGTGAAACCCAGGCTACCTAAATATGGTTCCCAATCAGAGACAACGATAATCACCTGACTCTGATTGAGAACCGCCTCAGGCAGCCATAGACTAATCTATACACCCCACACAACCCCAAGACGAAACACACTACAAATAAACCCATGTCACACCCTGGCTTGACTCAATAAATGAAGATAACATAATAAATATAGACCAGGGCGTGACAGTTATCCTACATATACAAACTGTTATTATACATATACAAACTGTTATCCAACAGATGTAAACTGTTATCCTACAGATATAAACTGTTATCCTACAGATACAAACTGTTATCCTACATATACAAACTGTTATCCAACAGATACAAACTGTTATCCTACATATACAAACTGTTATCCTACATATACAAACTGTTATCCTACTGATATAAACGGTTATTCTACAAATATAAACTGTTATCCTACATATACAAACTGCTATCCTACAGATATAAACTGTTATCCTACAGATATAAACGGTTATCCTTCAGATATAAACTGTTATCCTACAGATATAAACCGTTATCCTACAGATATAAACTGTTATCCTACATATACAAACTGTTATCCTACAGATACAAACTGTTATTCTACATATATAAACTCTTATCCTACAGATACAGATTGTTATCCTACAGATACAAACTGTTTTCCTACATATATAAACTGTTATCCTACAGATATAAACTGTTATCCAACAGATATAAACTGTTATCCTACATATACAAAGTTTTATCCAACAGATATAAACTGTTTTCCTACAGATACAAACTGTTTTCCTACAGATACAGACTGTTATCCTACATTTACAAACTGTTATCCTACATATACAAACTGTTATCCAACAGATGTAAACTGTTATCCTACAGATATAAACTGTTATCCTACAGATACAAACTGTTATCCTACACATACAAACTGTTATCCTACAGATATAAACTGTTATCCTACACATACAAACTGTTATCCTACAGATACAGACTGTTATCCTACATATACAAACTGTTATCCTACATATACAAACTGTTATCCAACAGATGTAAACTGTTATCCTACATATACAAACTGTTATCCAACAGATACAAACTGTTATCCTACATATATAAACTGTTATCCTACATATACAAACTGTTATCCTACTGATATAAATGGTTATTCTACAAATATAAACTGTTATCCTACATATACAAACTGCTATCCTACAGATATAAACTGTTATCCTACAGATATAAACGGTTATCCTTCAGATATAAACTGTTATCCTACAGATATAAACCGTTATCCTACAGATACAAACTGTTTTCCTACAGATATAAACTGTTATCCAACAGATACAAACTGTTATCCTACAGATATAAACGGTTATCCTACAGATATAAACAGTTATCCTACATATACAAACTGTTATCCTACATATACAAATGGTTATCCTACAGATACAAACTGTTGTCCTTCAGATATAAACTGTTATCCTACAGATACAAACAGATACCATTTGCCATTGTAACTATGGCAAACTTATCACCTGAAGTAATTATATGAATTGAATTCAGTTTATATTAATGTAAGTGACATGTATTTGATATGCTTATTGGAACAATATTTTGGAATCTGTGTATTTGTGTGCATTGTGAATGTGTGTGTGTGTGTGTGTGTGTGTGTGCATGCTTGTGTGTGTGCGTGCAAGCACACTCATCGGTGGAGCTTAGGGACGCAGGAAAACTCCATTATCCTCTAAAAGCAGGGCCAGCCAACCTTAAACAGAGACATGCTTTATGCCTGGGCAGCTCGACAAAATGACGGATCCTAAAATGGAGCAGCAAACAGAATCGTCCTCATCCTCTGAGATGCAAGGAACACTGCAGACTTGCTTGTGAATATTTCTTAAAGTCATCTCTGCAGAATAAACAGATCTCTTTTTTCAGTTTGGAATAAACGCCAAAAACTAAACACACACACACAAACACACACATTTAATGGTGATTCCCCAGCTGTAGTGGTGGTGTCTGAAAGCACAGATGTTCCCGTGACTCTCACAGACATGGAGGCGTTGCTTGATCTCCCAGCCAGATGTGAACACATCCCTGCCACTTCAGGACAGGAAGTTTACCCAGTCAACAAGACTGCCCATACTATAACACAGCCTTGGTATATGGGCATATGATTTAAAGCTGTCTTTTCTACAGACAATGGTAAAATGCTTTGCCTTTTGGGGAATGGCATTTGAAATGGAACAATTGAAATGCAGATTGGATGAATGTTAATTAAATAATGAATAGTGTTTTTTTTTTTATCAAACAGAGCAATATAATCACTGATAGTAAGGATAGTATCAGGATTTAATCAATTAAACTGTACATAGTGTCTGTCTGTCTTATTGGCATATAATCTACATCAGACAGACGATAAGCACTGGGCAATTGAAATAACTAAAGCAATTGAGTTTTAAATTAAAACAAAGTGTTTTATTGATTTCAGAGAGATAAGACAGAATGTGATTGGAAAATGTTTACGTATTTCCTTCCTTGCAAAGATAACTTTGTGGAGAAGTCCATCAACAATCTTCATTTCAATAAGATGTAATTACATTGAATGATTTAATAATTATTTCAATTGCATAAGAACTTCTCTTGGCTCTAGTCTGATATTGGTTGGTTTGTTGTGGTTTTAATCAGCCTGTATGTTAAAGATTACAATGTACTTAGTGTGTCTGTGTGTCCAAAGATATCCACAGTACATCTCAGTTTCTTGTGTTTAGACAGTTGTGGTAGTACATGTTCACACTGCGTCTGTTTGGTATGTGCCTATGTCTGTCTTCCTGTCTGTGGAAAATGTGCATCTGTGAGTGCACTTGTGTGCCCCTGCCTCTACCGCCTTGTATGTGTGTGGCTCCAGTCATGTGGGCGCTTCGGCCCCTCGGCCCCAGCTATGTGCCTATGCATGTGTGTTTGTGTGTGTTCATCGATAGCATGGGGGATACATCTGCGTTAACTTAACCCATTGGGAGAGGCTCCCAGCAGGTAGCTAGCTGTATGTCAGCTTGGGTCGTCACAAATCATCTGGACAGGCAGAAGCGTGAAATCTTTCCAGGCCAGGACAGATGACTTCTCTTGAACCCTCGCTGCCATACCCTGGCCCTGTGCACTCTGCACGCAGATCCATGGCCAGACCACGGCCAATCCTCAGTCCTGGCAGGCGTACCAAATTGCAACCGGTTCCCTATATAGTGCACTACTTTTGTCACTAAATAGGGAATAGGGTGCCATTTGAGACACAGCCCTGCACTTGCTTTGACACAGCAGAATGGCAGCAATGAGGATCAGAGGTTTCAGGTGCAGCACGCAGACCACTTTGCCCTTGTGCCCTGAGACAGGAAACCGTATCCCGCAAACTTGCTGCACCCCATGCAAACAACAACCCCAATAGCAGCCCATGTCCAATCCACTCAGTCTCAAACAAACAGTCCCCTCATCCGGTGAGGACCAAAGCATCTCCTGATCATCACCCTCTGCTCCTCCCCTTGGACTAAAGAGAGAGAGACAGAGAGAGAGAGAGATCCCAGAGAGATGAAACATGGAATGTTTGAGACATGTGTCTCAAATTTATAAACACCTACATTTCTCAATCCATTTACATATTGGTGACCATTTGTATTGCTCCTACTCAGGTAGATAAAGCAGAAGTGATACATGTTCCTCTTTCATAATATACATGCTTCCCATATAGTAGAAACAATTTTGTCAGCAATACATTTGTTTGAAATAAAACACTTGAAGCAAAGTGTAGGCAAACATCTTTCAATTCAGCGGTGCCTAGTTTCTTAAGCGTGTGTCCTGTTTCTTTAGAGACCTGTTTATTACACATCAGCTGATTGAAATAGTGTAATCTTTTTGTAGTGAGGTGGATGACAGAAACCCTAATGGAAGGCAGGTGTGCTCATGTGTTTGCATTAAGTCCTCAAGTGGGAAAGTGGGTGCAAAGTCAAACCACATGGAGGGGCCAAGCTAGCAGGGAGGTGTGACTGGGCAGCCATGTTGGATCTCCATGAACAAATGTTGCTGCTCCACAGTAGGCCCTATGGCTTCATAGGAAATACATAGTTGCTAGTTGCTAGTAGTTGTAGCACTTGACTGACGAGAGAGACTATGGTAAATATTAATACAGTCAATATGTTTCTTGTGGAGATTTATTTTCTGGACAATTTCACCAGGACTGTGTATGCAGAAACACACGAGGGTGACAGGTACAAAACCTTTCATCTAAAATTATACAATTGTGTAAGCCGTTCTTAAATAGCTGAAATCCTCAACAATGAAACTGCCATGGCCATTTGTGATTTTATAACAACAAAGACATCACTTCAAACAATGAACACTGTTTCATTCCCTCGGACATCAAATCACATCATTGCACGCGTGATAGAACCAACTCTGGATGCTCCTCTGCTCCATTTCAGAAACAAAAACATGCCTCTTTCACCTTATGTAGATCTAATTTTTAAAGGATAGCTACAAGGTGCATAGTAGGCTGATACATTGTAATGTTTAGTAATCCTCTAATACTTCTAATTCTTGGATAAAGAGTACTTGCTGATTATTCTGACCTGATGTTAGGTGACATGTCACAGCAATGTAGTTTACCACAGTAAATAGTGTATAATTGCTCCTTTACTCATCTGACCATTGAGATTGGCAACCAGTGAAGGATTTCACGTCTTGCCAGTGGCAGTGCATCCTCTTCGGCAAATGGGCTTGAACATTTTACATACACCGAAACTGTCCAGAATAGGAATCGGACACGCAGGATTGTAGGCTCGTTAACAAATCTACGTCTCTAATGGCGTAACGGGCAGAACAGTCATGGCTGTCGGCCTGGGCCATATAACATCCAAGCTGGAACACGGCATTGATGATGTCAGGGGGAGCATACAGTACACACACACACCCACGCAAATTCACGCGGAAGCACTTACACACATGTGTGTACTCAGGCATGCATGCACACACAAACACACGCAGGCACACAGTAGGCCTATGTCGAAATCAAATCAAATGAAATTCAATTTGTCACATGCGCCGAATACAACAGGTGTAGACCATACAGTGAAATGCTTACTTACAAGAACTTAACCAACAATGCTTTAAGAAGTTTTAACCCCACAAAAATAAAATAAGTGTTAAGTAAAAAATAGATAAAATAAACAAATGTAACAAATAATTCTACCGCAGCAGTAAAATAACAAGCGAGGCTATATACAGGTGTAATGGTACAGAGTCAATGGCCGGGGGCACCGGTTAGTTGAGGTAATTGAGGTAATATGTACATGTAGGTAGAGTTAAAGTGACTATGCATAGATTACAAAGAGAGAATAGCAGCAGCGTAAAAGAGGGGTCTGGGTAGCCCTTTAATTAGCTGTTCAGGAGTTTCATGGCTTGGGGGTAGAAGCCTTTTGGACCTAAATTTGGCGCTCCGGTACCACTTGCCGTGTGGTAGCAGAGAGAACAGTCTATGTCTAGGGTGGCTGCAGTCTTTGACAATTTTTAGGGCCTTCCTCTGTCACCGCCTGGTATAGAGGTCTTGGATGGCAGGAAGCTTGGCCCCAGTGATATACTGGGCCTATGCACTACCCCCTGTAGTGCCTTGCGGTCGGAAACCGAGCAGTTGACATACCAGGGAGGGATGCAACCAGTCAGGATGCTCATTGTGAATAGCATTCACAATGAAAATGATTGACTAAGGGAGGTGTTCCTCATCCTTTATCATCCTTTTATTGATCCTTTATCAATCCAAACATACATGATCAACTCTTCCGAGAGGAGAGAAAACTGAGAGAAGCTGTAAGACTGTGAGGCCTACATGTGCTGCAGAAGCCTGGGGAACGGGTGAGTTTACTATCCAGGCTCTAGGATGATCACAGGCCTGGCTTATCTGAGCGGACACCGGGAGCTGTGAGTGACACTGCCACACTGTTTTCATCACAGCCCATTTCCAAATGGGAAAAAAAAACATGCTAATGAGCTGGCGAGAGATGTTTATGAGGAATCCCCTAACAAGCCAACAGATCACTAACAGATGACTGCTGGATACTAGCCATGTGATACTATCAAGCTAGCCTACTTTTTCCATACCACATACTATAGAGCAGAGCTAAATCTAGCCTAGGTTTTCATTTCATGGTCAGTCTAGATCTTTCTACTAGGTTTCGATAGCTGTGCTTAACCCATGTTAGCCTGGGTAGAAAATTAGTATGCTCTATTCAATACATATCGCGGAATGTTCCCGCGTTAGCGGCAATGTTCCCGCGTTAGCGTAGACTTAATTTGCGGTAAACGCTGCATATGTCGGCTCAATCGGAAATGACTTATACATTTCTATCGCACAATCTGTAACAGTACATTTTAACTAGCACTTGTATTCCTCCTTGCCATGCTAGCTTTGCCCTCGTGTGAGTGCTAGCAAGCAAGGTAGGTACCACTGAGTATCCAGTATCCCTCTCTCTCCGAATCCAGAAATCTGCCCTAAATTAAGCAATAGTGAAACGTGAGTATTTGCATAAAGTTCAGCTTTCCCCGACTTTGGTGCCGGCTTGTTCACGTCCCTCGCCCATGCTGGCGTCCCCCTGCCCACTTCGCTTCTTTTCCATAGGAAATGAATGGCTTTCCGTAGCTTAACTGTTGATTCAATCTTTAACACTTCAGCGATACAGATTGAATAGAGCCCTTAGAATGTATTTAATGAGTTGCTTTAGTATGGGACCCATTTTGGCAATATACTGTACAAATATGGCAATAGTGTAAAAGCATCTATTATTCACAATAGTAGTAGCATGTATGTCCAGATCTTTCAAAACATCATCATTTGTGGATTATTTCAATCAAATCCCATCTAAATATAGTTTGGATCTCAGCCGTTTGGCAGAAGCAGGATTGCTTCACAGCTATTATTGTTTTCTTTTCCAACTACTATTGCCATAGTCAACAAGTAGGATGACTCTATGCTAGTAAAATATCAAAGTGACAGAGAGATGGAGACGGGAGTGTGACAGTCAGTGCCTTCAGCCTGCCAGGCTCTGGGCTTGTGTACACAACACATCTAATGATAGAGAAGTCCTTCTTTTTGCATCTGGGCTCCTTATGCTTATGTTAGGAGTGACTTCAGAGATAGAAGATGAGCATGAAAGGAAATTACCGCCAATCCTCCCTCTCTCTCCGAATCCAGAAATCTGCTCCAAATTACTTTAAGAGCAATATCAATTTAAACAAGATGCCTCTCCTCTTTCTTCGAGTCTTCTCGACTTCTCCGGGTTCACGGCATTCTCGGCAAAGAAGGCCAAGTCGGGAGGAGGAGAGGAGCAGAAGTCATTAAAGTCGCCGGCTGATGGATCGAACATGGCACTTATGCTAATGCCCATTGCTTTAGCAGCCTCGCGTCGCATTCTTGCCTTGCCAGGGCTGTTCGTGGTGGAATGTGCAGTTGTGGCATAGAAGTGGGTCGCAATGTCCCAAAGATGTTGCTCCCAACGAGCTCCCTCTGTTCCTTCCGAACAGAACCAATATGTAAAAATACAGCCTTGAGATGACATAGACCTGGATTACCATGCTAACTACAGTAATATAGCTAAAAGCTATGTAGACTATGGAAAAGTTCAGGCAATAGAAATTAAGCAATACAAGTACTCAATGTTCATTCATAAAGAGTACACCCAATGGCCATATATTGTGGCAGGTTGTTATAGCTTTAAAAAAGCATAGACAAAATAGTGAACAACATATTCTCTGTTTATAGATGATATACACTCAAACCCCCCAATACATTCCCATTGATCACACAGCATTGTAGGCTGGCACAACAATAATCACAACTACCGGTTTTGCAAGTTTGGGCTAGTGGGGTCTGCAACAGCATGAAATTAGATGTTTCTCTTAATCAACACATCTGTTCAAATGGATATGCCTGAAGGGGGCCAATTTCAACTTGGCTTATGAAGAGCAGTGTTTGTCCAGCTTTAAACGTCGGAGTCACTGTCAGCAAAGCAAAGAAGCGTGGCTGCAAGGGAGCTATTGGCAGAGGACAATACAATTCAATAGTGGTTGGGTAAACACGGTGGGAAATTACCATGTCAAATTTCTACAAAATGTTAAGCCCTATCTGTTAATGTCAGTGACGCCCTGTCACCCTGACTGACCAACTGACTTGACTCTTTCCCATCAAAGCAATTACTTCATTATCATTACCATATACCACATACAGTACCTGATTGCCAATTGAATGCTTTTGAATTCCAATGTTCTTAGATTCCCTATAACTATGAAACGTATATTTTATTTTACCATCAGGTTCCTTCTCCTTTTTCTCCCTTATCATGCACACACACACACACACACACACACACACACACACACACACACACACACACACACACACACACACACACACACACACACACACACACACACACACACACACACACACACACACACACACACACACACACACACACACAAACACACACACACACACACACACAAACACACACACACACACACACACACACACACTCACACACACACACACACACACACACACACACACACACACACACACACACACACACACACACACACACACACACACACACACACACACACACAAAACACACACACACACACACAAACACACACACACACACACACACACACACACACACACACACACACACACACACACACACACACACACACACACACACACACACACACACACACACACACACACACACAGAAAGAGAGAAAGACAAAAGACACAGAATGAAGGAGTGTCCAAATGTTTTATATTCAACCATGATTGGCAGATACAATTGCATGCACATGCATCGGAGTTCCTTTCGCTTAATTTGATGGCTCTCGAGGGGTCAAGTATTTCTTCAATCAAAAAGTCTGAACTATGACACGGAGAATGTCTTTATTCCTCCTCCATGAAAACAATTATTTGAATTAAAAGCCAACAGCCTGTTCCCATCTGCACGCGGACTGTCAAACATCTTGGTGAAACTTCTACTGGCATAGGAAAATAATACGTGGTGTTGAATTTGTGTCAGTGCGACTCAGGAAAATAAGATATCACGTCTTGCTGTCTGCCTGATGTCAGCTTCTCAGATTCAAACCCAAATACCTCATCCCAAGCAGGCAGTAATGGAGGCTGCCAAAATCTGGGGTTCAGCCAAAGTTCATATGTCTACAACCACTAAACAGCTCTCTCTTTCTTATGGACGGATTCAGGCGGTGCTGAAGGACGTCTCTTTGTATGTTATTACGTTGGCCAAACCAAACTCATGGAGGCAACCTTCGCAGCGCCCTCAGTAGTATGGGAAGACGGTTTGTTTGGTGTCTTGATCCAGTGCTGTCAACTTGAGTAGATTTATGTAGTACATTCAAGATGGACGCCATATGGGCCCAACCCAACCTCAGTCTATAAGAAAAAAATCTGAAATGGCTAAATTGTGGTTTCTCTGTTCATAAGCCTTTGGACAACATAAGGTAAAAACCAATAGCTACAAATAGCCGAATGTAGTGTCATATTGCATGCTCTGTCCATCATTATATACTGTAACCTTCAACACAACGGCTTGCCTTCTTAACACGTCACCATAGAGTAAGCCTACCACCATTGTAAAACAACAACCGTAGCATCTTATTAAAATATACTACTGTACTAGCCATTAGCATTGCTAACAGACTCTTAAGGCCTATTCAGAGCCGACTGTGTGAAGGCTGAATGGTAAATAGGTATACCAGCATGTTCTGCCTGTTTCAAGCCACAACTAAGAGAGCACTTAACTCAAAACCCTATTGCACAACTCTTGAAACATGCTTTCAATTTTCCTAAATCGAACACACGTCAATAAAAACAACAATGTCCACGTTGATGCCATTACGGAAGAATGAAGAGAAAGCAATAAGAGAAATACAATATCTTCACCAAAGTTATTTCCAGGGGGATCATTTTTGTTTCAGTTCTCTGCTGTACATCGGCAAGATAGATCTGCCGTGTTTTGTGTCGGATCAAATAACCCGCGGTAATACCTTAGAAAGCTGGGTTCTGACATCTGCGTTGGGAACACACTAAATAGTCTACAGTACATCGCTCGTTTGTGCAGTCTTTACAGACTCAATTCCCCGTCCTGGCTGTTTGCTATGACAAAGATTTTTGTTGGAAATGACTACAATGATCAATCTGATAACAAGAAAGTAAACAATTTGAATAGCAGCAAGCGTTTTACAGAGCAATATCTATAAATGAGATCAAGGGTAAAATATATATATTTTTAATAACTCACTATAAAACAATATATAGATAGCTTTATCTTGTGAATTAAATAACCCGAAAGATATACCTACAAATTGAAACCTTGCAGAATGTAAACCAATGGCCTGTGGTGTATCCCAGACTGATATAGCATTAGAGTCATACCATGATTATGGACTAATGCTTCATCTCTTGGTATGAGGCATATCAGATGACACTTTCCCCCAGTCAATCCAATGAAATCATCTCTCATCACTAGTAAACAAGTACACCGTCTAGCAATGTCCAGCTTTCAGCATGTGCCTTAAACTATTTAGCAGCATGGGTCTGGACCGCAGTGAGACCTCTCTCTCTCTCTCTCTCTCTCTCTCTCTCTCTCTCTCTCTCTCTCTCTCTCTCTCCTTCTCTCTGTCTTTGAGTTCAATAGTGTTCTTCGCTCATGCTCTCGGCGCCATCATCAAACACGAACCTCTGCGCATTAGGTTACAAGTTGACTAACATTACGGCACAGGATCACAGATGTATGTATATATCTGAAGCCTTGGGTTCCCAAAAACGATCACATATCCACTTCTGTGCTTGATGCATTAACTGTCCAGCTCAATGGAGAGGCGGCTGATGACTGAGCGCTGTCTTATGGCAGATTTTTTAAAACTCACGTCACACAGTTTACAATGGCTCTGTTCTTCAGTCACCCTGTAACTTAAGAGAGGAGAATGTCATTTCCATAGGCTTCTATCTTTGAGTCTACCCTGGCCTGGCAATGAGAAAGATCTGGCATCTATAAAGATATTGTATACGATTACAGCTAAATCAGTCTTGTGGCTTTTTCCTGGGAAAACTTATGAAGTCCTGAAAGTCTCCCAGTTATGAGTGGGCTCAGCGGGTCAGGAACCCGAGGGCCCAGAAGAAACAAGGAGTGAAACATAATCCAAGCATCAGCGATCCTCTGAATAGTAATGTACTGACTAGAAGGAATGATAACATGATAACTCACGGAGGCTTCTTAAAGCCTACAAATGTACATGACCCGGGCTTTGTAAAGAAGTCATTTTCTCTGATATATATTTCTCTAATTCGTCTGGCACACATTTTTTCAATGGAGGGAAAAAATGAAACTGTTCGGTACACTGTTGCACATATGGTTTAGAAGAATCTACACTGCGCTGTGCTCCGCCACATGGCTCTTTCTTTTATGCAATATAAGATGGAAGAAGGGAATGATTGAATCACTTCTCCATTTTGTACAATGAAGAACTGGAGGTTTACGTGAAATCAATTTCGAGAATAGTGGGGATCCAATTGGCTGTGCGTGCAATCAATCACAAACTGACAGCAGATTTTCATTAGGCAACGGTACTCCTAGGGTCGGTGTAGAAAAGTCAGAAAAGTTTGCAAACACAGAACAAGAGCGCGGATGAATGGCATATATTTAGTCTAGCACCCAAGACCCTTTGGTGATTTCACATCACAGCCTCACACCCCGAACAGGGAGCCAAAAGCAACAATTAGATATCGCCTTGATCACTGTGTTGTTCGTGTTTATTGAGTTTAGGAGTCAGTTGTAGGTCAAAACCAATCCAACATGGTGGGATCCGATGGGAAGAGGTGAGGATTTATTGATTCAGGGTTGAAGAGAGCGCAGTACTGCCAGATCTGACCACCTCTAAAGTGAAATGGAGGTTTACGGTGGACAAACTGTAAATGCAGATTTTGCTCTGGGGATTTGTAAGTGTGGCATGGAGTCAATGGAGATGCAACAACATGTAAGAACTAAGAGGTGTCCGAAGAATATGCTAGCCACCCTGCTAAAGCAGCACCAATTGGCCCAGTGATCTGATAAATTACAAGTTGAGAGGCTCACAATGCTTTCACTCAATCAGTTAATTCGCTTGATTCGCTTGATTAACTTGGCTACAGAAGTTGAATCAATGAGCCATTTGTAACATTTAGCTACTACTGTAGCTAGCTTACCAGCTACTAGCTAGCTAACTGAAATCATACATTTGAATGGTTAATTCATCTGGGTAATATTCACATTGCACACTATGTATTGTGTTTCTATGGACGAAGACAAAAGAAACACACAGAAAAAACAAGAAAGACAGAGTATCGTCAACCCCTCTTATTTTCTCAGGGATGGTATTTGGCACTACATCTTCCTTGAATGAAAGATGGAGTGACTTGGTTCTGTCTCTGAACTGCAGCCAGAGTACCTCCTCTCTCCTCCTATCTTCTCCTCTAGTCTACAAGCACCCTGTGACGTTCATTAGAGGAGCCAATAGGGGGTGTCCTGCTTTGGGACGGCCTATAACTCTCTGGTCCTGTGAACCCTGCAGTGGTTCCAAACTACATTGCTCCTCACCGCACCGCAGATGGAACCAATCAACACAACTGGTAGGATTCAGTTGGAGGGCTCAACACCAAGAAGGCTCATATTTAGCCATCCCCACAGGATGAGGCCAAGCTCTTACCTGACAGGCTCTCTGATAAGATATATTGGGTATATACCGTACGTTCACAGACAATGACCTGATGTAACTCATGCATTTAGTTATGTACTGTGTTAAAGGGGATGCTTGGCTGACGTGGAGAAAGATGGCAATAGCAGAGCCGGGGATCTCGATGAAAATGGGGCGCACATTCCTCCTCCGTGTCAGCCCAGCGTGCAATGATATATCTCCACCGTGGAAAAGCCTCTCATCCAGCCACGCGTTCCCGGTTCTGCACTCCCTTCCGCAAAGCGGAGTTTCACTCACAACGTGATTAATTAGCTAAAGTGGGGCAGACATCAGTCTTCCCACAATTCCCTGTGCGCACGGTGGGACTGGGGTGAGGGGGGAGGAGCGGCAGGGGCGGTGCGAGGATGCTTGTGAGGAAGCCAGGCACGACTAGAGTCTCCCTCACTATTGGAGGGGTACCACTGCCTTGCATGACGACGTCCCTGCACAGCACTTCACAGTCATCAGAGGAAACACCTATCTGTGCCATTAGATTACTGTAATTAGACTGCATCCCCATCTGAATCAACCTCCTCAGTCTGTTTGTTTCCCAACCTATCTCTGAGCCCTCACCATCCTGGCTGTAGTGATGGCGCTTACTGAGGCTTTACTTGGCAGCGTTTCTCATGTTAGCGCAAGAAAACAAACCGAAACTCACAATGCACGAGTGTGATTGAGGCTCAAGGTTTCAGAGGCCATATTGCTAGCCTGCGTTCAGATACGACGCCTCATGGGAAAGACGCGATACCAACCGATCAAACAGGACATGGATGTCTATGTCTGGTCAACCATCTCTATCCTCTCTGTTTTTTTCTAAAAGAAATACGGTAACACAGCAAAAATCCCCCCAGCTTACTTTTTTAAGGATCCTTAGAGGGTGCTACTATTTTCACCTGTACTTTTGTCCATAGATAAGATCTGGTCCATTCGTGCCTGTCGGGGCTAGATTGGGACAGCCTGCTTGAGGGATGGGAAGTAGGGGGATAGGGGAATGGGGAATCAGGGGTGGGTGTCCAGAGTTGATCCCTCACTCTTATCAGGACAGCGTCTGCTGTCAGGGCAGAGGAACAGCCTTCCTGGTGCCACGCTAATGACGGTCCTCCAAGCCCTCTGCCACAAGGTCAGGTTCCCCCCTGCTTCATCATCCTCCAGCAGGTCAGACTGACAGCTTACAGTCAGGGCCTCCTAGACATGACAGGAGTCTGGATTGGTATCTGTTGTGGTAGCTAAAGGTGTCCTCAGTTTAAATGGTCTGCTTTGGATCCTGGATCCAAATACCGTAGGTGGCAATTACCAAGGCAAAGAAGTCTATCTTTTGTTAACTGTTTAATTACACAGGAGACTATACTCAAGCCCTATCTAGTAGTTGTTGCTTGTAATTGGCTGCCATTAAAGAAAGGATTTCTGCTATTAGGCCTAACAGCAGTGGTGCTGTTTCCTGGTCCAGTGCAGGCGGTGGCGGCTGCTTGTGAAGGCGGTGTGTGTCATGAGTCAGTGACGGGGGAGATAGTGTAGACGATACAGATGCTATCTGCTTGCTTGGCTGCTTTTCGCTGCGTTCTATGGGGTCCCATTATCTCCTGGGGCAACAGAGGCGACATGGAAGTGACATGTTGATAATCAGGGTATAAGTGATGTGGATTCTAATGTGTATTTTTAATTGTAATTATAGGTAAATATGCAACCGGAAACATTGACAAAATAAAGGCATAAAGCAAAGATCAAATGGAGAGGAAGAAAGAAAGAGGCAACGTCATATCAGCAGATTTCAACCACGTGAACATGAACCATGGGGTCGAGACTTCCAGGGAACCTTACTGAACACAACTAGGAACAGTCTTTGGCCATTTTCAGGGTCACTTCCAAAAAGTGAGTGTTTGCGCAACATGAGCGGTTTTTAGCTTACACTTTCCAAACTGTGCTGCGATATTGTGATATTTTAGATGCATTTTGGCTGCCACACCTGGCAAGGGTCCTTCGGAGAAAACCGGTGGACATGCCAGGAAGTATGGACATCTGGAGAGGACTCTCCTTGGTTTCCTACCAGTTTCTCACCAGCTACCAACAACCTCTGGATAATTCGTCCTCCCTGGCATGACTCTATGGAGATCACAGACATCAAAGCAAGCGAAGCACCACGGTTATCCACCTCTTATTTCCTATGCAAACAAATATGGGTCAAAGTTACAGCCTTCATACACACTCGGTTCCGACCCCCGTAGTGAGATCTCTGTATGAACCGACGGTGCCTTTTCTCGTCAGTGGCCAGCTTGCTAATGTTGTTACAATCCTTGAGGTGAGGGGATACTTATCTGTCTCGGTATACAGTGGGTGGGGTTCCTCAGTCAAAGCTTGGATTCCTGGAACCGAAAGTTGAAAAGGGAGCCAGCAAAAAAAGGTTGGATATTTCGAAACACTCCTCGATATGGCCGTGAAAGAGGTTTGTCATGATTGAATTTCAAAATGCTTATGGTGAATAAGTTGTTTATTGTGGGATTTGATGCGGATGGACGTCTGGTGTGGCAGAGTAACTGGGTTGACAATTTTAGCTTGTATTTTAGTCATCCCAGGCATGGATGGAATGTTTCTTTTTCTTAGCCTTGTTTTAGGACATTTTTATGGACTAATGAAAGTAGTACTTATAACACGACAATAGAAGGAGAAGACTGAAAGTACCTGTATGTCAAGCGCTCGTATGGGCAGTGAAACAGTTCTTCTGCCTTTGTTCAAGAACGTCCATTTTCCTCTGTGAGTTTTAAACAGCTAGGATAAGTCATGTTGGCCCACACGTTTCCCTCTTTTTTAACAACAAAGCAGAGGACGCTATTGCAATTTTACCACAAGCCTTGTCTTTCTGCTGTCTCTCAAGTGCGTGGAGCAATAGAGAGTTAATGGTGACATCTGTTAGACCTTATAAACTTCATGGATGGCCAAAAATAAAGTTATTGAGCTGGGCCCCCTGTGTTTAAGGGAATCAGCTGGCGGACAAATGTGAGATTCCTTCTCTATTAGGCTCGTTGGGAAATCCACTTGCTGGTGAAGACAGTACAGGAACCAATTGCTCTCTACCTCTTTGAATTCAAAAGCATCTAGGTTTTTGACTTCATGGCAGATGCAACACTATGTACATACAGTACCTTATCACAACCCCCATCCCAGCTCTCAATCTCTCTCTTAGGAATTCAAATCTGTTCATCTTTATCTCTCCCGCGATGGGTTGATGCATACCCGCCGTTCAGAAAGCCGAGAGAAATCCCTCTCGTCCCGCATTACAGTGACTTGCCACGTTTGCAAAAATCTGAATTATAAATAAAATGTAATGATGCTATTATCTTCCTCTTACTTTTCTTGAGCAGCTTCTCCTCACCTTTCTATTTGAATAATGAATTATAATCACATTAGCTCTCCAGGCCCCTGTTCTGGAGAAGTAAAAAGGCTATTATCCAGTTGTCAGCTCCCAGGAGCCGTGGGGGAGATGGAGCGATGATGCTGACACACACACACACACACACACACACACACACACACACACACACACACACACACACACACACACACACACACACACACACACACACACACACACACACACACACACACACACACACACACACACACACACACACACACACGCACTATAGCTCTGTCTGCAGCAATTTCAGGCTCAGCAGAAACAGAACATTACCAGGCAATTCAAGACCACAAGTCAGCACGGGCATGTAACGACACCAATTTCTATCCGCAATATAACTAATATTGTTTTATTATTACGGTACATGATTGTGTCCTGGGTGGTGATAGTGTCTGTAGTTTTACAACACCATCCTTAAAACAGCTTATTCAAACCAACGTCTGAGCTTCTGTATGTTTGTGTGCATACGTGAGAAAGATATTAGATCCCTGATTTAAAGTCAGGTATGTTACGGTTTACACATTTGGACCTGCGATTTCGTGCTATCTGAGACTGGATTTCACTCTCACGTTGTAAGACGTTGCTAAATAGGTAATGGCCGTAAAAACGTCAGGTCAAAGGTTTGGGTTTCAGAATAAAGTGAATGTAATAATTTAGGAATGCGCTGGCTGGATGACTGAGTGAGTCCTCCATGAAGTCTATTTTCAGGGCAGCCAGTCAGTCAGACACTGCAGACAGATATCTAATCTGTCTGGATTTACATTTACAGGCTGCTTGGCGTCTGATGTCAGGATGCAGGCCTAAACGTCGGCCTCCGTTGAGTGTGTTCACTCATGTCTAGAACATTATTAACCTCTGTTGGGAATGTAATAGAGAGAGGGCCTTGGCAACGGGCTAACACGCCAGACTGCACAAGGACATGGCTTCGATATCAACTGGACCCATTTTGATTGACAGATATTTACTATATGTATAATATATGGGTGAATATTGGATCAAAATGTCAATATTGTGAGCATTTTTCTTTTTCGTTTTAATATCAAAGAAAAGGTGAATATCTCTACAGGAACATATTTCTCTGCATAAAATGTGGTTGGATAAAGTCTGATACAGCTTCATACAGTTTTATACAGTTTGACACAGTTGTATAGAGTTTAATACAGTTTTAGACAGTTTTAGACAGCGCTTGAATCACAGTGTCACATAATCTGGTTTGTGTCAACACTAGAGGTGATATTGGGCCCATACTAGGACACAGACTATAGGGACCATCTTGTTTTTTATGCATTATTATCTCCCTTGATAAACTGGACCGGCTCCCTTCCTCTGAGCACAACAAAGCATCTTTGCAATTCAATTTATCACAGAGCACTGAATATCAAGCAGCAAAGAACATCAGGCCCAACTGACCTCTTTCCCCTTTATTTCTCACCTATTTAGGCAGCCATTGAATGGTAATTTCTCAACAGCACCCCAGTGACTGTCATTACAAAGCCTGGGCCAGCCAGCCATAATTACTCCATGCAAATGCCATATCCCCTATTTATGTGGGAGACTAGGATTGGATGTCTTCTATGGCTCTGGGTCTTTATCACTACCAGCACACATCTGGGGTCGAGGAGGAGGACGCAAGCCGCAAAAAATACACATGCAGAAAAAGGCATCCATTTATGTCGCTTGTTTGGCTTGTCTTATACATACTCTCATACAGAAGAGTGTGAGGAAGCGCACACACACACACACACACACACACACACACACACACACACACACACACACACACACACACACACACACACACACACACACACACACACACACACACACACACACACACACACACACACACACACACACACACACACACACACACACACACGAACAAACCTGCATTTCTCTGACATATCCCCGTGACATAGGTTATGTTTGCCAGCTGGTGGGAACAGGTGTACCAGTGAGCTTGCCATCAAATGGCAATGTGCACTTGGCTGCCAACCAAAGTGCTGGATTGGAAAAGCTGTTCTCATGGTGCCTGGTGCTCCTCCAGTCCTTCAATGTGATTGGCTACTGACACAGTGAGCAGGTTCAGGGGATATGTGCTGGTGTCATCCGCTACAGTGCCTCTTCCTTGCTCTCCCAAGTGGCCCTTTGTCTGGGGCTGGTTCTGCTGCCATGCATGGCCAGGCAAACATGCTGCTGTAAAGAGAACCCTGATGGTGAGATGGAAGAGGTAAAACACATGAACAAAACGGCAGAGGAAGACGGAGACTGAAAAGCCAGTTTGGGTTGTTTGATGCTTTCATCAAAGAACTACATTTGATCCAACTGACCAATAGGATTCGACTTTTTACTCCCATGCATATCCCCCATGTAGTCTACTGAGGGAGCTGTTATTCATCTCGTCTTTCACAAATAAGCAACTTAGGCATACTAGAAACTAGGTATATTATTCCATAAGAAGAGAGCAACAAAAAAACATGTTTTTTTCCCCTATGGTCTGAGCTACCTGGCTGTGAAGCTTCCTGCAAAGTGTCCCTGAGAGCTAGATAATTGTACTCTACCTTCCGGTTATTATACCAACAAGCCGTCACAAACAGTAGTAGTTACGGATGATGAATGGCACATGTTAGCGGGAGGGAAATTACATTTTTTTTCGGGGGGCGGTTCACTTGTTGTCTGGCACAGGTTCCAGCGCCAAAGCTATCTATTTAGAATGGGTTTAGGAATTGATTTCACTGGAGAGCGCTATGGTGCGCTGTGGCCAAGGAGAGGGCCGAGCCAGTGAGAGAATCAATTAATCAGAATGAGAGAGCCATTGATGAGCTGACTGGCAGGTCCTAGTGTTTCCCTGTGGATGAGGGATGAGGGCTATTATGGGGACATCTCAGCTGTGTTATTCCTCCAGCCAGTGGAGCTTCCTTCTCTCACATTAATGGGGATGTTCAGCCTTCCTCTGTATTGTCTGCTCAGAGAGGGCTATTTAGGGAGGAGGATACATGGGCATTAAATGTAGCCACTTGAGCACGTAAGTCCCTTTAATCAAAGTGTTTATTTAGTAACACAAGTGCTTTAGAATCATTACAGCATTGTATCATTTGAAGTGTAGCAGAACACGGGACATTACAACACTTTTACGTCATTTAGCAGACACTCTGATCCAGAGCAACTTACAGGAGCGATTCGGGTTAAGTGCCTCGCTCAATGGCACATCGGCATATTTTTCACCTAGTCGGCTCAGGGATTCAAACCATTGACTTTTCGGTTATTGACCCAACGCTCTTAAACGCTAGGCTACCTGCCACCCCAAATTCTATAATGTAACACTTTAGCACCTTTTTAGGGTTAAATATATGGCTTAGTATCATATTTGACTTGATTGTATAAAAATATAAATGTACTTTTGCATATGGCAGTTTAAACCGGTCTGTTTCAGGGGCCTGCTGGACTCATCAGTATTGATGTTGTCCCATGAGAAATGGTCAACAACACAAACAAGGATTCCACATAATTCTGGGATCATGAGAAACTAGTCTTTCTTCATTCATGTCACATCTGTAGTGTCCAAACCGCTTCTAACCTCTCCCCCAGGTCTGATCAGAGAGGGCAGGAAATGACCTCATTCCTGACCCCTGGAAGAGCTTAAAAGAGAAAATAAGAGTTCACTGAGACAAGACTGCACGCATGGGTGTGTTTAGATTGGCCTCTTTTAGAATCAGTAGTCTGGTCAATTTAAGGCTGATGACACCTACTGCACTAAATACTTTCACTTTCACAATCTTTTACTTTTTATCTAAACTAATCTGAATAATACAAACCTGACTTCTGTGATGATATTTTTTCCTTATTTGCTGATCCCAAAATTCCCGTGTCTGGTAATACATTTTTTATACTATGTGTAACTGATAAAACCTTTTTTTTTACAGTATTCATATAAACAAATGACAGACTTCCCCAACAACAAACACTGCTAATTCACTTCTGATCTACACTGGCCAGACTGTTTCCTGCCATCCGATTGGCCAGACCGATTATATGACAGCTCCAGACTGGGAGTGTCTCCACTGTCCAATGGCCATCTCTGCTCATTCATTTGTCGATAATGATTTTGGAACACGGCGGCTAATAGGGCATTATGGGACATTATGGGATAGCGCAGGCGTCTCCTGACACCTGATTTATGTCATGCGCGATGACATCAGCGAGCTCATCGCCAGCAAGAGGGGCACTGATAAAAGAACACTTAGATTGGAGCGAGCAGGATGATGAACGAGCCACAATTCTTACCTACTCATCTCATTACACCGCCGAGGCTCCAGCTCCGGCCATTTAGCTAATGTAGCGAGTCATTGTGTGCCCAGGGACTATGTGTGCAAGCAGGTTGGACATTTCAAATGAATGACACCAGCCTAGCTATATGAGCTGGAGGTTGACCTTGCATAATACGAACATATAGGATTAACCTTGCCTGTCAGAGGGGGACTATTGTTGTCCAGATGCTGTTGGGAGTATGGAGTAAGGCATTGCTGAAAAGAGATATTTCTAAGACTCATATAGCCGTGCTATTCGTGAATTATATTTCCACATGGGTCGGGGATAAGCCCTGTATTAGGATTAAAGGATTCCGAATGGTGAGACTTTCAGAAATCGTATTAAAGCATGGGTAGGGATAGTCGTGCGGAGAAAGCAGGATGAATTAAAAAGGATGAATTAGGGGATGCTGTGATGGAGATGAAGAGAGAGGTGAAAAGGTGGAGGTGTTGAGTCGACAGCTCTGTGAAGACGATGGCTCCTTTCCAACAGTCTAAAGTGGCTTCCTCTCCTTGTCTCTTTCGCCCTTCTGCGTCCAGAGGATGCTGTGCGAAGAGAAGGACAATTGAGGATGAGGTGTTGAGCGGAGTGTCTCGGTAAAGACAATGTGCCTGCGATTACAGATGGTCACTGTGTGAAAGACGGGAAGAACAATTAGACATTGGGGAAACTCACCAAGGAAAACCTTCAGAAACACAGAAATCATTGATATTGCCTTAAGAGAGGTTCCCCAGGGCATTTTTCCCCCCATTGTATAACAAGAATATACAAGTCAGGTTCAGTAACATCCGTATCAGTGAATCAGCAGTATCCCTCACGAACTTAGAAGCAGCACTCAAAACTGACCCTATAGCGGGGATCCTTTTTTCAGGCGCGGAGTCCGTCAGGGGGTCGGAAGATATTTCCGAAATAATTTGAAGACTGCAGATTGACCACAAGAAGCCTAAACAGATATTGCATTTGACTAAAACATATTCATTGCGTGGGAATACTTGGGAACAGATTTTATATTTATTTTTTTATGCTCAGAAAAGTTTAGGAGCCAAATAAAACCATTCGGCCCGCGGGCCGCCAGTTGAGGAACACTGCCCCTATACCCTTCCTATGATTTCCCCATTTGGGTGACCCTATATTCATTAAAGGGGGATTTCAGCACATTACAGAGGAAGAAGAGCCCCTTGGAGACTGTGTTTGCTCTTCGGGCCCCTGCCTATAATTCTGTCAGACGGAGGCCTGATAGTCCGAGAGGGGAGGGAGGGGAGGGCTCAGTCACCCAGGTTTTATTAGTGACACCAGCTGCACTCCTCTTTTCTCTATAAAAGGTAATTACAGCCAGTGGTAACAAACTAATTGATTGCTAATTAGATAAATCAGCCCCTCTAAGTGCTGTCACGATGTGACGGATAGTGACAGGAGTCATGTGACCTAAACAGGAGGTGACGGGCTTGGAGGAGGGTGTGTGTGGGGGGGGGGGTAGGTGTGTGTGCGTGTGTGTGTGTGTCTTCCAAGGCTGTGCTGAGGTGAACACTCAAGGTGAAGGCTCAAGAGGGGCAGACATGGCCGCGTTCCCTGAGTGACAATGTATGTCAATTGCAATTGGGGGTGGCTGTGGCAAAAGGGCTGAGCAAACATGATTGATTCAATGACGATTGTCAGAGAAGGAAATGAGAATTGAATGGAGAGCTCCCCAGCCTGCTGTTGACTCCCTGAGCGCGCGGCTCACCCCAGACTTTCACATGCAAATGAGGCCCAGACTGTTCCTCTCGCCTGCTTCGGACCTAAAAGAGAGCAGCCCACAGCAGAAGGCTGGAGGGATGTAGGGAGGGGAGGAAGAGAGGGAGGGGAGGGGAGGGGGGTTTGGGAGGTGATGAATAGACGCTTGATCCGTGACAAGGGAAACTACATACAAATCTACATTTCTTTTCTAAAAGATTGTCCCTGAATAAAAGGACTCTGAGATTTCCACCTACTTCTGTGAGGAAGAATATACTGCCTGTATAACTACCATTGGTTGAAAAATGCCACGTTGGAAATGTCACACATACTATAGGTCTGCTGAGTCATTGACCCTTCAACCCCGACACACCCCAAAATGTGTCCTTAATGTGTCCAGTTCAAAGCACTCAATTACATTTCTATAGCGTTTTAATAGCTAATTATAGCGTACCATAATTTATAGATAAACCTGCAAAATGTCTGTAGATTAATAACAGTAAGTCACACTGGATAAGACTGTCTGCTAAATGTCAAATATTTAATTTTGCATTAATCATAATATGTTCATTTTGTGACTATGCAGTAATTAATGTGACAATAGGATAGGATATCACATCTCCTAGGAACATGCAAGTGGAAAATCCATCTGACAATGTTTTCTACCATTGACTGTTGGATGTATTGGACTCTTCGTTTTGGAGATTCATTGGCTAAAGGGATCCAAGCCACCATGCTGCCAGTATTTAATCCTACTCATTATGCAGAGATGTTTGAGCCGTTGCTATAGCAACAGAGGGCATTGTTTGAAAGTAGGCCTGGTTCCCTGTATCCCTACCCCAAACCAACCAATGAAACGAAGAGCAAAGAAAACCGATCACCTCTATATCATCAACAAACTTTAGCAATATGTTCAGTGAAATGGAAATACGGCTATGATATTTTATAGCATTGAATATTTCTCCAAACAAATAATAGATGACAGACTTCCTATGCTCTCTTTGTGGTCAATGCAATGCTTTTTAAACCAGTTACCGTCACTAATTGGGGGTGTCACTTAACCCTGTTCGGGTCCCTCTCCACGCTTGGCTTCCATCCAAATAATGTCCCTGTGCACAAGAGGTCCCGTTTATAGGGATCTAATTGGATGTCAAAGAGGAGGAAAAATTACTTTAAAAAATACCTCTAACGTCATAAAATTATTTTTGTGCATCACAAATATCAAATTCGATGTAATATGCCAACTGCACGAGACAGAGCGAGATCGACACAGACAGACAGATGAACAGAGTGGGAAAGTGAGCGAGCGATTGAGAGGAAGAGTGAGGGAGAAAGAAAGAGAGAGACAGGGACAGAGGCAGAGATAGAGAAAAGAGAGAGAGAGAGAGAGAGAGAGAGAGAGAGAGAGAGAGAGATAGAGATTCTGAAGGGTGGGTTGGAGTACTGAGTGCTAGGACTACATTAGCATTAGCATTAGCTCTGATTAGCGTGTCGTGACATAGCCCATGCAGCAATGATAAATCCAAAGCCCTGGTAAGAATATGTCCCTATCTACTACTGCTACTGGTGCGACGCTCAACCTTATGATACCCAGGAGCCACATGCTTCTAGCTGTGGAGCATTCACGCGGCCACTGCACCTCTCCCTCTAGCCCTCTAGCACATCCATGGGAAATGCAGGAGCTAGAGAGGCTATTGAGTTACATCCCTGCTGGCATGCGACATGCCCATTCTACACATGCTGCCGGCAGCGCAGTGGGTGGCACGGACCAGGCCCGGCTGTGCAGTTGTTTGGCGATTTACGACACGCGGGTCAAAGGTTTGTTGGAATGAACTAGTTAGTGCACGTCTAAAATAGGGGCCTGAACCCCTCCCCTCCCACCTGCCTGAGAGCTGAAGATAGGACAGGACAGCGGGGGCTGGCGGGCAGTACTCACATACTCTCTGATGGAAGCTTGTTGTTCGGTGTAAATCCCTGCCCATTTATGCCTGGCCTCATGTTTGTGTTTGTTTCACCCTATGTGGAAAGCAGATATCCTGTCACTCCAGGGGGAATGTGGGATATAGGTTTAAATCCACAAGGCACCTGTCAATTTATTTTTTACAGGTACTGATATGGCAGCTAGTAGCAATTTTCAAGAGGTTATAACCAGAGTGATAATATCATGTTTTATTATCACTAGTAGGCTGGTCTGTCAGTCCTGACGAGTAAGAGCTTGCCTTGGCCTACGAGCGTCAAAGCTCAAAAACCACAGACATGGCTGTAGCTCACTACGATATGGCTGTAGCTCACTAAAGACCACAGACATGGCTGTAGCTCACTAAAGACCACAGACATGGCTGTAGCTCACTAAAGACCACAGACATGGCTGTAGCTCACTAAATACCACATACATGGCTGTAGCTCACTAAAGACCACAGACATGGCTGTAGCTCACTAAACACCACAGGCATGGCTGTAGATCACTAAAGACCACAGACATGGCTGTAGCTCACTAAACACCACAGACATGGCTGTAGCTCACTAAAGACCAAAGAAATGACTGTAGCTCACTAAAGACCACACACATGGCTGTAGCTCACTAAACACCACAGACATGGCTGTAGATCACTAAAGACAACAAACATGGCTGTAGCTCACTAAACACCACAGACATGGCTGTAGATCACTAAAGACCACAAACATGGCTGTAGCTCACTAAACACCACAGACATGGCTGTAGCTCACTAAAGACCACAGACATGGCTGTAGCTCACTAAACACCACATACATGGCTGTAGATCACTAAACACTACAGACATGGCTGTAGATCACTAAAGACCACAGACATGGCTGGAGCTCACTAAAGACCACAGACATGGCTGTAGCTCACTAAACACTACAGACATGGCTGTAGATCACTAAAGTCCAAATAAATGGCTGTAGATCACTAAACACCACAGACATGGCTGTAGATCACTAAAGACCACAGGCATGGCTGGAGCTCATTAAAGACCACAGACATGGCTGTAGCTCACTAAACACCACAGACATGGCTGTAGATCACTAAAGTCCAAATAAATGGCTGTAGCTCACTAAAGACCACAAACATGGCTGTGGCTCACTAAAGACCAAATAAATGGCTGTAGCTCACTAAAGACCACAGACATGGCTGCAGCTCACTAAATACCAAATAAATGGCTATAGCTCACTAAAGACCACAGACATGGCTGTAGCTCACTAAAGACCACTCACATGGCTGTAGCTCACTAAAGACCAAATAAATGGCTGTAGCTCACTCAACACCACAGACATGGCTGTAACTCACAAAAGACCACAGACATGGCTGTTGCTCACTAAAGACCACAGACATGGCTGTAGCTCACTAAACACCACAGACATGGCTGCAGCTCACTAAAGACCACAGACATGGCTGTAACTCACTAAAGACCAAATAAATAGTTGCAGCTCACTAAAGACCACAGACAAGGCTGTAGCTCACTAAACACCACAGACATGGCTGTAGCTCACTAAACACCACAGACATGGCTGTAGCTCACTAAACACCACAGACATGGCTGTAGCTCACTAAACACCACATACATGGCTGCAGCTCACTAAAGACCACAGACATGGCTGTAGCTCACTAAAGACCACAGACATTGCTGGAGCTCACTAAACACCACAGGCATGGCTGTAGATCACTAAAGACCACAGACATGGCTGTAACTCACTAAAGACCAAATAAATAGTTGCAGCTCACTAAAGACCACAGACAAGGCTGTAGCTCACTAAACACCACAGACATGGCTGTAGCTCACTAAAGACCAAAGAAATGACTGTAGCTCACTAAAGACCACAAACATGGCTGTATGTCACTAAACACCACAGACATGGCTGTAGATCACTAAAGACCACAAACATGGCTGTAGCTCACTAAAGACCACAGACGTGGCTCTATCTCACAAAGGACCACAGACATGGCTGTAGCTCACTAAACACCACAGACATGGCTGTAGATCACTAAAGTCCAAATAAATGGCTGTAGCTCACTAAAGACCACAAACATGGCTGTCGCTCACTAAAGACCACAGACATGGCTGTAGGTCACTAAAGACCACAGAAATGACTGTAGCTCACAAAAGACCACAGACATGGCTGTAGCTCACTAAAGACCACAGACATGGCTGTAGCTCACTAAAGACCAAATAAATGACTGTAGCTCACTAAAGACCACAGACATGGCTGTAGCTCACTAAACACCACAGACATGGCTGTAGCTCACTAAACACCATAGACATGGCTGTAGCTCACTAAACACCACATACATGGCTGTCGCTCACTAAACACCACAGACATGGCTGTAGCTCACTAAAGAACACAGACATGGCTGTAGCTCACTAAACAGCACAGACATGGCTGTAGCTCACTAAAGACCACAGACATGGCTGTAGCTCACTAAACACCACAGACATGGCTGTAGCTCACTAAAGACCACAGTCATGGCTGTAGCTCACTAAACACCACAGACATGGCTGGAGCTCACTAAAGACCACAGACATGGCTGTAGCTCACTAAAGACCACAGGCACGACTATAGCTCACTAAAGACCACAGACATGGTTGTAGCTCAATAAACCATGATCCTTCTTTTTTCCGTTTTCTTCCCTTTTTTGGAGAAGTGACACTGTGTGGGACATGGCTGTCTAGACACCTCGCATGAAAGGAGAGGAGCCCGAAACGTCCGAGGCTTCCTCCCCATCATTGTTTGATATCCCTCGACCTTTCTTTCCCTCTGTCTGGCCTCTATTGTGGGGAAACAATACGCTGGCACTGTCGCTTCCTAAACATGGAAGGGTGTTACAATTTCCTGCAATCGCCACCGACAGGGGGGCCACCCCAAAACTGGTCATGCCAATCAGGGAAGAGTTCAAACGCCAGGGAATACCCCCACCACCACAACCCGGAAACGACGGGAACGCTTCACTCCAGTGAGCACGGAAACTTCCCGAGAAGTGTCAGTCAAAACACAAGGCAACCAGGGTCAAGTTTCTGGGAAAACGGCCGTTCCACGCAGGGAGCCGCACTATGGGCCAAGACCGATCTATACACATAGACATACTTCAGCTATACTGTTTTCATTCATGGTTTTGTTTAGGAGCCAAACGTCCAAACATGTCTCAACAATGACAATCCTTAACAATGACAATCCCTCATTTTCGGGGTTAATTGTCACATTGATGATGGTGAGACTAAACTTTTCATATAAACGTTGTTAGCTACTTTTGGGAGGTTTTCGGAGAATATCGGTCCGAAACTTTCAGAGGCCTTCCCACAGCAGAGTGTGTGTGTTTAGGTTTGGATAGGGTGTCACATCTGCACATTTAGAGGTTCCATTGATGACGGTGTCTCTGTCACACACACCCTCTTCTCTCACACACCCTCTTCTCTCTCTCTCTCTCACACACACACACACACACACACACACACACACACACACACACACACACACACACACACACACACACACACACACACACACACACACACACACACACGCACACACACGCACACGCACACAAACACACACACTCCTTGCTTATCATTCACTGGCTACATCTCCACCCCACACAGGAGGAGAGCCCTACACACACGTTAATTTATTCAGCCTCCTCTATTCAAAGCCTCCATTACAATGAGCACCCAGACAATAAAACGTGCACAATGAAAATGTTAATTTCCCTTATTATCATTCCCCTTAATTATTTGTTGTGACTGATAATTGCATACAGCGCATTTGATATCAGCAATAACCTTCTGCCTAGCGTTGTCTAGGGGGCTTGTTGAGAGTCGCTCCCCAGGCATGCCCACCCTTTATCAAGACAAAGGCGAGCCGGAGCACACATAACCTTTCTGACGCTGCCTCCTTGCCTCCCTCCATCGCACCCATAAAATGAATAAATATTATAGATGAATTAATCCACTCTGATTATAATTTGCGTCTCGGGGTCGTGAAAGACTTCTCTTACAGTATGTTGCTATTATCCCACATTGTACAGTGAGGAGATGGTGGCGGATTATGCTTGGCCCTGGGTGAGGTGTTGAGTGCAGCTTCTTCGGTCTCGTTAATTAGCAGTAGGGCTGTACAACATTACTGCAGGGCTGAGAGTGTGTCACAAACACACATCGCCCGGTGCTGTTTCGGAGAAGTAAGCAAGCATAAATAAATAAAAAATTCAGACCGTTTTCATTTGTTTTGCCTATCCGATTCCTAAGAGATATGCTTGTGGATAACTTTTCAGCTTTATCAAATTGTTTTGACTCGTGATATATTAGTTGTGCAGCTATTGCACCAATAATGAACAGGATCCATGGAGAATTGTTTATAATGTCTTGTGATTGTTATATTGCCAATTGCTATTAACAGAAAGGACTGCTCACTGATTTGGCTAACCTAAACTACCATTTAAAAATAATGCATCGATGTCAACTCTAATATAAATATGAATAACCCAAAACATTTCTCAAACATAATCTCAATAACGTAACATGTGCCAGGGAATTAGGATCTTTACTCTTCCTTTCAAATGGATTGAGACATGAGGCACAGTTTGTAATGATTTGAATTAAATGAAAATGTGTTGTCTTGCAGTCTAATGCAAATGGTCTAAAATGGACACTTTTGGGGAACCTCTGTGATGTAAACGAGCTGATATGTTGCACGGCACAAAAGCCTTCACCGTGCTGACTGAAGAGGAGCTTATGTTTTATTAGCATAAAAATGAGTGAATATTGAGAGAGAGATAGAGGGAGAGAGCGAGAGAGAGAGAGAGAGCGAGAGGAAGGCCAAGTGTCAACAAACGAGCAAGTGAAACACATGGGAGGAAACTTGAGTAGCTCACCAGTCAAAACATCCATTTCACATCTATCTATCATATGGCTGAGAGCCTTCAGTCCCAGATAACACACAACTGCCTCTGCGTATGATGACTAAGCTGCTGTAGGGGCTTCATTTCTTTCTTTGTTAAATGTTTGTTCTGTTTCAGGAGTTTACAGATATTACTGCTATTGAAGTTGTACATACTCTTTAAACTATATGTCAATCTGGATAAGAAGATGTTTGCTGGGATAGGATAACTATCTTCAAACAAGCCATGTGACATGCATTTCTCACTGTTGTATCCGTGGGCACTTCAGACGTGTAGATATCTCATCTACTATCTCAAGGGCCATAAGTCAGTGGTGATGAGACATGTACAGGGCCCCAGCAGAGACTAACGGCTAAATGTAACGGCAAAACCCCTCTATCGCAAATAGCCTATGCCGTACGTGTCTGTGCATGTCTGTGCAAGTGTTAGCATGAATGAGAGTGTGTATACATGCATGAGTGAGTAGTTAGATACATTTTCTTTTGCTCATTTAGCAAATGCTCTTATCCAGAGCGACTTACAGTAGTGACTGCATACATTTTCCATCATGTGTGTGTGTGTGTGTGTGTGTGTGTGTGTGTGTGTGTGTGTGTGTGTGTGTGTGTGTGTGTGTGTGTGTGTGTGTGTGTGTGTTTGAGTGTTTGAGTGTATATTTGTGTCAACCCAACCCATGTGTAAGTACAGTTGAAGGATATTAATTTGATCACCCTGTTGGAGGAAAACTTTCCTGCAAAGCAAGACATTTTGAACGTGTAGTGTATTTGAAGTTTGAAAAGGTTTCTGAAGTTTGTAGCTTTCACTTAGACATTTCAGACTTTATTTACCCTTACGAAAATGTATCAACCCCTACAAAAATGTCCATGGATTATAATCCACATAATAATTCACATTTCCTGTTACTGCAGGATTATTTTCGTGCTATAACAAACTAGCTCAAGTTGGGATCTTACATCTGCATGCAGTATGTATCTGTGTGTGTCTGTGCAAGTTTTAAGGTGTCCGCATGCCTCCCATCCGAAGCAGTGTGGAACAGTTAGTGCATATATTATGACAACGTTTTGTGACATTTTGGTTCGTTTTGGTCTTCGGCAAAGGGTTTTTTCAAAACGAAGTCGGTAGCCGAAGTCTATGACCATTTGTCGGTGATTGGTCAACAGTCGGGATTCTTCAACAAAGTTTTTGTTGTCGTTCAACAAGAGAAGAATTGAGTTCATGCAAAAAAGTATCTTGAGCTATTTCAGATGAAATCTGAATATTATGAGGAAGTGCATACTGGCTACGGTGTATCAAAATGGACAAACAGTACTATTGCTGATTTCTTCTCATATTTCAAGAGAAGGTCTTTTAAAGGAGTATGCGAGCACACTCGTTTGGTTCACCTAGCCGAGTTCGTCTAAACGTCAGCTGAACCGAATGAGAGTGTGTGTACGTGTGTGTGCATGCGTGAGTACTTACATACGTATGCGCATGTGTGTGTTTGAGTGTATTTGTTTGTCTGCCCAACCCACGTATAAGTAAAGGGCCTACCTTCAGCTGCGCTCCCTCTTCTCCCCTGGTGTGTCTTCTGGTATGATTTGTGGCCCACCACAGTCTGAGACTAAACACATATTCTAACCTCCAGCCCTGTAATCCACCAAGGGGGTCTTTTAAACTGGCTCTTACAGGTGCAGCATGCAAGGTGTCCTTCTCCCTCTACCCTCTCCTCTCCGTCCATACGTCAACAAATGTCAAGGTGCTAAGCGACATCTCGCCCCCGCATTCCCTGCATTCCTCTTCCTCTTCCCCTTTTCCACGGTACTGCTGCTGGTGTCCATCCACCAGCCAGGCAAAGGCCTGCAGTTGCCAAGCCCTCCAACTCTCCGACCCACAGCCTTTCAAGCTTTCTAGCTCTCTAACCCTTCCAGCCCTCCAACCCTTTCAGCCCCCCAGCCCTCCAACCCTTCCACCCCCCCAGCTTTCCCTACCTCCCACAGACATGACAGGTGGCAGGGCCAATGGGGACCATTTAAAACTCGGTGTGTGATCCCAATGCAGGAGGACTCCCCTGACCTCTGCCCCCTGACCTCGGAGGCACCTGCACTGGCAGACTGCACTTGGAACAAGGTGGAGTTACCATGCCCCTGTCTGTTGTCAGTGTGTGAGTTCAACATACAGCTCAACCGATGATGATCTGAGCCAGATGATCTGAGTTTGTTTTGGATGTCTTGTTGAGATAAAGGGACCTATTCAATATTATTACGGGATCATTTTAAAGACCAAATAATGATAAACATACCCATTGTTTGTTTTTATCAATATAACTTCATGTGGTATAAATGTGGTATTGTGGCTTTAAAGTACACATTTATAGGCAGAATACTGTCTTATTAAAGACGTCTACATTAAACCGGCGTTCGCTTTATGCAGCGTGATTGCAATTACTATAGATGTTTTCTATTTGATTGCCAAGCTTACTATCTCTATCTTACCTGAATGAGAATCCACACTGATTAGCCAACATATAACACACACACACACACACACACACACACACACACACACACACACACACACACACACACACACACACACACACACACACACACACACACACACACACACACACATGAGAGAAAGAGAACTACACTTGTGGCCTATAGCCGTGATCATGGTCCATTCTTGTGCTGCTCTCAGAGTGGGGATGGTGTTCTACAGGGACAGGCAGTTTGCCTCTATGTATATGCTACTTACAGGTCTTCCACTCCTCTGGGGTAGTACTCTCTCCCTCTGTATTGTCCAGTAGCGGTTTGTAGGTAAAATCACTGGGGAACCTATGTGTTGTGATAATTGCGTTGTTTGCTCTATAACCTGTTAGTTCACATGCCTTGCTACTATGATATACAGTGGGGTGAAAAAGTATTTTGTCAGCCACCAATTGTGCAAGTTCTCCCACTTAAAAAGATGAGAGAGGCCTGTAATGTTCATCATAGGTACACTTCAACAAAATTAGCAAATAAAATCCAGAAAATCACATTGTAGGATTTTTAATCAATTTATTTGCAAATTATGATGGAAAATAAGTATTTGGTCAATAACAAACGTTTATCTCAATACTTTGTTGTATACCCTTTGTTGACAATGACAGAGGTCAAACATTTTCTGTAAGTCTTCACAAGGTTTTCACACACTGTTGCTGGTATTTTGGCCCATTCCTCCATGCAGATCTCCTCTAGAGCAGTGATGTTTTGGGGCTGTAGCTGGGCAACATGGACTTTCAACTCCCTCTAAAGATTTTCTATGGGGTTGAGATCTGGAGACTGGCTAGGCCACTCCAGGACCTTGAAATCTTTCTTACGAAGCCACTCCTTCGTTGCCCGGGCGGTGTGTTTGGGATCATTGTCATGCTGAAAGACCCAGCCACGTTTCATCTTCAATGCCCTTGCTGATGGAATGAGGTTTTCACTCAAAATCTCATGATACATGACGCCATTCATTCTTTGCTTTACATGGATCCTTTACAGGATTTGAATGTTTAGTCATTGTTGCTTGATCGGTGGTTAGCTTGCCAAATGTAGGTTACATGAAAAGTGCAACACAATATAACTGCGTTAGCGTGGGTGTTCAGTAACTTACAGTATGTAAATCAAAAAGGAAAATTCTCAGCAACAAAAAATTGATCCAATTAAGATCCTACGTCTGTACGAACACTGCAGTTTTTTTTTACGACAAAAATGAATGTAAAGCTTAGGAAGAAGTGTATGTGTGCCCATGTATTTGAGCACACATCAAATCAAACCTCTCCATTTCCTAGGTGAGTGGTCCCCAGTGTGTGGCTGTAAAGTGAGTGTAGCTGGGATAAAGCCCCTTTACTCTCCCATCATTTTCTCCACGACTCCCTTAATCCTCACACTGACTGCTGTTGGAGGCTAACCTCTGACCCCCAGCAGATTTCACGGATTAGGTCAACCCTTTATGTTTCCACACCCCCTCTAATCCCGACACTTTCACTTAACGTTGAATAAGCACCCCCTGGTTCATCTTTTAATTCCACTCCACACAGTGCGGTTTGAGCCTAACCTTTACCGTGGGGTTTTCCAGGTTTGGCCCCATTACCACAAACAATAGGGAGGGGTTAAAGAGAGAAGGATTAGGGGGAGGATAAGTTAAACGCTGTGTCTTCCCACTGTTGCCGGACCTTTGATGTGAACAGAATGTTTCCAGGGCTCAGAGGAAAGCCATTAAACACTATGTATTTATATGGCCTGTTTGAACTATGGAGGAAGGAGATCTGCTGAATTCTTGCAATTTCATTAGCTGAAAGAAGAACTGTTAAATTTACGACGATTTCACAGATTTTGTAAATGTACAAAAAGACACCTAGACACTCATTTGTATGTGAGAATAACTACGTACATTTCTCAATATATGCATAAAGAAAAATATATAATACATGAATATATAATAGTTAAAAATGAATTAGTTTATATAATAGTTGTTTATGCATCTCTCACACAATTATTACAACCCCTAAAACATACATGCACTGATAAATCAATTGCAGCTGCTATAGCAGTACGAGTGACAATATTAGTGACATTATAGCTAATAAGGACCTGTATCCTGTCAGTCAGAAGCACACCAGCAGGCCTCTCCACTCGGTCTCCTCCCCCTCAGACAATGGATGACACAGAGGTTGGACCGGTTTTGTCTCGAAGGGATACATCTTTTGTCAAAATTTAGTTTTTGTAGCAGGTTTATGAGAACTTATAAAGAAGGTTAGGAGAATTAGCGTAGCAGGTTAGGAGAGTTAGGTTGAGGTTAGGAAAAGGGTTAGGGTTAGCTAAAATGCAAAAAAAAACAAAAAAACTTTTGACCTCAATTTGACAAAAGCTGTATCCCATCTAAACATGCTCGTTTGGACGATTAAACAAAATATTGCAAGTAATATTAACAATGTGAAAGTAAAAATAAAATAAAACATGTTAGCTAATAATTGCTCTCAACTTTAATGAAGTCATTTGGGAAAATAGTTTAAACATACAGTACCTAATTCACAAATAAATGAAAAACAGCAGAATGTCAAATGTTAGAGAACCTGAATGTTTTAATTTCACCTGCTCTGCAAGGATGACATGAGAAAGCTCAAGTGAAGTGACAACCTGTGCAGGAGATGCTAGAGAAGTTGAAAACACTTGAATGGGTACAGATGTAGTAGGGTCTTAATTTGATCACCATGTTGCAGGAGAACCTTCCTTCAATGTAGGACATTTTGTAAGGATGTTTAACTGATGGCAGAGAAGTCAGACGCAGGAGAGAAATAACTGTGTTTCCAACGGGGCAGTTTATTTACAAAAAACCCCACCGGAAAACATAATAATACAAATCAATGGGTAACATAATCCGACTCACACCAGTACAGACATACACATACACTTACAATAAATCACCGACAAGGACATGGGTTAAACACACAGCATGTAATTGATGGGATTGGAATCAGGTATGATGGAAGACAAGACAAAACCAATGGAAAATGAAAAATGGATCAGCGATGGCTAGAAGGTCGGTGACGTCGACCGCCGAACACCGCCCGAACAAGGAGAGGGAACAACTTCGGCGGAATTCGTGACACATTTAGAACATGGTGGTGTATTTGAGGTTTGAAAATCTAAATTTCAGACTTGATTTTCCCTTGTGAAAAATACATGAACCCTTTAAATAAATGTACGTGTATAGTCCACATAATTATTCACGTTTCCTGTTGCTGCAAGATTATTTTCCTGCTGCAGCAAACTGGCCCAAATTAAGATCCCACATCTCTAAACCATTACATCAAGCACATTAACAGGGTAATAAGGAAACCAAAAACTGGCATTGCTGTTACTAAAATGCTACATTGAAGGGATTTTTTTAAAATGTTGTGATTGATGACATACTCTATTCTAATATTGCAATCAGCATACATAATTAAAGTTGTATTTCAAGATGCTCAGTTTGAAGAATGTGTGTTTAATTTAAATGGAACTGTTTTCCGTGCCAACAAAATGCAATTGCTTATGCTTTGATTTTGGCCACTGAATACAGTAGCAACTTTCAGTATGACATTGAACTGTAAGCAGTATCCATTCAATAGTGATAAACCATGCTTATCTTCCAGCACATGTGTTTCTGATCTGAACACAAAACTAACAGGATCCCATCAAGTAAAACACAACGACCACTGGATAACAGCACAACGAAAACAAAATACAAAACATCCCTTTATCCACCCATCCCTCCAGTCATCCCTCCATCCAGAGGCACAGAGATGAATATGTTCTCCATCGCATGATCTATAGTGAACTCCAGCTATTCCAAAGTTGTGCTCTGGCATGGGTCTGACGGTTGAAAATAAACCTAGGCCCTGAAACGTTGTCTGATTTTCCCATCAAAATAATGAAGCTTGAGCATTCGCAGCTCTGATATGCCAGAGCGAATCCAGGGCCCAGGTCTGTCATGCAAACATCAAAGGCCTGAGTCCTACTGTACTGAGTTTGCCCCCCTCTGCTCTTCCAAAGTTGCATGAAATAATTGCCTACCCAGAATTCCTCTGGAGTTTCTGCTGCCTTTGTTTTCTTTTGCCTCCATATGGTATACAGCCAAAGAAAGACATCATATTGACCCATGAAGAGAGAGCTATTACCACGATTCAGAATTCATTCAACTGACAGTGGCTGGTGCCGACGAATACGATAGGACTGACTGACACACGGTTTCCTTTTGGAACCGAAAACGCACTTTCCCTAATCTATGCCATCTTCTTTCAATGATGTGTCAAAAGGAGGCACCGTAAGAGCACCAAACCTGGGATCAAATACTATTCGAAATGATTTCTTACACGTTATCTATGCTCGATTGAGCTTGCCTGGCTTTATAGAACCAATAGAATAGTCTCAGAAATCCAGATCCTGCCCATCACCAGCCAGGCTAGAGCAAACATTTAAGATTTGCATAAAAAAAGCATTTGAACCCAAGTCTGAGGAGGACACAGAGAACTTGACAATTTAATGCATATACACGGCAAGACAGACAGAGGCTGGGGAGAAATGGAGTGTGATTTCATGCACAACATTCATCTGGATTACAGGGTGGCCCTCGCGTCCTTACTGTGTTTTTCATCAGGCCAGACTTGGAAGTGTGACAGAACGAGTCAAAGGGAATCATCCTAATTCAAGTTGTCACGGTGAGATACATGAGAGTAATATCAGTCTTTGTAAAAAACGAAAACAAAAGGGAATCCATACTTTCTATTTTAGATTGGCCATCCTAGAAGATCTTCTAAGGACAGAGGGGGAGGATATGGCCCTAGAATTAGATGTATAAAGCGTATTATATATCAAATAAATATTATTTATACGCATATCGAGCCGTAGATGTTAATAGAGATGTGTTTCCCATCCCTTTTAGTGCCCGTTCCTGGATTTGAACCTCTCGGCTACCTGTAGAATGCAGTGATAGATAAAAGTACATTCATCTTCAAAGTCCTCACCGTCCTCACAGTCATAGTTCAAGGCTACTTTGCATGACCGTATGCAACTATATTTTCAGGACTAACATTTTATGTACCCAAATCTGGCAATATTTTTTCTCTGTACTGTATGTTCATATTTCAATATAGCTCGTTATCTGTCTTTCTGTCATTGTATGTGTTGTATCCCATTGGTAGTAAAGTATCCACTCTTTAAAAGCATCTGCCAAGATATTGTTACAGTCTGAGGCACATGATGTTAATGCCACTTTGGCAATGCACAGCTACTGACTGTAAAATAAAAATAAGTTTACCACTGGGACAGGAGGTGGACAGGGACCGCAGTATACGGCTACCTCACATGACAAATCGATGTAAAGTGAGATGTTTCCATAAAATGACGTTATCTTGGGAGAAAACGGATGCCGTTTCCAAGAAGACTTTTGTTGCAGGCAGGGACATCGGCATTGAGAAGTGTCCCAAGTTGGTAGCCTTTAACTGTCTACACCTCTAACTTTGCTCATAGGCAGATGGTTTGTCTTTTACTAGCTAAAGAGGAGTGCAGGAGGATGGCTGTCACACTGTCCGATTCTAGATGGATATATTTTAATTGATATATTTCTGGCTTTGGTCTCACCTGCAAATGATTGGGGTGATTAGAGCAGCATGATTTTCCAGTTGCTGCTTTGTGCTTTTGAGGATACCCAGCAATGTCCTCTTAAAATGTTTAAGTTCACTAGACAATACAGCACTGTTAGTCAAGATGGATCCTAAAGCTATACCACATGCACAGTCTTCGGGATTTGCATTGCAACAAGTTATGACTTGGTGACTTGCATTGTGTCCATATCTAACTTCTTGAGCTTTAGGATGGGGAGATTATTTTGGGACAAATGTCCAGTTTGGGGACAAAATGTGTCTATTTGTAAATAACCTGAATTGTTTCAAGCAGACCACAATAGTCCCTGTGCCCAAGGAAGCGGAGGTAACCTGCCTAAATGATTACTGCCCCGTTGCACTCATGTCGGTAGCCATGAAGTGCTTTCAAAAGCTGGTCGTGGCTCACATCAACAGCATCCTCCCGGATACCCTAGACCTACTCTAATTCGCATACCACCCCAGCAGCTTCACAGAGGATGCAATCTCAATCGTACTCCACACTGCCCTTTCCCACCTGGGCAAAAGGGACACCTATGTGAGAATGCTGTTTGTTGACGACAGCTCAGCGTTCAACACCATAGTGCCCTCAAAGCTCATCACTAAGCTAAGGACCCTGTGACTAAACACCTACCTCTGTAACTGGATCCTGGACTTCCTGACGGGCCGCCCCCCAGGTGGTAAGGGTAGGCAACAACACGTCTGCCACGCTGATCCTCAACACTGGGGCCCCTCAGGGGTGTGTACTTAGTCCCCTCCTGTACTCCCTGTTCACCCACGACTGCGTGGCCAAACACGACTCCAACGCCATCATTAAGTTTGCTGATGACAGTGGTAGGCCTGTTCACCGACAACGATGAGACAGCCTATAGGGAGGAGGTCAGAGAACTGACAATGTGGTGACAGGACAACAACCTCTCCCTCAATGTGATCAAGACAAATGAGCTGATCGTGAACGACTCGAAAAGGCGGGCTGAACAGGTCCCCATTAACATCGACGGGGCTGTAGTGGAGCGGGTCGATAGTTTCAAGTGCCTTGTTGTCCACATCATGAATGATCTATCATGGTCCAAACACACCAAGACAGTCGTAAAGATGGCATGATGAAACCTTTTCCCCCTCAGGAGACTGAAAATATTTGGCATGGGTCCCCAGATCCTCAAAAAGATCTACAGTTGCATCCCCGCCTGGTATGGCAACTGCTCTGCATCTGACCGTAAGGCGCTACAGTGTGTAGTGCGTACGGGCCAGTACATCACTGTTGCCAAGTTTCCTGCCGTCCAGGACCAAAATAATAGGCAGTGTCAGAGGAAAGACATAAAATAGTCAGAGACTCCAGTCACCCAATTCATAGACTGTTTTCTCTGCTACCGCATTGCAAGCGGTATCTGAGTGCCAAGTCTAGGACCAAAAGGCTCCTTAACAGCTTCTATCTCCAAGCCATAAGACCACTGAACAATTAATCAAATGGCCACCGGACTATTTACCTTGACCCCCCCCCCATTTGTTTTTACACTGCTGCTACTCGTTGTTTATTATCTATGCATAGTCACTTCACCCCCACCTACATGTACAAATTACCTCAACTAACTTCAACTAACCTGTAACTCAGTACCGGTGTCCCCTGTATATAACCTTGTTGTTCTTATTCTTATTGTGTTACTTTTTACTATTTTTTACTTCAGTTAATTTGGAAAATATTTACTCAACTTGAACTGCACTGTTGGTTAAGGGCTTGTGAGTAAGCATTTCACGGTAAGGTCGACACTTGTTGTGATTGGCACACGTGACAAATAAAGTTGGATTTGATTTGATTCGGTGAGCACGTCAAGGCGGGAGCATCCACCGAGCCACAAACATTAAGACACAAAACAAACCAAGCCAAGTCGGGTCCCTCTCTTAGCACGAGTTACAGCGGACGTGGGAGAATGTAGATGTCGACACCACAAATTGGCAGTCTTGTCCCAGCTGAGGTTTTCGTTGGTCTTTCTTTCCCATAAGTCTTGCACACTAAGACGTAGAATGTCTGATGTAAAAAGCACAAGGAGTAAAAGCAAGTCTCCAAGGTAGGGTGTGTTAAACCTGGGGGCCCTAGATGTTGACACTAGCCAAAGATCTCCGCTTATTCCTGCTGAGATTACATGGTAAAACAATTGGACCTAACCATGCTGATATGGATGCTGATTGACCGAAGTCGTAAATATAATGTTATTTGTTGGTTGCGTCATGTTAGGACAAGTGATTTATCACGGAATAGAAACTATAGACACCGTGAAGGCTGGATCGGTTTTATGCCAGAGTTCAATAACATGTCGTCGCCACGAGCCCGGAGATGCACCAACTACACACTGCAGTTGTTTGTTTCTGTCACTTGTAGACATATGCCTCAGTCACACGATGGAATACTGTGTGCTGGAAAAGAGAGCACACCCTGCCATAGAATGAAATCAAATCAGTGACTGGGCCTGTTTTGACACATTAAACCAAACATGCCAATGCTCTGTGATGATCTGCGGGTTTCTCCAGCGAGTGAATGTGACGTCCGTCAGCAAGAGGATCAGGGCTTTGGCAACTGGTAAGGTTCTGATTTACTGACAATCCGCCGTAAGAGTTCTTGGCTGCCGGAGCTGAGAGAAGGTTAGACGGAGAGGTCTGCCATTCATTTTAAGGGATTTGTAAGCCATTCGTGTACATTGTGAATGAATGTCAATGAAAACTGAGCACCCTATTATTAATTTAAACAGAGGAAGCCCTGTCGATATTTTAACCGATATGCTTAACAAGGTGTCTGTTTGAATCTGGTATGTCAGGGGTTTGAATTAGTCAGGGGTTAGCCATGCAGCTGATGCTATAGGACTGTGTGGCAGTTGTGTGGAGAGAGCAAATAAGAAAAGGGCTTAAGTGTAGGGCACTCTTCCCAGTGGTTCAGGGAAGAGGTCCAACTAGCTGTCTCCGCCACTTAGACACAGGGTAAAGGAGTGGGCCTGTTTTTGACCCCAAACACTTCCCCCAATCCCCTCTAACTACCCCTCTCCCCAGTCCCCCTAGCCCATAACATAGGACTACAGCTGACGTTGGAGAGGGACGGGGGGTTTCAGGGTAATGGGAGGTACTGTTAAGGCTGGTCATTCTATACCATGGCACCCAGGCGCAGTATAATAAAATGTGATGCTTGTTGTAAAATGTGTCTCACAGTAAAATTTAAAATAGACAAGACTTATACAGAGATGCACTGTAGTACAGAGATGCACTGTAGTACAGAGATGCACTGTAGTACAGAGATGCACTGTAGTACAGAGATGCACTGTAGTACAGAGATAGACTGTAGTACAGAGATAGACTGTAGTACAGAGATACACTGTAGTACAGAGATACACTGTAGAATAGAGATACACTGTAGTACAGAGATACACTGTAGTACAGAGATACACTGTAGTACAGAGATACACTGTAGTACAGAGATGCACTGCATTAGTGCTGGGTTCTGTCTGCAGGCTGCTTTTGCTTTTTTCCATGGAAAACTGATATCTTCATCATCGTTATGTGGATAAGTTGATGGCTTTTCCGAAAGTGATACAAAAGGACATATATTAGACACACGTAACACACATACCCCTCCAAACACACACACACACACACACACACACACACACACACACACACACACACACACACACACACACACACACACACACACACACACACACACACACACACACACACACACACACACACACACACACACACACCCCATTCCGGCACCAGCAGCAAACAATCGTCTGATGACTAAATCACTTGCACACATCCAGAGATAAATGTCCATCCCATAACTGACTCACATTAATGCCGTCAATATGCTGCGAGCAGGCCGGGCCAGCCTTTCCAAATGAAAGTTTAACGACCGTGCAGTGGGCAGCCCAGTGAGTGAGATGATGAGTGTAATGTCAGAGACAGTTTGTTCCACATGGTTCCTATAAGGATCCTGCATGCTGGGCCAGCGGATGAGAACGTGACTTTTGATTAGCTGAAGTACTTACTGGTGGGACGGGACACACGCACGGAAGGACGTGCGCACACATTCATACACACACACACACACACACACACACGCACACGCACACGCACCCGCACGCGCACGCACACATCCAGGAGGGGGTGAGTGTAGGCGTTATTTAGCCACCGCAGCACTAGTCAAGGAACATCTTGATCACCCTGTCAGTGATCAGCGTCAGCTCGTCTACTTCCAGAAGTGAACCGTTTGCCCAGGTCTATATTTCATTAGTGGGTCCGTTAAACACATGGTGAGGAGTCACACGTACACACCGCACGTAACGTCACTCCTGCTATATCGCTTCTGAAAGAGCAGTCACAAGTCACGGGATGTCACAGGATGTCACAGCCCCCCCGCCCTGACTGTCACCAGTCTGTTTCATCATCACATGTTGGTAGAACTGTGGTAGCAAATAATAAACTATGCTAAATATACATGTATCACTTATGGACTCCTGAGTACATGTGGCTCCTGAGTGGCGCAGCAGTTTAAGGCACTGCATCTCTGTGCAAGAGGTGTCACTACAGTCCCCGGTTCGAGTCCAGGCTGTATCACATCCGGCCGTGATAGGCAGTCCCATAGCTCGGCGCACAATTGGCCCAGCATCGGCCTGTTTTGCCGGGGTAGGCTGTCATTGAAAGTAAGAGTTTGTTAGCCATCTTGCATAGTTAAATGAAGGTTAAAATGAAAATGTGTACAATATTAAGGTTCGAATACATGAATACATGAAGCATGCAATGTTTTCATGTGCCTGTCAGCTGTACTGTATATGGCATTGCCAAACAGAAATAAGGAATACCCACTAGTTTTCAGAAGCTTTGAAAATGAGTAAGACCTGTAAAAGCAACTTTGAAAATACTTCAAACATCAATTGAACTGAATACAATTTAAAAACTAGTGGAAAGACCCAGAAACCCTTCTGTCTCAAGATCACAAAGAGGCCTTGTAGAAACAGGTGACCTTCCCATCCATCTGTAAAATGGGCTGAAGCTATATTATCCACTGGACTTGACCCAGTCATGTCTCTCACTACAGTCATTAGATATGCACCTTCCAGCAGAGCCCGAGCCCGATTCCATAATGAAGTGAATCATCTACTGGTCGACAGTCATATATGCTTCCCAAGGCAGTTTGTTCTTGGGAAACGCCGCGTATGACAAAATGAGGTTTGCCCTCTGTACACAGATAATGAGGCGAGCTCCTGACAGGTGTGCCGTGATTAGGAAGTTTCTAACAGCGAGCTCATTCCGCACCGGCCCTCGACGGTAAACACACTCATCAGCGCCGCGGCCGTCCCCGGAGAGGAGAGCATGTTTGACATTATTAATTGGCTTTTCTGTACGAAGGAGTCAAGAAAATGAAAAGGTTTATCAAGCTGAAATAATTAATTTTCGCCTCCGAATTTGCTGACAGTTCAGTTCTTTGAAGAAGAAGAAGAAGAAGAAGAAGAGAAAGAAGACGAAGAGGAAGAAGAAGAGTAAGAAGAAGAGTAAGAAGAAGAAGGGGAAATAGAAGAAGGGGAAGAGGAATAAGAAGAGGAATAAGAAGAAGAAGAGGAAGAAGAAGAAGCGGAAGAGGAAGAAGAAGCAGAATAAGAAGAGGAAGAAGAAGAGGAAGAAGAAGAAGTGGAAGAAGAAGAGGAAGAGGAAGAAGAAGAAGAAGCGGAAGAAGTGGAAGAAGAGGAAGGAGAAGAAGAGGAAGAAGAAGAGGAAGAAGAAGAAGAAGAGGAAGAAGAAGAAGGGGAAGAGGAAGAAGAAGAAGAAGCAGAAGAAGAAGAAGAAGAGGAAGAAGAAGAAGAAGAGGAAGAAGAAGAAGAAGAAGAGGAAGAAGAAGAGGAAGAAGAAGAAGGGGAAGAGGAAGAAGAAGAAGCAGCAGAAGAAGAAGAAGAGGAAGAAGAAGAGGAAGAAATGGAAGAAGAATAGGAAGAAGAATAGGAAGATGAAGAAGAGGAAGAAGAAGATGAAGAAGAAGAAGAAGAAGGAGAAGAAGGAGAAGAAGAAGAGGAAGAAGAAGAAGAAGAAGAGGAAGAAGAAGAAGAGGAAGGAGAAGAAGAAGAGGAAGAAGAAGAAGAGGAAGAAGAAGATGAAGGAGAAGAAGAAGAAGAGGAAGAAGAAGATGAAGGAGAAGAAGAAGAATAGGAAGAAGAAGAGGAAGGAGAAGAAGAAGAAGAAGAGGAAGGAGAATAAGAATAGGAAGAAGAAGAAGAGGAAGAAGAAGAGAAAGGAGAAGAAGAAGAAGAGGAAGAAGAAGAAGAGGATGAAGAAGAGGATGAAGAAGTAGAGGAAGAAGAAGAAGAGGAGGAAGAAGAAGAGGAAGAAGAAGAGGAAGAAGAAGAAGAAGAAGAAGAAGAAGAAGAGGAAGAAGAAGAGGAAGAAGAAGAAGATGAAGAAGAAGAAGAAGAGGATGAAGAAGAGTAAGAAGAAGAAGAAGAAGAAGAAGAAGTGGAGGAAGAAGAGGAGGAAGAAGAAGAAGAAGAGGAAGAAGAAGAAGACGAAGGGGAAGAAGAAGATTTTCACTCCTTTTTCTTGATTCTCTCCCTACCGCCTTTGCAGTTTTTTTATGGGGGACCGGATGAGACACATTAGTGGTGGAAATGTACGATTTTTCATAAAATACAATTAAAAAGGAATTGAATTAACTTGAACCTGTATGAAAGGAAAAGGTTAGTTTTATCTCTGCCTTTACAAAGCCTAGAGATTAGTGGGCCCACACTATGTGTCTAGTGCCGCATACATTTCATTCCAATTAATTCAAAATTAAAGGGGAAATTATGTAGTCTGATAATGGCAAGACTTTCACACATTACTTTAATCACCTCTACTATCAGCGGCTTCAATGGTCTCATAATTGCTTTAATTAGTGCAACTGAAAAATGTCCATGTGCTCATCAGTAAAAGTTTGAGTGAACCTGAATAATGGTGAGAGAGGTGGCCAGTTAAGTGGAACTTGAAAGAGTCTGAGAGGGACATCCCTCTTGAACCCAGAGAGATCAGTATGAATTGATCATGTAGCCCTGGAAGAGGAGGAGTTTTGGCACCTTCCAGAGGAAGGCATAAAGCCATGCAGAGACAAGTGTACGGTGTCCATTTTAGGACATCAGTCTTTTCCAGCAGACAATGCATTACTAATGCCTTCAGGGTTAAGAAAGGACACCCTTTCAGGTTAGAATAGATGCAATGAAGTTTGAAGACTGAAAGGTGTCCTAAAATGGATTTCGTATGGTGGCCCTTAGTCCTTTGTCAGTCCAACCGCACTGGGCTTCCATCTCATCTCTCATCCCTGATATTGTAGCTCTTCATCAAAAATCATCTGAGGGAGACAGACAAAAGTGTGGCAGATGTGACACCATCAAAGTGGGACAACAAGTTCTCTTGCTACAATGGTGTGAAATCAAGTGTATGAAGTGAGTTCCAAGCTTGCAGAAGCCCGATGCCACACCATAGCCCGAGTTCTCCGTAAGTTACCATGTTGTTTGTAGACTCTCTCATTGCGGACCCCTGGCACCCTGAGCCTTGATCATGTTTAATAATGCCCTCTTTCCTTCAACCTCCCCAGGCCCCTCATGCATCTTGCAGTCATCCATCCCCCCTGAACAATATGGAGGATATAAACGAATAATAGAGATAACTCCAGGCTTGAGTCCCCGGGCCTCTGAGACGCAGGATCCACTTTCTGCTTCACTTCACATGCAGAGCCCCATATTAAAACAAATCCCCATCTCGGCTCTCCACACCAAGTGTGTGTGTGCGCGCGCGCATGTGTGTGTGTGTGTGCGTTCGCCAGCTCACTGGGTCTAGGGGGTACCATGCCTCAGTAACCCACAGCCACACACAATATTTACCATTCTAATTCCAAGCTAGCGTTATTAGATTTTGTGCTTTGTGGACAATACCCAGAGATAAATGAGCACAATGCCTTCAGATGACATCATGTATTCTTCTCTACTGTGACGCATATATGCCAATTAGGACTGTCGTCATGAATGTCTTGTAAATGTTGTTGATTGTTGTCTCTTCAGAAGTGTTGTACTTTTCTCTCCTGGATGTCGAGCACTCGTGCATTATTTAATCATGTTTGGGATGTTGAATGAATGAGCTAATGAATTTATTAGATAATTCAAAAATGCACTTGCGTTAGTCTGACACGTGGTCCTCAAACCTCAAATGACACAACCCCTTTAATTAAGACTAATTACTTTCTTTGTGCTACAGGGAGATAATCAATTCCACTGGCATCAACATTTCCCATAACAGAAAATCAGCCCCCTTTATGCTATTGGCTTACAGACAATGTGAGTGTTTTCCCATCTCTGCTTCTAACAATTCCTTCATTGTGAACCCAGTTGAATCATTTTCATGAGCATCCACATGTATGCAAATAGGTGCAAATAACAACACATCTTACTTCCTGGTTTTGGGGTGAATCCTATAGGTGGTGTTGAGTTATGGCTCAGACCCATTCGACTCTGGGGGATTATGGTGGTGGATGTGGCGGATGCCAGGGTAGTCAGTCAGCATGGGGGGATATCCTCCCTGGCCCAGTGTCCTATCCTCTGTCCCCTGGGGACTGGCCCCCTAATCACATCTGGCTAGCTGAACGTAGATAATGAATCTAAGTGGATCAATCTAAATTGGCCCTTTTGAGGAGCACAAAGATATCGGGTCCTGGAACAGTTGGTGTTGGTGCCTCGGACTGGTCCTCATCTGCAACTTTCAATCGCCGGTGCAGTCTTGCGTATCCCTTTAATTCCCTTTCTCACTTCATTATTTCCATGTACGACCCTGCTAAAAGGGGGCTGTGCCAGTCATTTCTGCACCCTCAGCATATGGACTTATGGAACAAAGAAGAACAGTTTGGGTTGGTATTTTAACAGAACATTAGATAGACATTAGATAGATTTTATTTTTTTAATTTTTGATATATCTCTGTTGTACGTTAGGAATAAGTGTTTCTAATTCAGTAGGTATATTCCTTACTGTGTTATACTTAAATGTAAAACCTAGCCTATATGTCAGCATATTGAACTAGAACTACATAAGAAAAGAAAACACATCAATAGATGAAAAGCTTGTTGTGTCATTTAGGTCATAAAATAGAAACAGGTCTGAGTTCAGTGGTCCCAATTGGACATGGCCATCTGAAGAGGAGGAGGTTGAGCCAAGAGCAGTCGTGTTTCTTCCTCTGTCCATCTGGATGTGGAGAGTCCCGCCCCCTGCCTGTCAGTCAGGGAAGTTACCCATCCCTCCCCTCCAACCAGACACAGATACATCCACAGCCCCTTCTGCCTGTCAATCAAAGTCATCTGCTCTTCCTGCTCCTTTCAAGCTCATGTGAAGTGGGAGGAAATAGATTATGAGTGCAATACAAAACCTCTCTTTCAAGGGACTCCGGTGTTTAAGTCTGATTATGTCATTCCGCTTGTTTTCCCCATAGAAATACAATTACTATGTCAAACTATTTCTATGGTTTTCCCTACGTTGTAGAAATATCATTATCTTCAACAATCATAATAAGTCTTTAATAATAATCATATTTTTTTCACTAAATCAGTGTATGGCTGTTCTGTATTGTACATCATCATCATCATCATCATCCTCTCTGTTTACAGAGCTCGGTGTTATGGGAATCCAGCAGTAAGGCTTTAGTCCTGCTGGGGATATCGAGGTATAGGGTCCAGTGCTGGCCGGATGGACCCAGTCTATGAATGTTTATACCATACCAGCTCCGGCGCTAGAACCTCGGGAGTACCGTCTGTGTTGGTTTTATATTGCTTTCACAGTTATAAATTGCATTCTTTCTGCCTCTTTTACAAATTAGAAGCAGAGCCTTGGGCCAGGCCCTGCTCTCGAGGAGAGGGAGATGAGAGAGGGAGGACTGTGTGGATAATCTGTTGAAGAGCACGTTCTAGTGGTTTGAGAGAGCACAGCAGCGCTCAGTGTGGGACCTGCGGTAGAGGAGCAGACTGCCACCCTGTCTCTGTCTGTCTGACACTGCAGCGCCATAGCACTCACACCAGCAAGGCTGTTCACTTTTCACAGCAACAACTAATCGGGATGGCAAAGGGTTGATGGAGAGCCCTAGGGAAAGAATATAATTAAAGACCACAATTAGCTCCTAACTAAAAACACACATTTTTAATGTAAAGGCTGTCCTAATATGGACACCGTAATGGTGAAAATTGTACCAAAAATATTTTGGGGATCATCATAACCAATTTTGCAACACTATGAAACAAAATATGTTTTGTATTTAAATGGAGAAGATTGTGCGGACTGGAAAACATTATTTCATGCAGGAGAAACAAGTCATCCTCGCAGTGCCAAGCGAGTCGTAGGTTAAATCTGGACTGAGGAAATACTAGTGGCTTTCTGTCCTGCTGTGTTCTAAGGGCCACTTGATTATTTTCTGAAGCTGCTTCTAGTCTGTTCACCCGACAGTTAAATACAGCCAAGGCAGGAAAGCATGATGCTGATGAAAATATTTAAACAGTGTAGTTCTGGTTTAATAAGCTAGATATTAAATCTAATACATTTTTCATTCATATATAATTAGTGCCATTTGCACTAGTTTTCTACTGAAATATTACCTGTTCATGGAGACGCCCTACTATAATAATACCTGTTCATGGAGACGCTCTACTATAATAATACCTGTTCATGGAGACGCTCTACTATAATAATACCTGTTCATGGAGACGCTCTACTATAATAATACCTGTTCATGGAGACGCCCTACTGTAATAACACCTGTTCATGGAGACGCCTACTATAATACCTGTTCATGGAGACGCTCTACTATAATAATACCTGTTCATGGAGACGCCCTACTATAATAATACCTGTTCATGGAGACGCCCTACTATAATAATACCTGTTCATGGAGACGCTCTACTATAATAATACCTGTTCATGGAGACGCCCTACTATAATAATACCTGTTCATGGAGACGCCCTACTATAATAATACCAGTTCATGGAGACGCCCTACTATAATAATACCTGTTCATGGAGACGCCCTACTATAATAATACCTGTTCATGGAGACACCCTACTATAATAATACCTGTTCATGGAGATGCCCTACTATAATAACACATGTTCATGGAGACACCCTACTATAATAATACCTGTTCATGGAGACGACCTACTATAATAATACCTGTTCATGGAGACGCCCTACTATAATAATACCTGTTCATGGAGACGCTCTACTATAATAATACCTGTTCATGGAGACGCTCTACTATAATAATACCTGTTCATGGAGACGCCCTACTATAATAATACCTGTTCATGGAGACGCTCTACTATAATAATACCTGTTCGTGGAGACGCTCTACTATAATAATACCTGTTCGTGGAGACGCCCTACTATAATAATACCTGTTCATGGAGACGCCCTACTATAATAATACCTGTTCATGGAGACGCTCTACTATAATAATACCTGTTCATGGAGACGCCCTACTATAATAATACCTGTTCATGGAGACGCCCTACTATAATAATACCTGTTCATGGAGACGCCCTCTATAATAACACCTGTTCATGGAGACGCCCTTCTATAATAATACCTGTTCACGGAGACGCCCTACTATAATAATACCTGTTCATGGAGACGCCCTACTATAATAATACCTGTTCATGGAGACGCCCTCTATAATAACACCTGTTCATGGAGACGCCCTTCTATAATAATACCTGTTCACGGAGACGCCCTACTATAATAATACCTGTTCATGGAGACGCCCTACTATAATAATACCTGTTCGTGGAGACGCCCTACTATAATAACACCTGTTCATGGAGACGCTCTACTATAATAATACCTGTTCGTGGAGACGCCCTTCTATAATAATACCAGTTCATGGAGACGCCCTACTATAATAATACCTGTTCATGGAGACGCTCTACTATAATAATATCTGTTCATGGAGACGCCCTACTATAATAATATCTGTTCATGGAGACGCCCTACTATAATAATACCTGTTCATGGAGACGCCCTACTATAATAATACCTGTTCATGGAGACGCCCTACTATAATAATACCTGTTCATGGAGACGCCCTCTATAATAACACCTGTTCATGGAGACGCCCTTCTATAATAATACCTGTTCACGGAGACGCCCTACTATAATAATACCTGTTCATGGAGACGCCCTACTATAATAATACCTGTTCACGGAGACGCCCTACTATAATAATACCTGTTCATGGAGACGCCCTACTATAATAATACTTGTTCATGGAGACACCCTACTATAATAATACCTGTTCATGGAGACGCCCTACTATAATAATACCTGTTCATGGAGACGCCCTACTATAATAATACCTGTTCATGGAGACGCCCTACTATAATAATACCTGTTCATGGAGACGCCCTACTATAATAATACCTGTTCATGGAGACGCCCTACTATAATAATACCTGTTCATGGAGACGCTCTACTATAATAACACCTGTTAAAGGAGACGCCCTACTATAATAATACCTGTTCATGGAGACGCCCTACTATAATAATACCTGTTCATGGAGACGCTCTACTATAATAACACCTGTTCATGGAGACGCCCTACTATAATAATACCTGTTCATGGAGACGCCCTACTATAATAATACCTGTTCATGGAGACGCTCTACTATAATAACACCTGTTCATGGAGACGCCCTACTATAATAATACCTTTTCATGGAGACGCCCTACTATAATAATACCTGTTCATGGAGACGCCCTACTATAATAATACCTGTTCATGGAGACGCCCTACTATAATAATACCTGTTCATGGAGAAGCCCTACTATAATAATACCTGTTCGTGGAGACGCCCTACTATAATAATACCTGTTCGTGGAGACGCCCTACTATAATAATACCTGTTCATGGAGACGCCCTACTATAATAATACCTGTTCGTGGAGACGCCCTACTATAATAATACCTGTTCATGGAGAAGCCCTACTATAATAATACCTGTTCGTGGAGACGCCCTACTATAATAATACCTGTTCGTGGAGACGCCCTACTATAATAATACATGTTCATGGAGACGCCCTACCATAATAATACCTGTTCTTGGAGACGCCCTACTATAATAATACCTGTTCATGGAGACGCCCTACTATAATAACACCTGTTCATGGAGACACCCTTCTATAATAATACCTGTTCACGGAGACGCCCTACTATAATAACACCTGTTCATGGAGACACCCTACTATAATAATACCTGTTCATGGCGACGCCCTACTATAATAATACCTGTTCACGGAGACGCCCTACTATAATAATACCTGTTCATGGAGACGCCCTACTATAATAATACCTGTTCGTGGAGACGCCCTACTATAATAATACCTGTTCATGGAGACGCCCTACTATAATAATACCTGTTCGTGGAGACGCCCTACTATAATAATACCTGTTTATGGAGACGCCCTACTATAATAATACCTGTTCTTGGAGACGCCCTACTATAATAATACCTGTTCATGGAGACGCCCTACTATAATAACAACTGTTCACGGAGACACCCTTCTATAATAATACCTGTTCACGGAGACGCCCTACTATAATAACACCTGTTCATGGAGACGCCCTTCTATAATAATACCTGTTCACGGAGACGCCCTACTATAATAATACCTGTTCATGGCGACACCCTTCTATAGTAATACCTGTTCACGGAGACTCCCTACTATAATAATACCTGTTCATGGCGACGCCCTACTATAATAATACCTGTTCACGGAGACGCCCTACTATAATAATACCTGTTCATGGAGACGCCCTACTATAATAATACCTGTTCATGGAGACGCCCTACTATAATAATACCTGTTCATGGAGACGCCCTACTATAATAATACCTGTTCATGGAGACGCCCTACTATAATAATACCTGTTCATGGAGACGCCCTACTATAATAATACCTGTTCATGGAGACGCCCTACTATAATAATACCTGTTCATGGAGACGCCCTACTATAATAACACCTGTTCATGGAGACACCCTTCTATAATAATACCTGTTCACGGAGACGCCCTACTATAATAATACCTGTTCATGGCGACACCCTTCTATAATAATACCTGTTCACGGAGACTCCCTACTATAATAATACCTGTTCATGGCGACGCCCTACTATAATAATACCTGTTCACGGAGACGCCCTACTATAATAATACCTGTTCATGGAGACGCCCTACTATAATAATACCTGTTCATGGAGACGCCCTACTATAATAATACCTGTTCATGGAGACGCCCTACTATAATAATACCTGTTCATGGAGACGCCCTACTATAATAATACCTGTTCATGGAGACGCCCTACTATAATAATACCTGTTCATGGAGACGCCCTACTATAATAATAACTGTTCATGGAGACGCCCTACTATAATAATACCTGTTCATGGAGACGCCCTACTATAATAATACCTGTTCATGGAGACGCCCTACTATAATAATACCTGTTCATGGAGACGCCCTACTATAATAATACCTGTTCATGGAGACGCCCTACTATAATAATACCTGTTCGTGGAGACGCCCTACTATAATAATACCTGTTTATGGAGACGCCCTACTATAATAATACCTGTTCTTGGAGACGCCCTACTATAATAATACCTGTTCGTGGAGACGCCCTTCTATAATAATACCTGTTCATGGAGACGCCCTACTATAATAATACCTGTTCATGGAGACGCCCTCTATAATAACACCTGTTCATGGAGACGCCCTTCTATAATAATACCTGTTCACGGAGACGCCCTACTATAATAATACCTGTTCATGGAGACGCCCTACTATAATAATACCTGTTCACGGAGACGCCATACTATAATAATACCTGTTCATGGAGACGCCCTACTATAATAATACCTGTTCATGGAGACGCCCTACTATAATAATACCTGTTCATCGAGACGCCCTACTATAATAATACCTGTTCATGGAGACACCCTACTATAATAATACCTGTTCATGGAGACGCCCTACTATAATAATACCTGTTCATGGAGACGCCCTACTATAATAATACCTGTTCATGGAGACGCCCTACTATAATAATACCTGTTCATGGAGACGCTCTACTATAATAACACCTGTTAAAGGAGACGCCCTACTATAATAAAGCTGTTCATGGAGACGCCCTACTATAATAATACCTGTTCACGGAGACGCTCTACTATAATAACACCTGTTCATGGAGACGCCCTACTATAATAATACCTGTTCATGGAGACGCCCTACTATAATAATACCTGTTCATGGAGACGCTCTACTATAATAACACCTGTTCATGGAGACGCCCTACTATAATAATACCTGTTCATGGAGACGCGCTACTATAATAATACCTGTTCATGTTCTATAATAATACCTGTTCATGGAGACGCCCTACTATAATAATACCTGTTCATGGAGACGCCCTACTATAATAATACCTGTTCATGGAGACGCCCTACTATAATAATACCTGTTCATGGAGACGCCCTACTATAATAATACCTGTTATGGAATACTATAATAATACCTGTTCGTGGAGACGCCCTACTATAATAATACCTGTTTATGGAGACGCCCTACTATAATAATACCTGTTCTTGGAGACGCCCTACTATAATAATACCTGTTCATGGATACGCCCTACTATAATAACACCTGTTCATGGAGACACCCTTCTATAATAATACCTGTTCATGGAGACGCCCTACTATAATAATACCTGTTCATGGCGACACCCTTCTATTATAATACCTGTTCACGGAGACTCCCTACTATAATAATACCTGTTCATGGCGACGCCCTACTATAATAATACCTGTTCACGGAGACGCCCTACTATAATAATACCTGTTCATGGAGACGCCCTCTATAATAACACCTGTTCATGGAGACGCCCTTCTATAATAATACCTGTTCACGGAGACGCCCTACTATAATAATACCTGTTCATGGAGACGCCCCTACTATAATAATACCTGTTCACGGAGACGCCATACTATAATAATACCTGTTCATGGAGACGCCCTACTATAATAATACCTGTTCATGGAGACGCCCTACTATAATAATACCTGTTCATCGAGACGCCCTACTATAATAATACCTGTTCATGGAGACGCCCTACTATAATAATACCTGTTCATGGAGACGCCCTACTATAATAATACCTGTTCATGGAGACGCCCTACTATAATAATACCTGTTCATGGAGACGCCCTACTATAATAATACCTGTTCACAGAGACGCTCTACTATAATAACACCTGTTCATGGAGACGCCCTACTATAATAATACCTGTTCATGGAGACGCCCTACTATAATAATACCTGTTCATGGAGACGCTCTACTATAATAACACCTGTTCATGGAGACGCCCTACTATAATAATACCTGTTCATGGAGACGCCCTACTATAATAATACCTGTTCATGGAGACGCCCTACTATAATAATACCTGTTCATGGAGACGCCCTACTATAATAATACCTGTTCATGGAGACGCCCTACTATAATAATACCTGTTCATGGAGACGCCCTACTATAATAATACCTGTTCATGGAGACGCCCTACTATAATAATACCTGTTCATGGAGACGCCCTACTATAATAATACCTGTTCTATAATAATACCTGTTCATGGAGACACCCTTCTATAATAATACCTGTTCACGGAGACTCCCTACTATAATAATACCTGTTCATGGCGACGCCCTACTATAATAATACCTGTTCACGGAGACGCCCTACTATAATAATACCTGTTCATGGAGACGCCCTACTATAATAATACCTGTTCGTGGAGACGCCCTACTATAATAATACCTGTTCATGGAGACGCCCTACTATAATAATACCTGTTCGTGGAGACGCCCTACTATAATAATACCTGTTTATGGAGACGCCCTACTATAATAATACCTGTTCTTGGAGACGCCCTACTATAATAATACCTGTTCATGGAGACGCCCTACTATAATAACACCTGTTCATGGAGACACCCTTCTATAATAATACCTGTTCATGGAGACGCCCTACTATAATAATACCTGTTCATGGCGACACCCTTCTATAATAATACCTGTTCACGGAGACTCCCTACTATAATAATACCTGTTCATGGCGACGCCCTACTATAATAATACCTGTTCACGGAGACGCCCTACTATAATAATACCTGTTCACGGAGACGCCCTACTATAATAATACCTGTTCACGGAGACGCCCTACTATAATAATACCTGTTCATGGAGACGCCCTACTATAATAATACCTGTTCATGGAGACGCTCTACTATAATAACACCTGTTCATGGAGACGCCCTACTATAATAATACCTGTTCATGGAGACGCGCTACTATAATAATACCTGTTCATGGAGACGCCCTACTATAATAATACCTGTTCATACTATAATAATACCTGTTCATGGAGACGCCCTACTATAATAATACCTGTTCATGGAGACGCCCTACTATAATAATACCTGTTCGTGGAGACGCCCTACTATAATAATACCTGTTCATGGAGACGCCCTACTATAATAATACCTGTTCGTGGAGACGCCCTACTATAATAATACCTGTTTATGGAGACGCCCTACTATAATAATACCTGTTCTTGGAGACGCCCTACTATAATAATACCTGTTCATGGATACGCCCTACTATAATAACACCTGTTCATGGAGACACCCTTCTATAATAATACCTGTTCATGGAGACGCCCTACTATAATAATACCTGTTCATGGCGACACCCTTCTATTATAATACCTGTTCACGGAGACTCCCTACTATAATAATACCTGTTCATGGCGACGCCCTACTATAATAATACCTGTTCACGGAGACGCCCTACTATAATAATACCTGTTCATGGAGACGCCCTCTATAATAACACCTGTTCATGGAGACGCCCTTCTATAATAATACCTGTTCACGGAGACGCCCTACTATAATAATACCTGTTCATGGAGACGCCCTACTATAATAATACCTGTTCACGGAGACGCCATACTATAATAATACCTGTTCATGGAGACGCCCTACTATAATAATACCTGTTCATGGAGACGCCCTACTATAATAATACCTGTTCATGGAGACGCCCTACTATAATAATACCTGTTCATGGAGACGCCCTACTATAATAATACCTGTTCATGGAGACGCCCTACTATAATAATACCTGTTCATGGAGACGCCCTACTATAATAATACCTGTTCATGGAGACGCCCTACTATAATAATACCTGTTCACAGAGACGCTCTACTATAATAACACCTGTTCATGGAGACGCCCTACTATAATAATACCTGTTCATGGAGACGCCCTACTATAATAATACCTGTTCATGGAGACGCTCTACTATAATAACACCTGTTCATGGAGACGCCCTACTATAATAATACCTGTTCATGGAGACGCCCTACTATAATAATACCTGTTCATGGAGACGCCCTACTATAATAATACCTGTTCATGGAGACGCCCTACTATAATAATACCTGTTCGTGGAGACGCCCTACTATAATAATACCTGTTCATGGAGACGCCCTACTATAATAATACCTGTTCATGGAGACGCCCCCTACTATAATAATACCTGTTCATGGAGACGCCCTACTATAATAATACCTGTTCATGGAGACGCCCTACTATAATAATACCTGTTCATGGAGACGCCCTACTATAATAATACCTGTTCATGGAGACGCCCTACTATAATAATACCCCTACTATAATAATACCTGTTCATGGAGACGCCCTACTATAATAATACCTGTTCATGGAGACGCCCTACTATAATAATATACCTGTTCATGGAGACGCCCTACTATAATAATACCTGTTCATGGAGACGCCCTACTATAATAATACCTGTTCATGGAGACGCCCTACTATAATAATACCTGTTCATGGAGACGCCCTACTATAATAATACCTGTTCATGGAGACGCCCTACTATAATAATACCTGTTCATGGAGACGCCCTACTATAATAACACCTGTTCATGGAGACACCCTACTATAATAATACCTGTTCATGGAGACGCCCTACTATAATAATACCTGTTCATGACACCCTTCTATAATAATACCTGTTGGAGACTCCCTACTATAATAATACCTGTTCATGGCGACGCCCTACTATAATAATACCTGTTCACGGAGACGCCCTACTATAATAATACCTGTTCACGGAGACGCCCTACTATAATAATACCTGTTCACGGAGACGCCCTACTATAATAATACCTGTTCATGGAGACGCCCTACTATAATAATACCTGTTCATGGAGACGCCCTACTATAATAATACCTGTTCGTGGAGACGCCCTACTATAATAATACCTGTTCATGGAGACGCCCTACTATAATAATACCTGTTCATGGAGACGCCCTACTATAATAATACCTGTTCATGGAGACGCCCTACTATAATAATACCTGTTCGTGGAGACGCCCTACTATAATAATACCTGTTCGTGGAGATGCCCTACTATAATAATACCTGTTCATGGAGATGCCCTACTATAATAATACCTGTTCGTGGAGACGCCCTACTATAATCATACCTGTTCATAGAGACGCCCTACTATAATAATACCTGTTCATGGAGATGCCCTACTATAATAATACCTGTTCATGGAGACGCTCTACTATAATAATACCTGTTCATGGAGACGCCCTACTATTATAATACCTGTTCATGGAGACGCTCTACTATAATAATACCTGTTCGTGGAGACGCCCTACTATAATAATACCTGTTCATAGAGACGCCCTACTATAATAACACCTGTTCATCAAGACGCCCTACTATAATAATACCTGTTCATGGAGACGCCCTACTATAATAATACCTGTTCATGGATACTAATAATACCTGTTCGTGGAGACGCCCTACTATAATAATACCTGTTCATAGAGACGCCCTACTATAATAATACCTGTTCATGGAGACGCCCTACTATAATAATACCTGTTCATGGAGACGCCCTACTATAATAATACCTGTTTGTGGAGACGCCCTACTATAATTACACCTGTTCATGGAGACGCCCTACTATAATAATACCTGTTTGTGGAGACGCCCTACTATAATAACACCTGTTCATGGAGACGCCCTACTATAATAATACCTGTTCATGGAGACGCCCTACTATAATAATACCTGTTCGTGGAGACGCCCTACTATAATAATACCTGTTCATGGAGACGCTCTACTATAATAATACCTGTTCATGGAGACGCCCTACTATAATAATACCTGTTCATGGAGACGCCCTACTATAATAATACCTGTTCATGGAGACGCTCTACTATAATAATAATACCTGTTCATGGAGACGCCCTACTATAATAATACCTGTTCATGGAGACGCCCTACTATAATAATACCTGTTCATGGAGACGCTCTACTATAATAATACCTGTTCATGGAGACGCTCTACTATAATAATACCTGTTCATGGAGACGCCCTACTATAATAATACCTGTTCATGGAGACGCCCTACTATAATAATACCTGTTCATGGAGACGCTCTACTATAATAATACCTGTTCATGGAGACGCCCTACTATAATAATACCTGTTCATGGAGACGCCCTACTATAATAATACCTGTTCATGGAGACGCTCTACTATAATAATACCTGTTCATGGAGACGCCCTACTATAATAATACCTGTTCATGGAGACGCCCTACTATAATAATACCTGTTCATGGAGACGCTCTACTATAATTATACCTGTTCATGGAGACGCCCTACTATAATAATACCTGTTCATGGAGACGCCCTACTATAATAATATCTGTTCATGGAGACGCTCTACTATAATAATACCTGTTCATGGAGACGCCCTACTATAATAATCACGGAAATAAAAATAAGTCACAGCTGTTCAGATGTGTGATGTATTTATTAATATAAACTTCAATGACTGGTTGTGTTTCTCCCTATACGGCACCATCAGCTGTCACCATTTAACCCCACACGTCATCAGGTCTGCCCCACAATACCACCCCCAACAATGGGAACAAATCGCCTGAGTGTCTGTGTCCGCACCAGGCCACAAGCGTCCCCCATCTATCATGGCCCTGGATAGGGCCACGTCCTGCCTTCGCTCCCCACACAACAGCACCCCAAACCGAAGCCTTTCGACATGCCGACTCCTGGGACCGACCACCAGCCAACCGGCCCTCTGGTTCATCGACCGGTTCAAAGGCACAATTAGAGAGGTTTTGTTTTACCCAGAGTGCCTTTTGTGGGGTCTCTTGTGCTCTGTTGTCGGCTGCCACAGGAGGGGGACGTCATCAGTCACAGGGCTGAATGGCCAGGGGGGTAATAGAGGAACGAGGATTCGAGAGACCACCCTCCCCCCTCTGAGCTGACATGGAGGTTCCTCATTTAATGACAGAGCTCTCTGACCGTTACCCTGCTGAGCAACTGTGGTGCATCAACGGTCAGTCTCGACGGTCAGCTCTCCTGAGTGCTTCACATAAGCAGTGCTGTAGCCTAATGATATTAAGGTCCTCAACAAGTGATGGAGGGTGGCCTTTAAGGGGATATACAGCCTGGACTTACAGAAGAGAGAGCCTCTTGACACGGTTTAGATATTTGAAGGATCTATTTATCTGAGACCTGAACGCAGTCTTCCTCAAAACCTTCCTCTTCATTTCAGATAATTAAATAAGGATTCATATTAGCCCCGAAAAGCCAGACACGTGCTTCAAGACGTACGTCAAAAAAGTCAACAACTCCGTTTTAGCTGCATGCAATCTTCATTTCAAGGCGAGCTACTGGACTCAGGATCCAGGGAGATGGCCCAGAGGATCCCTGCATGAAATAGACACAAGGCGCTTTTAATGTTGAGCTTCACAATCATTTCATTGGGCTGCTAAAATGACATGACCACACCAGACTTTTTCTCTGCTTTTCAGTCTTTCCAAAATGTATTTCCTTACTCTGAGGACTTCTGATACCCTCAGATAACTTCAACATTGTTTTCCCTCCAAAATAAGAAGACAAGTGATTTCTGGCTGTAAAACCAGGAGCAGGATTATGACATGGTTGACATCATTTGATATTCTTCCCAGGAGTTCTGAAAGTGGTCCATTAGTTGTATTATTCCTGTAAGAGTGGGTGCCAACCCTGCAGTCTGTTCATGTTACCCACTGTTACTGTGCTGCGGAGAGCGTGTGTGTTTGTGTGTGTGTGTGTGTGTGTGTGTGTGTGTGTGTGTGTGTGTGTGTGTGTGTGTGCGGTGTTCGAATGCAGTGAATGGTAAATGTCGCATTTGATTTGAATATTTTCTCAAACACTGCATAGAGTGCCAATGATGCAACATTACTACATAAGTCGACATTCCACTGAGGATATGACATGAGAACCTCCTTAGGCTAAATCCAAATATAAATTGATGTCGAGAACAGACAGATTTGAAGTAAAAGTAGGGTAAAGACTACTCATCATATGTCCTTGATTTTTATACATGAAAAATGTATCTTCATAAAATCCAGAACGCTTACATTCCTGGAGACGTTTGAAACAGCTAAAATTAGAACTATGCAATACATCAGGAAAATCATCTGTGATTTCAGATTTCAGCACCGATCAAAGTACAAAGCTGTTTCCATCAGATGGGAGTCTTAGATTGCGGGTGGACAGGGTGAGAGGTGCCGGAAGGACAGTGACATTCACGGGATTCGACATGGCGACATTGACACGGGTGGAGAGATATCCACCCCGCCGCGGCCTACCGCCGCTCCGCCAAGCTGTTATCACAGTCGTCCCCGTTTCCAGGTCGCAACCCTCAGCGGCGCCGGCATTATTGCGGCGCGGCTTGGGGCCACGGCGTGGCCCCAGCTCTGCCATTGTCCGCGGGCGAAGCGTGGCCGCGAGGCACTGAGCCTCCCTGGCAACCATCTGCCCTGTTCTGCCACCACGGCCACGGCTTAGGATGGACATGCCTCGACACATTAGAAGACTAACTGAAGACTCACTGGGACAAAAACAGGGCCAATAGAGGACTACAACACACACAAAAGAAGAAGGAATGAGGCCCCTGAAGAAAATGTTAAACAGACAGAGAGAGAAAGAGAGAGCGAGAGAGAGAGCGAGAGAGAGAGAGAGAGAGAGAGAGAGAGGAAAGGGGATGTGAAACCATACTTAGAGAGTGCATTTAGGTTTAAGTTGTAGAGAAGATTTAGAGGATTTAATTTTCTCTCACACGATCTCATCTAGTCTGTGATGCTCAGAGCTAATATGGATAACATGTTTCTGAGGAAAAGTGAGGCTCGAATGACAATTGGAAACACATACGGCTTGCTTTCTTCCTGAGAAGCAGTGATTCAGTCGAATATCATAATAATATGTTGGCTTCTCCTCCAACACATGAAACCACAGCTTTGGGTAATGAGGGAAAGTCAAAATTCACTTTTATTAGACAACTACGTAACATTAGCATTTTTCGTGCAAAGACATTTAGAAGTTGTAACATGCCAATCAAACTATATTATCTTTTTTCTCTGATATCGCTATTCATTTTTTTATTGAATATGTGCTGTCATATATTTTAATGAGATAATTGTAAAAACCCTATGTTCTACTCACTTTCGCTTTAGGCCAAACATTATGTTTCAGAAGGTTAATTACTGCAGTGGTCTAAAGCAGGGTCACGCAGAGTGATTCTCGGTCGTCTTAAACGGATCTACTGTGAAACAGAAGTTTCATGCCTCACACAGGTGGTTATGGGCTTAATAAAAGATGACACCTGTACCATGTCACATATAGAGTTGAAATGTATAACATTTTGAGTTTGCATCCCAATATTACACTTTAAATACACATCACAGAAAACTGAAATATATAAATATAATATGAAAAATATGAATAACATTGAATAACATTCCAACCATGAATCCAGTAGGTCATTTGACAACAGGAAATGGCTACAATTATATTGGTATGTTGTGCATCCGATGACAATGGATGTCTAATTGTTTTGCCTATTTATATTCTAGTCCATGACCAGGTCTTAAAATTGTGATAGTAAGCCTTCACAATAAACCATGATGCCAGCATTTCACAACAGCTATTAGAACTAGAGACACTGACCCTGGTGTCAAGAAAGTCACACTATTTTGTGTATCCAATGTCTTGTCTTTATTGCTCTTTGACCTTTCCCACCTTGTTTTGCCTATTTCTAGTCTACCACATAGACGTGTCTTCGAACCACGGTATTATACACTTTGACAATGTAACTCCTGCGTTGCATTGTCATATCATACCCGCAGACATTGACCCCGGAGTCAACAAAGTCCCTCTAACCAACAGCACAAAAGGAAAGCAGAATACTGTGTGTACGATGTGACTGTTGACGTCTTTGTGGCCGAGTTGCGTGGACATGTTGTCTTTGGGACTCTGAAACGTCGGTGACAGTTTGGACCAGCGGTGTGGCTCAGGGGGGTGACAGTTGAAAGGTAAAGGGTTAGCGACTTTCCTAAACAGTGACTGGGGAGACTGGCAGGCTGCTTCCCTACGCCATAGACCCAAGGTGTTGTTGGGCGGGGCTGGGCGGGGCACAATGCCGAATTAATCCCAGATACATCTTCCACTGTCGGACGCCTTGGCTTGTGTTCGCCTTATCGCCCCCTAACCAGGGTGCCGGCAGAGATATCGACCCGCTCCTTTAGGCGAGATGCCTTCATCCCCTCTAACGTCTCCTTTAACATGCAAACACCCTGCCTTTGTCTTCTCTGGCTCCTGGTGCCCTTTTAGGAGGCCCTGTCCCCAGCACCAGCCTGGAAACAGAGCGGGGCCGCGACAGGGAGATGATGGAGCCCTGTTTGATTTAGAAACCAACCGACGATTCCTCTTCACCCAGAATTCTTAGCAAAACCACTTATAACAGTGGGTTGAATCAACATAAGGATATATGATAAATCTGGTCCAATGTGCTTTAATTGATACCTTCATTCAAAACTCTTGGTTGGTTTCCCGAAATGTTCTTGAAATACTTTGTAAGATCATTCATCGTTCATACATAAATATTCTACCTTTAATGTTTATTTATTTTGAATTGTATATGTGTTAATATAGACAACAACAACAGTGCTGGAAAGCCATTAGCTGGCCATAATAACCATTCTCTTTTGGCATGAAGTTGTCTTCAAGTTAATCTGCTTTGCTCCCTGCTTTAGCTCCCTCAGTTCCTGAGAGCATTCAAAGACAACCGTTCACACACACTGTTAGAGCATGTGCAAGAGAAGATCATATCGGGGGGAGGGTCATGGGATCTAAGAGTTTAGACCTTCAAGAGGTTGGAAACAGAGGTTAAACAGGGGGGGGGGGGTCTTCCTCTCCTGTCTGGACCACACAGAGGTACAGACTCTCCCTGCCACCAGGGCAGATGGGAAAGATGTGATGTCAACCAACCAATAGAGAGTGAGCGCCATCCCATGGGGTTGTTTAGACCCTGGGATCAAACACCCTTTATCCAGTGTGGTCCGGCTGATTCCCTTTTATTTACTTCCTGAGTCGAGGCAGACCCCTTTGAGACCCCGGGGTTGGCAACAAGGGAAGAGAAAAAGGGGAGAGAGAGGGATGACACAAAGATATGATGAATGTAGCAGATGAAAATGAGACGGGGGAATGGTGGCGCGTTGCCAAGTCTCTTTCACCCCGGTGCGTTCTCAAAGAGCAGGGGGGCCTGAGGAAGGCTAGAATTCACCATGACCACCAGCAGATGCTCTCCCTCTCTTTATAGTCTTCTCCTCGAGTCGTCTCGTCTTCTTTCCCTTAACACTACACGCCTCAGCTCTCACATACAGCGTCTTGAACCAGAGGGACGTATAGCCCAGCCTCTATATCGGCAAAGATCATTCAAACGCCTATTCCATATTTGATCTTGTAAGGTTTATGATTGTGATTGAACTTAGCTCAAGACAAGGTTGTGAGGTGTCATCTATCTGATCAACAACATAAAGTAGCCGTATCTCTATTTGAAAAGGGATCTCTATTTGAGTGGACTCCATTTGTGTTTACATATTTGACCCAATGCCATTTATATCCTGCTTCTTTCCTGGTTTTGCCTCATTTTAGCGTCATGACCGCAGATTGAAAAGTTGACTTGCGTTTACACCTGTGCATTAACACACTAATGCATTTGCACAGAAAGTTACTAAATGTCTAAGTACCAGCATACAAATGCAATGTTGTTACTAGAGTAAATACACAGATATAGTATTATTACATAGGTTACTACATATTACATGGCAATTGGACAAATAAAGGTTTAATGAATATGGTAAAATAAAGATTTACTATGTTTCAAATAGAGGGTTGAATGATTCAAAGGATGAATACTTTATGAGTAAATCCAGTCAGAGAAATGGAGATGAGAATAGCAACACACCAGTAATTTACCTGGATTACAGCGTTCCGGACTCCTGAAGTGGGGTTGAAAGAGAGAGGATTTGCCATTTGACCTTTGGTATCTTTTGATCAACGTGAGTGGTCTCAGTGTCTGCCGACAGCCCTCGCTGACATGAGTGATTTACAGGGCCTAGCTCAGGAGTTTATACACTTCAGTATTTAGTATCACTGTCATAAGACACTCGGACTCCGATTCTGCTCTACAGCTGTTTTAGGTCCAGCGCTCGTCTTTTGTTCAGTGGTAACACCTGCACGTACATGTGTATACCAATGGCAAGTACCATTTTCAGCTAAATTAGTTTCTGAAATCACACAAAACAACACATATAAGATGGAGACGTAATTGTTTTGTGTTGTTTGTGATTTTTTGTTGTTGCTGTTGACTGTGAGTAGTTGTATGGTTTGTCAGCCATTTTCTTATAGAAAGAGACGTTTCATTTGGAGAATGTTGTTTAGTGGCATTTATCAGGCCACAAGACCGAGTGATTATATATTCTGGCACATCTTTGGGAATATGTCTTCATTTATCTGTAACATTAGGAAATGGTGCAAATCTCTTGCCAAGAATGTTCATATTGGGAATTACGTCTATAGCCTATTTCACACTTGCATAATTGAAGCTATATGCCGCCACAGTATACTGCTTTTACCATCAATACCCTCAGAATGTATTTATTTGACACAATGTCGAATACTTATGGATATAACAAACTTTACATACCTGTAGATTACACAAACCTCAATAAAGCCTCTCATCTTCTTGTGCTGTGACCACAACTAATTGTCACAGAGGCAGCGTGGCAGGCTATCCATCCAAAACATTGTCGACGACTCACCTTCCAAAACACTGCCTCTTACGTTTACATCTAGCATGAACGACATAAATAGTTTTTTTTTTTTTCAAAATAGAGTCCGTGTATTGTCGATTGACGATGAAGCTCTTCACAATTTTCCTCTAAGAGGCGCCGCGTGGCTGCCGGGCGTAAAGCAGAACGTTCCCCCGTGGTGAGAGGCTGTGTCTGGGTCTTTTGGCCAGTGACCCAGCAGCCAGAGTCAGGGGCCCACAACGACTCTCACCCTGCTCTCTGACCTAATGTGATAGATAGATAGAGAGCCCAGAGAGGCATAACTTCCCACGCGCTAAAACAAGCACCAGACTCAGGTCAGAAATGTATTTCAATTATTTACAATTATTTAAATGAGTTTGCCTGAAACAGTGGACAGAAAGTATGTATAAAGATATGTTGCTTTTTTTCTTTGAAAAATACTCAGCGATTTCAATTTCATTGATTGACAACATTGGACAGTGAGTTTTAAAGTGAGAAATCAGTCAAAATGTAAGCGTTAACACTCATTCCATTACTTTTAGTGTTGCTGTGACAGATATACTGTAGCTGTATAGCTGTGGAACAAAAGCCCAAAGAGAATGAGCCATGAATTAATGAATTCAAAACTTCAATAATTATGAAGCATGACAAAATTAATCTCTGCTGCCTTGGGTTTTTTTTCTCTTCAAAAAACAAAAGTACATGACATTTTTTTTTTCATTTCCTTCATTGAATAATGGACAATGGTCTAAGATATTATAAACTGTAAGGGTTGCCGAACTGGTGGCAGCAAAGTCAGACGCAGGAGAGCAGAGATAGGTAATAGCCTGAGCAGTTTAATTACAAAACCCATGGCAATACAAACATAACCTACACGGGTACAAAACCCGACGCGCACCAGTAACATAGCGTACAAGCACTTACAAACAAACAATTCCACACAAGGACATGGGGGGAACAGAGGGTTAAATACACAACAATTAATGATGAAAATGGAAACCAGATGTGTAAAGAAAACAAGACAAAACAAATGGAAAATGAAAACTGGATCGACGATGGCTGGAAGACCGGTGACGCCGACCGCCGAACATCGCCCGAACAAGGAGAGGAAACGACTTCGGTGGAAGTTGTGACATAAACAGATCGAACCAACAGAAGTGTTTGATCTTTCATTTTTCTGTTATAAAACATGATATGGCTGTGAGGCCATTTCAATGATACACATGTGTTTGTGCTCAAGAAACATTTGTAGGCTATAGTAGGTAATCATCGTAAAGGTGTATATCTCTGATGTCAAAGACTGGGGCTAGTTACCAGGGAAATGCTTTCTTTGGCCGTACAGTTACTGTGTAATATCTTGTTGTTACATGCAAATGCTGAAGTTGATTTAAGAGTATGTGTTGTCTACAATAAATATGGAACCTGTTAAAACTACCACCACACACACACACACACACACACACACACACACACACACACACACACACACACACACACACACACACACACACACACACACACACACACACACACACACACACACACACACACACACAGGTAGACTGTGCTCAAAAACTAGAGGAATTCTTCCTGTAACACTCCAACACATAATTCTGTCAATTGAAACTAGCGCATTGCACCGCAGGGCTGTCTTTATGTTGAAGGCATGTTATTGTTCGGGACAACTACTCTGAATCAAGGAGAGAGAGAGAGAAAAATAGTCCTCTCTGTAAGGGACATCCAGATAAAACTGGGAAGTAGAAATGTGTTAGGGAAGGTGAGGAGCCATCGCCGTACAGAAAATTCATTTCCTGTGTTATATGGAGCAAATAATATCAGCAAGAAAAACCTGGGACCCTATAGATAGGAGATTTCCCTCGTTACATTGATAACCATTTGTTCATTTCCTGACAACAACCCAAAAAAATGTATGAGTCCCCTCCAAGATGAAATAGGTTGGGATTTTCTTTCTCTTATTTGTCTCCTTCTCGTTGTGTTCTCGAGCTATTTCATCAGCAATGTGCCGGCGGAATGATAATCAGTGCATCAGTTATTATAGGAGTATTTGCAGCGAGCGCGCCGGGGCTAGCCTGACGCGGCAAGGCTCTATGGCCGAATTCTCCCACTTTTGTGTCACTTGGCTTTTCTCCTTCCCGTTGGATTTGCATTTTGATGGAAGCAGTTTATAGACTTCTCGGCGGCATTTGGGGCACCACAAGTGGCATCATTAAGTGAACTAAGCCGGATTAGTGGCGATGGTGAGGTCAGATAACCCCCGTAACAGAAACAGGACTGAAACAGCCTTTCCAGCTGGCTTAGAGAAAGAGAAAGAAAGAGAGAGCGAGAGCAGGAGATAGAAAGAGAGAGAGCGAGAAAGAGAGAAAGAGGTTTGAGGAAGAGAGAGATGGTGAAAAAGAGAGAGAAGTGAGAGAGAGCGAGAGAGAGAGATAGATAGAGAGAAAGAAAGGGAGAGGGGGAGAGAGACTGTCTGCGGCATCAGGGTGATGATTTGTAAGCTAAATTCTCTCCTGCTTGCAATAGAGGGCTTCTCAGCTGTTTTCTGTCTCTTTCCCTTTATCCCTCCTTTCTTCCCTTAAGTGAGTCCAGTAGCGTTTTCAGGTGGGGGCCCTTTCTGTTTTAAGCGATTTGAAGTAGAACTCACTCTCACTGCTTTTGAAAGGGCAAACTTGCCTTACTGGATGCTCTAGTGAACATAACACGCCCGACCCAAGTTAGAGAGAAACGCAAAAAAAAAAAAAAAAAACACAAACTTGTTTGTTTTGCTATCCAAAATCAAAGAACTCTTGATGTGTTTGGGTCTCTTTCCAACTCCTTACAAATCATCCCCCTCTCACAGGAACAATAATTCAAAAGTAAATCATCAAAGCCGACGACACACTCGATGCACCTCCACCGAAAGATGTGGGTGTTTTGCCTTTATTTCTCTTTCACCCCTACAGAAAACCACACAAGACAACCCCTGTTTGAGATGTATTTTTGTGATGCGGGCTTGCAATTGGGGGGTGTCAAAGCGCAAGCATTACACCGGAGATGTGTGTGCGTGTGTGTGTGTGTGTGGCGTGTTCATGAATTTAACACAGCATGGCAAGGCGGAGATGAGCGCGCTGTCATTCGGTGAGCGCTGGCCTGTGGAGGTCACGCGCTGACGAGCGCAGGAATATGAAGAGCTTATGCATTGTGAGATCAAGCCTGGGGAACGAAGTAGATCTGTCTGTATACAGGGCCCAAAGATTCATCGTTACGGCGGCATTAGGCATTAGGAATTAGTAGGGGCTGATTCAACACTTTTGGAGTGTTAGGATATGGGGCTATAGAGGGTGGGAGAAGCTTTCTTGTAATTATAAGATGTTTAATATGTTTAACAATGGGATTTGGTTTTCCATATTTGACCTCTTTCTCTATGAAATTATGGGATTTTGAATGGGTTTTTGAGAGAGAGAGAGAGAGAGAGAGAGACAGAGAGAGAGAGAGAGAGAGAGAGAGAGAGAGAGCAAGAGGGCGAGAGCCTACTGTACTGTAAATTAATGCTTCCTCTAGTCTATTTTTGTGTCTACTAGGTGAAAAGATTGAGACCGTATTTAAAACGCATCAGCACTATTTTTTTAACGTGAAACACTCATAAATTTAAATTCAAATCAAATGTGTGACGAAGTATCCCCTAATGGCATAACATATCCCACATTAGTGGTTAACCTGGTCATTATTGACTCTAATGCTTTCTACAATAGGAGAACTAAGAGAAAAAATACAGTAGTTTGAGGGAAATGAAGCAAAGGCTTAAACAACAGATTAAAATCAATACAAACATGTTCACTTCAACTTTTTTGATGAATGGTCTATCCTAATATAATAAATTAAAGTCGAAAAACTTTCCATTCATATTTACTACTTCCTTCTCTAACTCATTTCAAATCCTTGGGCTATTTCCCATTATGTTGATATGGCTATGATTCCCCAACTATTTTGCTAATTGTATGTGGTATCAAAGCCATTTTCTGTTAGAGTGCACAAATCCATTATATTCTCTTATAATGTGATTGGATTAATGCACAAGCTAAAACAGGTGACCAGAGACTCCAACATTGATTGATCATCTTATTTCTGGTAGCTCAACCAGTTTGGCCGTTCTTATCGATACAATTACTGGTTCGGTATTAAATATTGTTCCTCTGATGAACCGATTATCTTTTGTCCCTCTTTGATGATGTCACCAGGGGCAGTAAGGGCAAGGGGGGCCATTGTGAGGCAGGTGATGGCCTTCCATGGGAGCAGTCAGGGGCCGTCTGATGGCCTTTCTAAGGGGTGATATAGATAATCAGTGACACCTCACAGTGTGTGGATGTTGTACCCAGATGGAAATAAAGGAGTCTCTACCAGCGGGAGGGAAGAGAGATCAGATTGGTGGCCCTGCCCTCCTCCAGAGTGTCATCTCATGCTAATAACCCTTTGGGCTGTCTGCCTCCCTCCCTCCCTCCATCCCATCCCATCCTCCCTCCCTCTTTTCCTCTCTTTCTCACTCTCTTTCTTTCTCTCTCTCTCTCTCTATCTCTCTTTCTTTCTCTTTCTCTTTCTCACAGTCTCCCTCCCTCCCTCCCTCCCTCCCTCCCTCCCTCCCTCCCTCCCTCCCTCCCTCCCTCCCTCCCTCCCTCCCTCCCTCCCTCCCTCCCTCCCTCCCTCCCTCCCTCCCTCCCTCCCTCCCTCCCTGTCTATCCCTTTCTTTCTCACCCACTCTCCCTCCTTCCCTCCCCCTCTCTCTATCCTGCCTCCTCCATCTCCTTCTCATTAGCGCTTATCTCAGGATCCCCGCGTTCATCGGGTTTATCTTTCTAATTATATTGCTACTCACCTTTAAGGAAGCCGGGGCTGAGCCATCGTTTGTAAGGGGGAGGGTTCGTATCCCCAGTTCCCCTGTGAGTACGGGCATCCGGCCCCTCCATTCAGCCTCGCTCATCCCCCCTTCTCTTCTGCACCCCCCCTTCCACCCGCCTTTTCAATGCTAAAATGTCACCTTTGTATCTACTGGGTCTCTTTGAATGCAGAGCGGCACACCTGGCATCTCCAGCACAGCGCCAGGGGTTGGAAGATAAAACTCCCCAGGCTCCCTCTTCATTTCTGGGCATTGAGAGAGGAAGAGGCCCCCCAGGACCTCCCAGGACCTGCTCTACCTCCCCAAACATGCACAGAGTCACCACCCCACACCCCCAGCCACTCTGTCTTATCATATCGGCTCCATACCCAATGTTGCCATACCCAGTTTTTCTTTCAGATCCACGTGGGACCTAGATGTATTCATACATTCACACAATGAGGGGCCGTGATGAACACATTTTATTTGCTGGGCCGCGTATGTGGGAAAGCATGACGTGGCTTGACCTCTGAGAGATTGCCTATCTATTTTGTTTTGCAAATTGGACCGTCGTCCCTAGACTATAGATCATGGAAAGACACAGCACTCACCAGAAAGACTGAGGTGTGATGTACAGTGCATTCAGAAAGTATTCAGACCTCTTGACTTTTTCCACATTTTGTTATGTTACAGCCTTATTCTAAAATGGATTAAATAAAACAATTAGTCATCTACACACAATACCCCATAATGACAAAGTGAAAATCAGAAATACCTTATTTACATAAGCATTCAGACCCTTTGCTATGAAACTCGAAATTGAGCTAAGATGCATCCCGTTTCCATTGATCATCCTTGAAATGTTACATCTTGATTGGAGTCCACCTGCGGTAAATTCATTTGATTGGATGTGATTTGATTTGAAAGGCACACATCTGTCTATATATGGCCCCACAGTTGACAGTGCATGTCAGAGCAAAAACCAAGCTATGAGGTCAAAGGAATTGTCCACAGAGCTCCAAGACTAAGGCTGTAACAGGCTTCTACATCTGCATTGCTTGCTGTTTGAGGTTTTAGGCTGGGTTTCTGTATAGCACTTTGTGACATCGGCTGATGTAAAAAGGGCTTCAAAAATACATTTGATTGATTGATTGATTGATTGATTGATTGATTGAAGACAGGATTGGGTTGAGGCACAGATCTGGGGAAGGGTACCAAAACCGTTCTGCAGTATTGAAGGTCCCCAAGAACACAGTGGCCTCCATTGTTTGTAAATGGAAGAAGTTTGGAACCACCAAGACTCTTCCTAGAGCTGGCCTCCTGGCCAAACTGATAATTCGGGGCAGAAAGGCCTTGGTCAGGGAGGTGACCAAGAACCCTATGGTCACTCTGAGAGAACTCCAGAGTTCATCTGTGGAGATGGGAGAACCTTCCAGAAGGACAACCATCACTGAGGCACTCCACCAATCAGGCCTTTATGTTAAAGTGGCCAGACGGAAGCCACTCCTCAGTAAAAGGCACATGACAGCTCACTTGGAGTTTGCCAAAAGGCACCCAAAGCACTCTCAGACCATGAGAAACAAGATTCTCTGGTCTGATAAAACTAACATTGAACTATTTCATCTGAATGCCAAGCGTCACGTCTGGAGGAAACCTGGCACCATCCCTACTGTGAAGCATGGTGTTGGCAGCATCATGCTGTGGGGATGTCTTTCAGTGGCAGGGACTGGGAGACTAGTCAGGATGAGGGAAAAATTGAGCAAAGTACAGAGAGATTCTTGATGAAAACTTGCTCCAGAGCGCTCAGGACCTCAGATTGGGGCAAAGGTTCACCTTCCAACAGGACAATGACCCTAAGCACACAGCCAAGAAAATGCAGGAGTGGCTTCGGGACAAGTTTCTGAGTGGCCTAGCCAGAGCCCGAACTTGATCCCGATGGAACATCTCTGGAGAGACCTGAAAACAGATGTCAAACCTAACAGAGCTTGAGAAGATCTGCAAAGAAGAATGAGAGAAACTCCCCAAATACAGGTGTGTCAAGCTTGTAGCGTCATAGCCAAGAAGACTCTAGGCTGTAATTGCTGCCGAAGGTTCTTCAACAAAGTACTGAGTAAAGTACTCAGAGGAAGGCCATAAAAATTGTCAAATTGTCAAATTGTCCAGCCACCCTAGTCATAGACTGTTCTCTCTACTACCACACGGCAAGCGGTACCGGACCGCCAAGTCTAGGTCCAAGAGGCTTCTAAGCAGCTTCTACCCCCAAGCCATATCCAAGAGGCTTCTAAGCAGCTTCTACCCCCAAGCCATATCCAAGAGGCTTCTAAACAGCTTCTACCCCCAAGCCATAAGACTCCTGAACACCTAATCAAATGGTCACCCAGACTATTTGCACTGCCCCACATCCCATTCTACGCTGCGGCTACTCTCTGTTATTATTTATGCATAGTCACTTTAATAATTCTACCTACATGTACATACTACCTCGACACCGGTGCCCACTTTGACTCTGTACTGGTACCCCCTGTATTTAGCCCCGCTATTGTTATTTACTGCCACACTTTAATTATTTGTAATTCTTATCTCTTACTTTTCTTAAAACTGCATTGTTGGTTAAGGGCTTGAAAGTAAGCATTTCACTGTAAGGTGACATGTTGTGTTCGGCGAATGTGACAAATAAAATTGGATTTGATTTTGATTTGAATACTTATGTAAATGTTATATTTCCGTTGTTTTCTTTTGCGTTGTCATTGTGGGGTATTGTGTGTAGATTGGTGAGGAAAAATAACAATTTAATGAATTTCAAAATAAGGCTGCAACGTAAAACAAAATGTTGAAAAAGGCAAGGGGTCTGAATACTTTTCCGAAAACACTGTAAGGGTGATTGAAGGGTCATATTTAAGGACTTAATGGGTCTCGTAGCCTAACCCCTCTGGCCCCACATAGGGACTACAAGGTCAGTTTAGGTACTGTATTCAGATCTGCTAGTGCTACTGGATATTAAAACATCTTAGATATAAAGTCCCCTGTTTAGGGGAGCTGCGTGGTTCTGGTACCAGTTCCGACCAATTTTTCACTTATAAATTGCTCTGTGGACACCATAGATCAAAATGTATCGCATTGAGCGATAGCCCTGGTTCCCACGGAGACAGTATATTTTCTGAGCCTGTCTGATGTAGGATGTGAAATCTGAAACCACTTGAAGCTGGGATGTCCCTCCTACCATTTAATTTGCTCTTCAGACTGTCCATCAACTCCTGGCTGAACCATACAGAAGGTCACAGCCTCGGATAAAGCACATGCCTGCAATTCTTACATCATAGCACATCACGGTACTACATTCAGAGGTATATTTTTTGTAGATTAATCTAAAATAATTAATAGATTTTAAATAAAAAAACACTTTCTGTTTGTCATGGACAAGATTAATATGCGATAAAAGGTGAATTCCTAATGAGTTCAGGAAGCCAATGGGGGCAGACATTTTGATCAAGAGAGACCTTTGAAATATAGGCACAAATAAACATACAAATATGTATTTGACAGTTATAAGGAAGGTGAAATGTTATAGTCAGTAATTTGATTATAATATATTTAGAAGGAAATATAAGTTATTTCAAGCCATATTCACACTGTTTTGTTGAATAGGAAACACATTTCATAGTTTTTTACATATTTGTACTGTGCACTTGAGCTTGTGTCCTCAAAAGTGCCTACACCTCAGAAATGTATTTTAAAAAATTACTAGAAAGGTGAGATTATGGCCTTTCTTGGAGTACGCAGCATTACTAGTTATTGTTTATGGCCCTCTCATGATAAATAATTACTTTTGGGGATTACGTAAATTACATTTAAGAATTACACTTAGTTACATTTAACTGGTTAAAGGGGGTGACTCACTGTCTGAGTTTGTAGAGCCTCCCACACATAAACACACACAATGTGTTATTGGGATCATCAGGAGCTATTTAAACATGATGGTAGAACGAGCCATAGTTTCTAATATAGGAAAGAAAAACCTAACCCTTCGGTGTGAGGACCAACTAGAGGTTTCACTAGATCCCCTAGTCGGCCTCTAACGTGTTAGCTATACATCAGTCCTATGTGACTGTGTGAGTACTGGAAAGTCATGAATACTATCTTTAAGCCTGAACAGTCAATAGCCACATAATCACGCTCCCAGTTGCTATCATTGCTACCACATGACGCCTACTCCCAAGATGGGGTGTGTAGATTGTACAGTATCTCTTCTATTACTTATGTTATTAGTTGGTCCTTTGTAGCTCAGTTGGTAGAGGATGGTGTTTGTAATGCCAGGGTAGTGGCTTTGATTCCAGGGACCATCCATATGTTAAACGTATGACTGGAAGTTGCTTTGGATAAAAGAGTCTGCTAAATAGCATCTACTATTAATGAACATAATTTATTTTGTTTTGAAATGGGTTTGTTCCTGTGGGTGTTTGACAGGAATATTATGAGTATTAGGACATACATTTGTTTGAATTACATTTCCAGTCGTGCTAATATGAAGTTGATACACTTAATCCTAAAATTACAGTTGAATTCTATTCTGAATCCTAAGTATACTAAGAATTCACATAGATCTCATTGTGGGTTGTTGCCCTTGGTCCTGACCTTTAAAACCCAACACAATATATTGTAGAGTAGAACACACACAAACACACACACACACACACGCACGCACACACACACACACACACACACACACACACACACACACACACACACACACACACACACACACACACACACACACACACACACACACACACACACACACACACACACACACACACACACACACACACTGTAAGACAATCTTTCTCTCTCCTGTCAGAGAACAAGCTACCACCTGCTGGGTGGAAAAAGGACATGGTGAGAAATGCGCTCGATCACCTTCAATTAAAATCTTCTCTGGGAACCTTTTAAAGGACATTTCTTCCATGAGAGGACCCTGGTGGAAAGCCCAAGCTGTCTGCTCGGTGGGATGGTTTCTCAGCTATTGATTTATTATTCAGTCCGAAAATATCTATGGGAGCCAGACCTCACGCGCATCATACCCACTAACATCAGGAAATGATTAAGCCTAGCATCAGTAAGATAGGGAGCCTCATTGTAGCTGAAACCGATTGACAACAGAGCTGCCTTTCAACTCTCAGGGATGAGATTTCCAATCCAGCCCGGGGACGCGACATTGGTGATCAAAAACAATCCCTATTCATTCATGCATACATTTCCAGCCTGTTGTGTCTCCGGGGTCTTATGTCATGTAAATGTCCCCTGTGATAATGAGAGAGAAAGGCTCTTGTATGATGACCAGTGGCTTGTAACATGGTGAGCTCCTGGTTAGAAACGATTAGAAGGTAAGTCATTATGAGTGGCTCATGTCTTCCTTTTGTATCATGTGTAAATGAATATTTGGTGTGTTTGGAGCACTTTACGGATTTAAACAGGGAGTTTAATCCCGTAATCTTTTAGAAAAAGCAATTTTGCTCCGAATGAAAGAGGGTCATTAAACTCATACATTTCCGGCCTTGGTCTTGGAGATGCGGTGATTGTGGAGATTAGGTTAATTAAAGCTCCATATTGTGTTGGGGATGGCTGAGGTGCGAGCTGTGTCACGGATATCCAATCATGACATCGTCGCAGGGCGGCAGTGTTGGCGGCCCCTACCGCTGTTCGGGTTAGAACCTGGGGTCATCTCTTTAACCCTGCCCCCTGTGGGGGTAGTCAATGCCGTTTCGACGCCACTTACAGCCGGTTGACCCTTCACAGCAGCACTGTCGCGGGCACATCTGCGACAAAGTGCAGCACAAGCCGCACACCTAAAGCTATAGGATGATATTTGAGATGACTGGTCTCTTGCTCTTCTCTCTGCTACGTTTGGCTTTCTGTTCTGGTGAGAGCATTTGTCTGGGGGTTTTCAAACAGAATGGAAATGATACAATGGCGGTATTTCTAAACAGTGCAAACAAAATGTATCACATGACAAAATAATACTTCCTTTTGGACCTATAAATGTTGATCCAATCAAGGGAAACGCTTAGTACTGTACACGCCATTGACTAGACATACAAATATTATCCTCTTTCCCTTACTGATCTGCACATATAAAAAAGAGGGCCATTACTGAAGAAAGGTATTATGTTCCTACTATCCGATCTTAAAGCCACTGCTGGGATATCCATTCAGACAGGGACATTATACTATGTGACTAAAACCCATTCATAACTATTCATTATTCACAAGTCACAGGAAACAGTTGTGGACCATCATCTTTCTCTCCTGTAAGAAAAACCAGAGGTCATGTGATCCCACCCTCCTCTGAAGATGTTGTTTTAATGACCATAGACATTCATTCTCTCTCTTTCTCTCTCTCTCTCTCTCTCTCTCCCTCTCTCCTCTCTCCCTCTCTCCCTCTCTCTCTCCGTCTCTCTCTCTCTTTCTCTCTCTCTCTTTCCACTAACCAAGGCTTAATTAATTCAATAATGAGCTCACATTAGCAGACCTTCCAGATCAATGGCATGTCCATTCAATAGTAGCTCCTGTTAACCAGGACCTAGACTTCAATGATTAGGGGTCTATGGTGCTCGGTCTAGTCACCGATGATACCAATCAGTCAATCCACTCAGTCCTCTTATTGAATTCCTCCTCAGTGAATGGACTGTACACTCAGGTGGACAGACGTCTCCAGTGATTTCTGTCTGTCTTCCAAAGGAACTATTTATTCAGGGAGGAGTGACAACGAGCTAGTTGTGAGGGAATGGCGTTATTTGTTTTCCACAGTGGATTTCGGTAATTAAAGCATTGACATGGTTTATTTAGTGTCAGTGGTTATCAAATGAAGAACCGGTGGAGCCAAAATCTTCAAGCTACGGCACACAACCACCCTACCCAGAATTCAATGGTTTGAAATGGTGGATTCAATTCAAATTAAAATAGCAGGGGCATTGTTAGGTACTGTACCCGTGACAGACAGTGACACATGGACAGACAGTGACACATTCAACACCACCTTGCACACTCTTACCTGCATCTACAGTAGGGTGTAATCATTAGTTCAGCAGTTGCAAACGAGTGTTTCTATTGGACAAATTCAGGTATGTTTATCCCCGTTTCGTTCCGTTTGCTTCCTTTCAAGAAAAGTTGTAACAGAATCGGCGGAATGAATACACCCCTGATCACATTTCACATTCATAGCCAGATATAAACAGCTTGTTGTAATCCTTTTCGCATCTACGCGCTCTCCTCCTTTCACCTTTTCCCTTCGCTTGTGGACTTCAATGCACAACACATCAGCTGTCTGTGACCATGCAAAAAAACTTTTCCTAGTCAAACCTTCGTATCATAACTGCTACACACAGCCTACATCCTTGTCACCATATTAGCCAAAGTAACGGCATAGTCAGCATAGCTAATAGAACTAACGTATTAGTAAACCCGCTACAATCATGCCGTACAGTGTAAGCCAGTTAGCCAGTAAGCAGTAAGCAGCCAGTAAGCAGTTTAGCAGTTACACTGGCGGGCCCCTGTGGCATTACATTTGTAAAACCAAAGGCTTACCTTGACTTGGAAGAGTTCCGGTGTTGGATAGTCATAGCCAGCTAGCTAACATATCATCCCTCTTTTTGAGCCAGGTGTTTGAGTAGGCTAAACTAGCTAGGCCCATTTGCTAGATAAGTGAAAGTGAAAAGAAATCATGAAATATAACTCTCGATCTCTCTCTCTCTCTCTCTCTCATGCTTCTCCTTTTTTTGGAAGAAATTAATTTGTTCAAAACTGTTGTCTTTCTCACTCTGAGTCAACTCGTCACCCCATGTTATGCACTCCAGTACAGGCTAGCTGTAGCTTATGCTTTCAGTACTAGATTCATTCTCTGATTCTTTGATTGGGTGCACAACATGTCAGTTCATGCTGCAAGAGCTCTGATAGGTTGGAGGATGTCCTCCGGATGTTGTCATAATTACTGTGTAAGTCTATGGAAGGGGGTGAGAACCATGAACCTCCTAGGTTTGTATTGCAGTCAATGTACCCAGAGGAGCACGGAAGCTAGCTCTCCTCCGGCTACACCATGGTGCTACCCTACAGAGTGCTGTTGAGGCTACTTTAGACCTTCATTGCAAAACAGAGTTTTTTCATAATTATTTGGTGACATGAATATATTTGGTATAGTATTTTATTAAATGTTTCACTATTCAATTATTATGAGATTCACTGAGGAGGATGGCCCTCCCCTTCCTCCTCTGAGGAGCCTCCACTGGACCAAACAATATGCTGACAAGGCTAACAATAATCAATAATGCATTGACATTAATCTATATACATGGGGTTTACTTCCAGAAAGGTTTAAAATAAGAGATTTTCAGTGATGGTGTGGAGTGTACTCTCTCGCTCTTTTAGGACGTACTACTGACGTGGAGAGCAAAAGGAGAAAGATGTTGAATGGTGTGGAGCTAAGCTCGCTTGCTCCGTATCTCTCTTGTTATCTCCCTCTCTCTTGCTCTCTCTCTCTCTCTAAATTTATCCCTCTCTTGCTCTCTCTCTCTCTCTCGCTCTTGTTATCTCCCTCCCTCTTGCTCTCTCTCTCTCTCACTTTATTCCTCTCTCTTGCTCTCTCTCTCTCGCTCTTGTTATCTCCCTCTCTCTTGCCCTCTCTCTCTCTCTCTCTCTCTCTCTCTCTCTCTCTCACTTTATCCCTCTCTCTTGCTCTCTCTCTCTCTCGCTCTTGTTATCTCCCTCTCTCTTGCTCTCTCTCTCTCGCGCTCTTGTTATCTTCCTCTCTCTTGCTCACTCTCTCTCACTTTCTCCCTCTCTCTTGCTCTCTCTCGCTCTTGTTTTCTCCCTCTCTCTTGCTCTCTCTCTCTCTCTCTCTCTCTCTCTCTCTCTCTCTCTATATATATATATATATATATATATATATATATATATATATATATATACATACATATATATACACACACATATATATATGTACATACATACATACATACATACATACATACATACATACATACATACATACATACATACATACATACATACATACATACATACATACATACATACATACATACATACATACATACATACATACATACATACATACATACATACATACATACATACATACAGTGGGGAGAACAAGTATTTGATACACTGCCGATTTTGCATTTTTTCCTACTTACTAAGCATGTAGAGGTCTGTAATTTTTTTAATCATAGGTACACTTCAACTGTGAGAGACGGAATCTAAAACAAAAATCCAGAAAATCACATTGTATGATTTTTAAGTAATTAATTTGCATTTTATTGCTTGACATATTTGATCACCTACCAACCAGTAAGATTTCTGGCTCTCACAGACCTGTTAGTTATCCCTCCTGTTCTCCACTCATTACCTGTATTAACTGTACCTGTTTGAACTCATTACCTGTATAAAAGACACCTGTCCACACACTCAATCAAACAGACTCCAACCTCTCCACAATGGCCAAGACCAGAGAGATGTGTAAGGACATCAGGGTAAAATTGTACCCCCTTACAAGGCTGGGATGGGCTACAGGACAATAGGCAAGCTGCTTGGTGAGAAGGCAACAACTGTTGGCACAATTATTAGAAAATGGAAGAAGTTCAAGATGACGGTCAATCACCCTCGGTCTGGGGCTCCATGCAAGATCTCACCTTGTGGGGCATCAATGATCGTGAGGGATCAGCCCAGAACTACATGGCAGGACCTGGTCAATGACCTGAAGAGAGCTGGGACCACAGTCTCAAAGAAAACCATTAGTAACACACAACGCCGTCATAGATTAAAATCCTGCAGCGCACACAAGATCCCCCTGCTCAAGCCAGCGCATGTCCAGGCCTGTCTGAAGTTTGCCAATGACCATCTGGATGATCCAGAGGAGGAATGGGAGAAGATATTGTGGTCTGATGAGACAAAAATAGAGCTTTTTGGTCTAAACTCCACTCGTTGTGTTTGGAGGAAAAAGAGGAAGGATGAGTACAACCCCAAGAACACCATCCCAACCGTGGAGCATGGAGGTGGAAACATAATTCTTTGGGGATGCTTTTCTGCAAAGGGGACAGGACGACTGCACCGTATTGAGGGGAGGATGGATGGGGCCATGTATCGCGAGATCTTTTCCTCAGTAAGAGCATTGAAGATGAGTCGTGGCTGGGTCGTCCAGCATGACAACGACCTGAAACACACAGCCAGGGCAACTAAGGAGTGGCTCCGTAAGAAGCATCTCAAGGTCCTGGAGTGGCCTAGCCAGTCTCCAGACCTGAACCCAATAGAAAATCTTTGCAGGGAGCTGAAAGTCCGTATTGCCCAGCGACAGCCCCGAAACCTGAAGGATCTGGAGAAGGTCTGTATTGAGGAGTGGGCCAAAATCCCTGCTGCAGTGTGTGCAAACCTGGTCAAGAACGACAGGAAACGTATGATCTCTGTAGTTGTATGAAGGTTTCTGAACCAAAGTTCTGCTTTTCTGATGTATCAAATACTTATGTCAAGCAATAAAATGCAAATGAATTACTTAAAAATCATACAATCTGATTTTCTGGATTTTTGTTTTAGATTCCGTCTCTCACAGTTGAAGTGTACCTATGATAAGAAATGACAGACCTCTACATGCTTTGTAAGTAGGAAAACCTGCAAAATCATTAGTGTATCAAATACTTGTTCTCCCCATTGTATATTTCCCTCTATGGTTCACATTATCCTTCAAGGTCTTGGTTGGGGTTTTGATGTGTCTCTGAGAGGGTTGGTCCTAGACCTCAATGCCTGGAGAATCATAGAGGTTATGAGAATGTCAACACTGCAAATCACTTAGTAATGACATTCCCATATGCCCCCAAAAATATATTTCTCCGTCACAAGCAGAATACATTGATGTCCTCAGTCAGTTCGATTTCATTGCTCATCCATGAATTTGAATTGTGGATATCTTCGGTCATGGGATATCTCCTGTATGCGTTTAAGAGCAATGCTGCAACTGTGCGTGTCCATGTCACCTAGTGAGTAGTATACATTCACACGGTTAAATTGCGTTGCAGGAAATGCAATTTAATCAACAGTTTTAATATGCAAGATTTGCAACAAATCCAAGTGAAACAGGATTCTTTATTTGCGGGCGATAATGATGATCTCCTCTTCCGTGTATCTTCCTCCTCAATCTTCTTTGTCTTTGTTCCGTTACACGCCACCTAGCTGGGATTCAGCACAGTCTGAATAATACTGTTCTCTCTTCGAGAGCTGTAGCATCTGCTGGTTTAATAACCCAGTGATTTCGCTGTCTGCGGGGATTCAGGGGAGCAAACATGCAACAACACTCAGACCCCTCGTGTGTGACCACAACCATTGTTCCTCCCAAACCAAGTCTTCACTTTGACGTGTCTGTGCTCGGCTAACTGGAGGAACTTTTTTTTTTTTTTCAATCTGTGCTATCCGTTCTCTGTTTTCCTCTTTTCAGTCCCCGGTCTGTTTGAGGAGCTAACACAGCCCTAAAATACCACGAACGTTATCCACCCTCCATGTGGCACAATCAATAACGCCTAAAGAGAGTGTGTTCAGTCAGACTGCTTATTAGAATGAAAGACTGACTGATGAAAACACAGAAATAGGCATGTCTTTACTGGTCAAAGTCTACAAAATGTGTGTTAATCTCCTCAAATGAGCAAAACCTCTGCCTTGTAAGTTTAGGGAATGTTCATAAGGTCCTAAACACTGCACCCACTCAGAAGATGACATGTATATTTTAAACTGGAAATGAGATCTGACGGAGACAACATCCACATCCAGGATATTGTTCCTGCCTTCTCATCTTTGCACCAGTCTCTGAGCAGTTTTGTAGCACATTGTATGTTGCATGGTGAATTTACCGGGAACAATCGCAGGGTTTCTGTTGCACTAATATGTCCCAGACGCCCTTAAAGGGTTAAGCCCTGGGTAATACTTTGTTATTGTCCTGTTGCTGGGACAACATGGTGTTTTGACCCCTGTTCAAAGTCTTGATTGACAGGTTCAGCCCGCCAATGCTCTGAGCACAAAAGGTGACAAAACCATAGAGGAATTAAGCCTTTATCCAGGCCTCTGAGCTACTTAACCTGCACACTGATTCTTATTCACAGGCTAAATTGTTTACTACACAAACAGGAGCACATGCAAGAAAACACAAACGTACATGTTAGTTTGCACGCAATCACACACGCAAGCAAGCAGGTATACACGCACACACACACACACACACACACACACACACACACACACACACACACACACACACACACACACACACACACACACACACACACACACACACACACACACACGTATATAAGCCATACGCAAACACATGCACGCATGCACGCACACACACAGAGAGAGAGATACATGTACATGTTTGATATAAAATGCTATTTTCCATTAAAAAACTTTTTTTTTTAATAAAGCATCTTCTTATGGCAGTTTTATCAAAGCAAAATAGTTTATTCTACAAATCCAAGAGTAAGATATTTTACACATTACATTATCCATGATTACAAGATAGTACTATCCATGATTACAAGATATTACTATCCATGATTACAAGATATTACTATCCATGATTACAAGATATTACTATCCATGATTACAAGATATTACTATCCATGATTACAAGATAGTACTATCCATGATTACAAGATATTACTATCCATGATTACAAGATATTACTATCCATGATTACAAAATACTACTATCCATGATTACAAGATATTACTATCCATGATTACAAGACAGTACTATCCATGATTGCAACACAGTACTATCCATGATTACAAGATATTACTATCCATGATTACAAGATATTACTATCCATGAATACAAGATAGTACTATCCATGATTGCAACACAGTACTATCCATGATTACAAGATATTACTATCCATGATTACAAGATATTACTATCCATGAATACAAGATAGTACTATCCATGATTGCAACACAGTACTATCCATGATTACAAGATATTACTATCCATGATTACAAGATATTACTATCCATGAATACAAGATAGTACTATCCATGATTGCAACACAGTACTATCCATGATTACAAGATATTACTATCCATGAATACAAGATAGTACTATCCATGATTGCAACACAGTACTATCCATGATTACAAAATATTACTATCCATGATTACAAGATATTACTATCCATGAATACAAGATAGTACTATCCATGATTGCAACACAGTACTATCCATGATTACAAGATATTACTATCCATGATTACAAGACAGTACTATCCATGATTGCAACACAGTACTATCCATGATTACAAGATATTACTATCCATGATTACAAGATATTACTATCCATGAATACAAGATAGTACTATCCATGATTGCAACACAGTACTATCCATGATTACAAGATATTACTATCCATGAATACAAGATAGTACTATCCATGATTGCAACACAGTACTATCCATGATTACAAGATATTACTATCCATGATTACAAGACAGTACTATCCATGATTGCAACACAGTACTATCCATGATTACAAGATATTACTATCCATGATTACAAGATATTACTATCCATGATTACAAGACATTACTATCCATGATTACAAGATATTACTATCCATGATTACAAGATATTACTATCCATGATTACAAGACATTACTATCCATGATTACAAGATATTACTATCCATGATTACAAGATATTACTATCCATGATTACAAGATATTACTATCCATGATTACAAGACATTACTATCCATGATTACAAGATATTACTATCCATGATTACAAGATATTACTATCCATGATTACAAGATATTACTATCCATGATTACAAGATATTACTATCCATGATTACAAGACATTACTATCCATGATTACAAGATATTACTATCCATGAATACAAGATATTACTATCCATGATTACAACACAGTACTATCCATGATTACAAGATATTACTATCCATGAATACAAGATAGTACTATCCATGATTGCAACACAGTACTATCCATGATTACAAGATATTACTATCCATGATTACAAGATATTACTATCCATGATTACAAGATATTACTATCCATGATTACAAGACATTACTATCCATGATTACAAGACATTACTATCCATGATTACAAGATATTACTATCCATGATTACAAGATAGTACTATCCATGATTACAAGACATTACTATCCATGATTACAAGATATTACTATCCATGATTACAAGATATTACTATCCATGATTACAAGATATTACTATCCATGATTACAAGACATTACTATCCATGATTACAAGACATTACTATCCATGATTACAAGATATTACTATCCATGATTACAAGATATTACTATCCATGATTACAAGACATTACTATCCATGATTACAAGACATTACTATCCATGATTACAAGATATTACTATCCATGATTACAACACAGTACTATCCATGATTGGAGTCATTTTTTTTCACAACCAATATAGGAAATGCAATTCAATTGACTTAGACAGTAAGTCTATCATTGTCTGGTATTTTTATACACAGTATCTAGGTTTCAATTCGTATAGTTAAGAGGGTCTCAATTAAAGTACCAACCAATACATAAAAATAACATAACTTATTCTGAAATACTAGTCCCTAAAAAGGAAATGCATAAAATTATATTTTCCTTATCCTGAAATACAATTTAATGCAACATACATTATTTATAATGTTGATAGTACACTGGGAAATAGCAATAATATAGAATGTATGGCATTACACTTTTGACATGTATCTAAACACTTACATATACATATTTCAAGCATACAACATTCTCAACCTATTTTTAACACTTTTAGTGTTTTTTTTTCTCCCCCTTTCAAGGTTTGAAATTCATCTTAAACGGTGATAATTGGTCATAAAAATTGGAGTAGTTTCCCTGTAGTCTACCGAGGAAGCCAGCAGTCCTCTGACAGTGGGAGTTGATTACTGTTCAACATGGGCCTCGGGGGTACCATTATATATATTGGGTACAGGGATTTTGTGCCCCCTTCTGGCTGTTCAGAATACACATTTTAACAACAATACGAGAGATAGAAGGCTATAGAGACAAAAGTACATAAATATGATCAACATTATGCTGAATATAGATTTGGATGTCACCGCATACACAAATGATTGTGTATCACAGTAGGTATATACAGACTTTACTGGGACCTTACATTGTCTTAAGTGGTAGTAAGTATTATCCTTCTACCCATCCTATGGGTTTTAGTCTACGAGTTTGAAAATTCTAAAGGCAATCGCACATCTGAGCTATTTTTGTTGCAGGTGCAAGGTAACAGTTGAATATAAGAAACCTGCACACTGCTCTTTAATAAGCGTTAGGTGTCACACCAAGCTAATTAAAGAACAGTGGTACTATCAAGAGCAGTGTGCAGTCTTCTCGTTGTGCAGCCTTCTAGTTTTGAATTGAACTCGAATGTGTTTGTTTACACACTGCAAAGTATACACTGCAAAGGTCAATGAGGCGGATTCTGTCCAAAGCCTATTTTAATGTGGCACTTTAATTAAGGCACTGTAAAGCCAGCCACTATGAATTTATCTATCAATCCCTCTCTCTCTCTCTCACGCACGCACGCACACACACACACACACACACACACACACACACACACACACACACACACACACACACACACACACACACACACACACACACACACACACACACACACACACACACACACACACACACACACACACACACACACACACACACACACACACACACACACAACACACCACACCAAGGCCATTTAACTGTGAGCGCTGAAGAGGTTGTTGTGCATTGGGCCCTCCCTCCCTCAGATAACGATTCCAGCCTCCTTGACACCCTAATAGAATGCCTCTCCCCCTACGAGTGCAATTGAGCTGGGCGCTGGAGCAAAAATCATTAGGTAAGCAAGATAATCAAAACCAAATCAGCCATTATCCCCAGTGCATCTGTGTATCCTGTGCTCTGACAAGCTACCGGTCTCTCAAGTCTCCCACTCAACCTTTTTCTCTCGGCTCCTTCACACCTCGACCCACCATCCACCTCTCATCCTCCCCTCGTCTTCTCAGCCTACTTGTCACATTCCCCCATATTCGTTTCCGAACGTGCAAAAGAGATGCTGACTTTGCAGCCTGCGCAATCTGGGAATGACTATGACCCTCAGAGTGGCGAGCGCTATCGGAGCCATAGAACTATGTTATCACCGCTATTAGGGAGCTTTAAACAGTAGCTGGGAGTGGGGAGACACAGGCGAAATTGGAAGCTTATTGTGATTGATGGGTTCCTATTAGAGGCTGTGTGTTATCACTATGAGGGTGGGGCGAGATGGGGGAAGAACGGGCACTGAGTTGTAACACAACAGATTACCTGAACCTCCAGTCGACTCCCGTCTCTCCCTCAAGGATGTTTAAATAAAACAGAGCGCCCTTCTTTCTTCTTTTTTTTTTTTACCGAGACGCTCATTTTCACTCTCTCAGGCACTCAAACTTACTTCACGTCAGGTGCGATTTGCCGTCGCCACTCAATAAACTGACACGGGATTCATACTTTCCATTCATTTCCTTCAGGTAACGGAGAGCCTATTTCTTCAGTGGTTTCTGTAAAACAGGCACAGCCAACAGGAATTGTGTTCGGGTCCAAGGTGCTTCACTCAGATTTTTCCTTCCCTTTTGTCCTCATGTTTTTCAATTTTTCGGGGCACAGTTGCCAAAATGATTGATTGTGACTAGCAAACTGGGTGTCCGGCATCATCCAACAAATGACTTTGGCCCGTACCGGCAGACCTTGGCTGGACAGAAATCAATAATTCACCATTAAAATCTATCAAAGAAGAGTTAAGGCTCCAGCTGTCTTGGCCAGCCTTTTTGCGGCCCTCCGACATGAAACCCGACACTTGTAGTACATGAGTAATCAATATATAGTGGTCCACAGATCATCTGTGGTCACCTCGTAGCCAGTGATGGATGCCTTGAGTAGTAGTGATTCATTTTGTCACCCCCATTAAACTGGATTCTGTCGAGTTCTTCCCCTGATTTCACTTTAGAAGAGAGGCAGAAGGGAAAGGAGGGAATAGAGAGCAAGGCTTTCAGTTGTTTCAATTTCCCTATTCCAATATGTCAGGTTATAGAGATTTTGTAGCTCACAGAGTGTGAAAATCCCATGGAGGGTCGAACAAACATGCTTTCGGAGCCACTCACTGCATGACTTATGCTGAGTGTGAAGTTACTTATGTGAACACATTTACCTATGTACTTGCTGCGTGCCTAACCCATTCACTCTGCTCAGAAGATATACTTTCACACAGAGTAAAAGTAGAAGGGGGTAAATGGGTTCTAAGAGCGATACGATTGTATATTTAAAGGTTGCTGAGTACAATTTTCACAGCGAGAAGTATGCTACACTACTGCAAACTCCATCCTTCTTTTAAAACAAACATGCTCAATATAAGACCCCATAGCCTCATTTGCATAGAGCGCCATCTGGTAAATAAAAAAGTACCGCCTATTAACAACGAATGAGAAACGACAGAAAAACAAGTTTCGGTGATGCAGAGGAGGACATTGGTTTCTCTCTTATTTCTCTCTTTCCCTGAGTGAGAGAGAGTGAGTTCCTTTTCACCGCTCATTTGCTTCAAGGACAGATCACGCGCGTGTGTGTGTGTGTGTGTGTGTGTGTCCTTCCCTGTCTGCCTCCCTGTGTTGGACCGCAGCCCAAAAACACACTGAGATTGCTCCATAGCTCACTGACTCAGTTACAACAAACAGCTGCTGGAGTAGTTGTCCTCCTTCAGCTCACCCCATATGTTGGTCCTCACCTGCTGCCGGTGCTGAGAGGATTATTAGGTACGACCCTTATTAAAAATGGATTTGTTTCACCCTAACTGGGGGGGCCCGTGTGTGTGTATACGTGTGCGTGTATGTGTGTATACGTGTGCGTGCGCGTGTGTGTGTGTGTACACGCTTTAACCCACATGTCTCTTTCTAGGCCCACGCCCTTTACGAAATCACCTACCCCATTCTGAACACATGTACACTAAGCCTTGTGCATGTTGCCGTACTCACACGTAGACACAATAGCACACATACACACTGTACAATATGCCTCAATTTAAAACCTCTTTGAGTAACTGTAATTCCCCTTTGTCAGCTGAATGTCAAGAGAATGATGCCTGAACATGATGCCTGAGTCTGCCTATCATCGTTGGCAGCTAAATAGCTACTTAACAAAGATTGCTTTCAATTGAATTGTTTCTTATTAACGTTTCTTATTAAACACAAACGCATTCATTTGTATTTCCAAAACATTTCGCAAATGTATTGTGAAAGAGATGATACCAGACAGAGTGCCAGTTTAATTCTCTAAGTAGATGCAAATGTAAACCGACCCCATTCACAACCAGCAGGAGGGCTAATGGCTTTTCTGATTTGGTCTAAATGGCAGAGACTCTGATTCAAACGAGACAAAAATATATCATGTTTGCAGTCAAATCTGTAGCGTGCAATAAAGCTGCATCACCAGGGTTGAAATGACACACAAAATGTTTTTAATGAAAAAGAAAACAAGGGAAAGATGCTCATCTTTCAAGTGCACCAAAGGTCTTGGTGCAAGCACTTTCTCCTTGGTGTTGACCCTCATCTACTGAACACGATTTTGCAGAACGTCAAGAGTGAAACATGATTCATATTAAAGTAATAACCTGTAATAATAAACAGTGAGCAGCAGTGTCATACTACTTACTCTATTTCACACTCCTGATGAAAATGACTCCACAAAACAACAACCCTTGAAACTCTACCCATGATCTGCTTTTCAAAAGGGGAGAGGAGATAGGGGAAATTGAGGATTATGCCACACACAGAACAACCCTAAATGGAGAATATTCATCTTAATTGCTTGTGGTGGGTGATGGCAGCCAAAAGGAGGCAGGTAGCATTTATTTGCATTAGGACAGGCAGACAGAGGACAGGACACTTAGGCTAAGTCCCAAATAACACCCTATTCCCTATGTAGTGCATTGCTTTTCACCAAGGGCCCATAGAGCTCTGGTCAGAAGTAGTGCACTGCATATGGAATAGGGCACCATTTGGGACATAGCCTCAGTGCTGATTCATGGTCATTTAGGCTGCATGTTACTAAAGTGATGATACCGGACCTTGAATAAAAGATCAGGGGATTTATTAATCCACCTTCCAGTTAGGGGAGTAATATTATTCTCATTTTCAATATACACTAGTGTTAGAAACTGTGAATGAGTGTTTTTCATAAGCATTGTAGAGGTGATGTCACTCTATTGCAGTTTGGTGCGATTTTTTTATGTTTTAATTTTGCTGTGTTTGAACATGGAGGACCGAGTGTGTGTGTCACAAAGGCCAATCAGTGTGCTGTGTGTGTGTGTTTGTGTGTGCCTGCATATGCGTGAATGTGTCTGTTCTCACTCGCATGAGCGTGCATGCATACGTGTGTGTGTGTGTGTGTGTGTGTGTGTGTGTGTGTGTGTGTGTGTGTGTGTGTGTGTGTGTGTGTGTGTGTGTGTGTGTGTGTGTGTGTGTGTGTGTGTGCACCGGTATCATCCAAGGTGGTATCTCTGGGTGAACTGGAGCCTGTCTGCCACACACGATGAAGGATGGGCCAATAACGTCACACAGAAACACAATATTAATGTAATTAAAGGTAATCCACTTAGCTCAGGTTTTATCTGCTTGCAGGCTCTCGCTCAATCTAGGATTTACATAATTTACTGAGCCCCAATGTCAAAGAGCAAACTCTAGCACTATGCTGAAATTTGGCCCGGATCAACAAAAGGGATTGGGGGGGAAAGGGACAATGTCACAGTCAGAGAGAAGGAGAGAGGGAGAAGAAAAGGAGAGGGAGAAGGGGGGTTGAATGAAGTAGGGGCCAATTATTGTCATAATGTCCATATTTTGTATTATTCTATTGCTAATCAACCTTTGAACTTATGGATAATTGACATCATACAGGAAAATATGAACTACTTAATAACAGTTTAAATGTACTAAGTACGACATAATTACGGGGACAAAAATGCAGTACTGTCCGTACTGTTGTTTTCTATTGGAAATGTTCAGCGTTTTCATCACTCAAGGTTACCCTACATGGCTCCTAAGGGCCACTGCATTAACTTCTAGGAGAGGGTCAGACTGGAGGTGAGGTGAAGTGACAGCACGGCTCTGGAAGGAGCGTCAGACAGTTCGAGTCGAGCAACATGGAGGACGTTAGTCGTGGGAGGTCTGTCTGCAGCACTGCTCTACTGGCGTTCCACAGACAAGTGTTTGGCACCTGCTGAGGCTTGCCCACAGACTGGGCTGTGGATCATGGAGGAGGGTCTCAACATCTTGTGTGACGTTGTTGATTAAAAATATTCAGGGTTGTCCTCACAATATTCTGCTGTCATTTCATTTGTTAGGATAATTCTATTTACTTTTGTGTCACATTTCTTAATTTCGTACAAGAAACGAACGTCATTATGCTAAAATATGATATCTTTATTATAGTGGGATTCTTTTCACTGTAAGCGTTTTCTTGCAGGTTACGTTTCCAATAAATGATATGACTTGATTCATTGTAGCAAGAAATCGAGGCGCCAAGCGGTCAGTCTGACCACAATCCCAGCCAAATTGATTACAGGGTAGGAGAAAAAAAACATGCAGGCGAGCACTGGTTCACACCAAACAATACACAGAAGCATCAAATGTGTGTGTGTTAGCGTGTGTGTTAGCCTTCCAGTGTGAGAGCGTATGAATGTGAGTGCCCAACTAAACATCATCTGTAACAACATCTTAACAAGCTGCCAAGGGGCAGTCTATGGAGAATGAGTCAAATACACAGAGTCAGATCACAGTTGTGCTTTTGGATGCTACAGATGTAGAATCTTAATTTGAGCCAGTTTGCTAAAGCTGGAAAATAATCCTGCAGAAACAGGAAATGGGAGTTATTACATGGATTGTAATGAACGGACATTTTTGTTGGAGTTGACACCTTTTTTGTTAGGGCAAATCAAGTATGCATTTCAAAGTGGGAATGACAAGCTTCAGAATACATTTGAAACCTCAAATACACTACAAGTTTGACATTTCCTACAAATAGGTTGATCAAATTAAGATCCTACACCTGTACACTGGCGGTATGATAAGTAGATGGGGCTCCAGCAGTCAATGTCTGACAGACAGGTGCACATTTTCTAGGCCTGTTCACAGTGGATCAAGGCGCTTGGTCCTGCTCCGCACCACTCCACACCAGCCAGGGGCTCTCCAGGGGCTCCCTAAAACACCCCATGGCCAACACACTGCTGCTATTGTTGCCCCCCGTCAGATGAACTGCAAACAGCTCATGATTTACCAAAAGCTGTCTGGCGTTGTCGAACTGCATGACTCTGGCTCTAATGGAGTTTTCAGCTTTTGGATTTTCACATCTTGAGCGGAGCCAAATACTCAAGAGGATGAAAACAAGTTGGTCTCGCAAGAGTTCCGCCATATGATATTGGCACTGCAGTCCCTGTAATGAGAGAACACAGGGGTTACAAAAAGACACGTACTGGGCAAAACAAGCCGTACCATTTCAGATAGATGGGATGGCACCTTGTCCAAGGTGAGTTCTGAATACTCTAACCAGCTGTTAGACCGACATCACATGGAACTGAGTTTATTTTAGTCACTGTGTAGTGCTACTTTGCACGAGTCCATGTAATGTACTGGCCTGCTCAATGGGGCAATCAAGAAAAGCATCAGTAGTCGCTACATGTCTACCAGGCCCTATGGTGTCTGGGTAAATTATGACACGATGCCTCTGTGTCGACCAGTTGAACTTCCATCGCCCCCGTGCGACTCTCACTCGCTGCAGCTGCCCGCCAAATGCCGCCTTTGAGAAATTGATCATTTCACACCTCGTAAAGCATTTTTCCTCCAAAAATGTGGATCAAGTCTGCACTCCCCCAGTCCCCCTTAGTCCCAGTCCCTTCAAAATGCATAATCCCACCCGACAGCGCAGCAAATCCAAACTCATATGAGCCTCAGGCTCCAAGGAAAGTTTCGAATTGAGGTTGCCTACACAAAAGTGGCCATTCCTTTGGCGGCATCATTTCATGCATTTGGCAAATGGATACCCCTACGCTTGGTAATGAAATGTTTTACAGTGTACTTTATGCCTGACCCATGAAGTCATAGGATGAAATAGTAGGAGTGTACAACTCAAAATGTGTCACGTGACATGGAAATTGGATTAGAGCAAAATAGTCTGCTATGAGCAACTCCAAATCCGCTGATCCCCATACAAGCCTCGTACCTTGTATGAGTTTCTATAAAGATTCTAAACCTTTAACCATACACAATACACACTGTGTAATACCCTCTAAAGTATAAATGGCAAACTCTTGGAGTGACTAATTAATGCAGGAATAAACTGCAGAGATTTCCTTAATCCACCTAGATTTTTTTTTTTTTTTTACTTTGCAGCTTAGCTTTACATCTATTAGACCTCATGCTTTAGTAAATCATATGTGTTAAGTGAGTAGTTATGAGAGACAAGAGGGGAACAACAATTATCACACACACACGCTTTTCAGGGGTTCCGTGTGCTCTGCTGTAAACAAGTTAGGGACATTCAGATTAAGTGGAGCCAGGCCGACATTCAATAAAACTGTCCGTATGCCTCCCGTTTTGGTCAATCCAAATACTGAAAATGTTCCCACTCACTGTCCTGTAAGTTGCTTCGAGTCAGATAAGAGCGCCTGCTAAGTGGCATATAATTCCTATTTCCTGGAACCCTAGGAAGAAGACAGCAAGACACAGTATTTCCGTCGAGGCTGAAAAATAGTCACGGTTGTATTGTAATGGAGGATCCATGCTCAAAGCTTTCTCATCCTCTCAACAGCACACATCATGACCTAGCTTGAGAGGCAAGTGCAATCAAATGATAATGCAGCATTTGCAATAAAGAAAGCAGAGCCCCGGGTCCTTCTCCCATATAATTACAGTGATACCGCGGCTCCTGCTCTTCAGCGGGAGGCTCAGAGGTGTTGTTCCTGTCCATATATATGAAGGGGTTATCGCTGCTTAATGGCATCATTGCTTGTAAATTAATTCAGGGCTGTCAGCAGCTCACCGCGCTTATCAGTTAATGTGAACAGATAGGCTGGGGGGGCTGGGGTTCTATATCTAGAGGATAGAGGGGGGAAAAGGGGGGATAAGGGAAGGATGAGATGGTAGAAAGAAGGAGAGAGAAAGGGAGAGAAAGGGAGTAGGAATACAAAGTGAAGAGAGAGAGAGAGAGAGAGAGAGAGAGAGAGAGAGAGAGAGAGAGAGAGAGAGAGAGAGAGAGAGAGAGGGAGAGAAGATGGGTGGAGGGATCCCTATTAGGGTGTCAGAGGGGTTGATAGTAGTGGTAGCCTCCTCCGGATGATAAGTGAATACGACCTGGCACCCGATTCATCATCCCGGCATGCCCAATATTGAGGGTCCTTCAGTTATCAGCACTATTTGTCCCAGTGTCACAACCCTGGTATAAATCTTCTACCGGGGGCCCCTCTTGTTAAACTGATCCCCCCATTATGAGTGTAGTTGCCCCACATGATCAGCCCCCACCAGCCCCCCCCCCCGACCCCTCAGTTGTTTCTTATTAACCCTGCAACCTCTGCATGTAGGTTCAATTCCCTGACGAGGATTTAAAAAAAACTTAGCCCAGATCCCATTGACGCCGAAGCTCCGGTGACAAATTGGGGCAGACAGTGACAAATTGTTGGGAAAACACTCACTGCAGGGATTACGTTTAGCACGGTGGAGGAGCCATTGGGAATTGGATTATATGGGATAATGTTTACATAGAATAGTGCAGAAAATTCAGAGATGTAAATGTGAGTTAATTAGCATTAGCTGGTATGCTTTTCTTCTTTCACAAATCAATTTACAATAAGAAAATAATAAGAGAATAGATAAAGCATTACGAAGTCTTTATTCAAAATGAATTTAAAGAAAACAATGTCAGAACTACTTGAAATGACTGTCCACACACACATCTGCTTCGGTTTGGAAGCCAGGCACAAGGCACGAGTATCATATGGCCAATTGTTCTGGTTGCCTCACATCCTCAAGTATTTTGCTGTTCAATAACATTTTCCACCCTTTTTTATGCAATGGAAAGTGGGAGATATATGCGTGTGCCCCCAATCTCCCACAGAGTAAGGACAGACGAAGAAATCGTTCTAACTACTTGTGACAAGTTGCGGAGACCAGCTAAACATCTGCTGGGCAGCGTCTGAGCCAGGGAAGAAGCAGTGGAGGAGAAACGACAGGTCCAAATGAATAGAGAAATATGACTAATAGGACAGTATCTTCCCAGGAGTCTCCAGGGGAAGATACATGTATACATAGACCTAATCTGATCTAGCGTCTCCTTACCCATATCTATCCTGTTGACATCGTGAAGGCACATAGAGAATGGTATTCCCTCTCTAGTCAAGGAGTTGGGTTCAGAAACCACAGACGAGGCCGTCTTTAGTCGAAGCGTTTACTTGACAAAATAATTGTCCTCTCATTGTACTTCCGTAAATGGCTGCCTTTCTGTATTTAGATAATCAATGTATTCACTGCTGTGCGGGGCATTGTCAATACCAAAATGTCCACCCAAAATACATTCCAACATACCAACCTATAGGACGGTATGAATGGCTGAAATATATTCACAGCAAAACGTCAAAGACTACACAATGCCAGCTTTTTAAGCACTGTAAAGACAACAATAAGGTACTATGCATCATCCTTTGAGATGCATTCTGTGGGACCATTATAGGCTATGGTTTCTGAGACAGCAACCCACAAAGAATTAGAGAGAGATAATAATGGTAGTGATTTCTGCACATTCTGCTTGACTCCAAAGCAGCATTTCAGGCGTGAGCAAATGAAGCCAAATGAATAAAGCAGTCAAGCCATAAATGTATAAAAACCATGCTGTTTGTTTAACATATTCAAACCTCTGTGGATCATCACGATTGGAGCTCTGGCCTCCTTGTGTCCCCTAGTGCCAGTGTTTGAGCACACACACGTGCACACACCTCGATTGAGAGGCAGAAACACAACACAAACCAGCTCAAATAATACAAGTCCCAGGAACAATAGCAGAAGGCCGCCACTGCAGTGGTTGCAGCTGTGATTCCCCTTCTGTGTGCAGCAGGTTTTCAGAGGCCTCATCTCAGGGTTTGCCTCGACTGTTTGCTGCCCTGCCAGCTTCAAACGCCTTGCCTTTTAAAGGCATTATCTGTTATATAGTAGCATTGACTACTCGCTGAAATACGGTTATATAGGCTGAGGAGAGGAAATACTTTTGTTGTTCTGTCTACTGGCTGGCACATTTAGGTACTACAGTCCACGCAAGTACGACCACTATTCAGTATGTTCCCCAACCTCAGTTTTCTAATTAGCCCAGACCCATCCATTAAGTATACTGGGCAGCAGGCCGGCATACATACGCGTATTACCAACCATACTAACTGTGCTACTTAGAGCCCATGAAGGCAATACATTCTCGTCTTAAAGCTGCGTTCTGCCCGCCTGCACCTATAATGCTCGCTAATTGAATGAAGAAAGAGGAAGTCTGCGCTCATGAGAATGGTGGATTCTGATTGGCTGGCGGCGCACGAGCCTTTCGGTTTCTCCAAACTGTCATTGTTAATCAAGTCTCATCTCTTAACACCGGGCTGGTAGTTATCAATGAGGTTTAGATTAATATTCGGGGCGAAACAGATGATAAATCAGTTGTGCGTAATTAGTGCACACGGCAAGGTTACAGCTGACATGAATTTTTATCTTAATTACGTGGGAAATTTGTTCCATTAATTTAATTTGGCTTGCTCGAATGAGTCCGACACCTAACAAAGTTAATCTTACACCTGTCATTGGCAGCAGGAGAGGAAGTGCTATGTGGGTTTGGGAGGAAGAAGGAAATAGGTTCTTCATGTCGCTGGCTCTTTTAAGTGGTGTGTGTGTGTGTGTGTGTCTGTCTGTTTGTGTGTGTGTGTGTGTGTGTGTGTCTGTCTGTTTGTGTGTGTGTGTGTCTGTCTGTTTGTGTGTGTGTGTGTGTGTGTCTGTCTGTTTGTGTGTGTGTGTGTGTGTGTGTGTGTCTGTCTGTTTGTGTGTGTGTGTGTCTGTCTGTTTGTGTGTGTGTGTGTGTGTGTGTGTCTGTCTGTTTGTGTGTGTGTGTGTGTGTGTGTGTGTCTGTCTGTGTGTGTGTGTGTGTGTGTGTCTGTCTGTCTGTTTGTGTGTGTGTGTGTGGCCATAAAAAGCCAAACAGGAGCACCTCTGCCCATCTGTTACAGTATTTCCCCCAATTCACAGACTCTTTTAGTTTACAACTAGGGCATCATTGGCGGCAGGGTAGCCTAGTGTTTAGAGCGTTGGACTAGTTACTGGAAGGTTGCAGGTTCAAATCCCTGAGCTGACAAGGTACAAACCTGTTGTTCTGCCCCTGAACAGGCAGTTAACCCACTGTTCCGAGGCCGTCAACAAAATTAAGAATTTGTTCTTAACTGACTTGCGTAGTAAAATAAATAAAAACCATGTTGTTGTTAAATTGTAACCTTGATTTGTAGAACTGATGTATCGAATCAGACATTTTGCAGTGGAGGGTTAAATGAGCTCCGTTTTATGGAAGTCACAGAGTGTGACAGCACATTGAGTGTATTATTATTTCTGGCGTCACCAGACAGTGTCAAGGCTGTTCATTGGCTCTCATCAGGGAGAGGAGGCCTCCACAAGGCCACTGTCATGGATAGCTGCTTCATATAATTAGCATACTTGATTCAAAAGTAGGAATAGGACAATAAACCTGGAATTATTCAATCAGATGCCTCATTTTTTCTCGGTAGAATAAGATAATGTAGTAGCAATATTGCAACAGTTTTCATGAACGTACAGTAGTATCGAAATGGGCAAACACAGAAAACAAGACAAAAGAATATGACTTCAAATCAAATCATAGTTTTAAAGTGATTGTCCTTTGGTCAGAATGTATTTATTTTTTTAAGTAGTACTAGTAGTCTATTAGTGCCCTAATAGCAAGCACAATAGTACTACAGGAATTAACTTAATTTAATAAACTCCAAACCATCTACCGATTAGAAGAGAAGGGGGACCCTGAAGGGAGCATCAGACATCCCCCTCTCTGAGGGTGTCTCAGGAGTTGAGATATGCAAAATACACATATTTCTAATTCACACATGCTATACTACGCACGGGTGTGAAATAGGACAAATATAACACCCACAAAATTATGAATATTATTCTCAGGTTCGATATCACCCCGTGATAATTACACAACCAATCCCGTGACACCGAAGGTTAACCGAACAGGAAAGCCCTGAAAATGACGGATTTAAAACAAGAAACAAAGGGGCCTTATATCGAATTCACCTGCTCCTCAGTCATTCAAACTGGCAACTCTATTACCTGGCCGTGATTCACAGTCCATGATGGCCTCCGCCATTCTAATAGAACGTCTCTCCTGCTGTAATACAGACACCTCAGGCTTCAAGCCATTTGTCAAGCCTGTGATTTCACCTGGAAACTAGGTTTAACCCCACGGAGCAGCTCTCAGATCCTCAAACACTTATTTTGGCACGGAGCAGCTCTCAGCTCCTCACACGTCACTTACCCTGGCACGGAGGAGGGCGAGCTAATGATCGACTGATTCAGAAAGAGACACTCAAGAAAATGAAGGGGGAGGAGGGATTGGTAGGTTCAAGTTTACATGACTGTCTTGGTATTATATCATATATTGATGCCTAAAGATGCTGCTGCTGGTGGTGATGATGATGAGGGGTATGAAGAGGATGCTGAGTATCACCAGTAATAGTATTGATTTGAAGTTTTTCACACATTTTACCTCAGACTGCAGCTTCAAGACAACGTGTCAGCATATGATGCCATGGGGAGTTCCTGAGCTGCTCTTTAGACCAGGTGAAGTCTGGTTGAAAACAGGTGAAGGATGTTCCCTGATTAGAAACAGACTCCTAGAGAACATCTCCTCTCTCTTGTTCTACTTCATTGGCCAGGTGATGACCTCTAAGAGCTGGAGAGAACCATTCATCTCTCTAGTTCTGCGTCATTGGCCATGTGATGACCTCTAAGAGCTGGAGAGAACATCTCCTCTCTCTTGTTCTGCTTCATTGAGAGCATCCTGGCGGGCTGTATCACCGCTTGGTACGGCAACTGCTCCGCCCACAACCGTAAGGCTCTCCAGAGGGTAGTGAGGTCTGCACAACACATCACCGGGGGCAAACTACCTGCCCTCCAGGACACCTACACCACCTGATATAACAGGAAGGCCATAAAGATCATCAAGGACAACAACCACCCGAGCCACTGCCTGTTCACCCCGCTATCATCCAGAAGGCGAGGTCAGTACAGGTGCATCAAAGCTGGGACCGAGAGACTGAAAAACAGCTTCTATCTCAAGGCCATCAGACTGTAAACAGCCACCACTAACATCGAGTGGCTGCTGCCAACACACAGACTCGTATATACTGTACTCTATATCATCTACTGCATCTTTATGTAATACATATATCACTAGCCACTTTAACTATGCCACTTTGTTTACATACTCATCTCATATGTATATACTGTACTCAATACCATCTACTGTATCTTGCCTATGCCGCTCTATACCATCACTCATTCATATATCTTTATGTACATATTCTTTATCCCCTTACACTTGTGTCTATAAGGTAGTAGTTTTGGAATTGTTAGCTAGATTACTTGTTGGTTATTACTGCATTGTCAGAACTAGAAGCACAAGCATTTCGCTACACTTGCATTAACATCTGCTAACCTTGTGTATGTGACAAATAAAATATGATTTGATTTGATTTGTTTTGATTTGGCCAGGTGATGACCTCTAAGAGCTGGAGAGAACATCTCCTCTCTCTAGTTCTGTTTCATTGGCCAGGTGATGACCTCTAAGAGCTGGAGAGAACATCTCCTCTCTGTAGTTCTGCTTCATTGGCCAGGTGATGGCCTCTAAGAGCTGGAGAGAACATCTCCTCTCTCTTGTTCTGCTTCATTGGCCAGGTGATGACCTCTAAGAGCTGGAGAGAACATCTCCTCTCTCTAGTTCTGCTTCATTGGCCAGGTGATGACTTCTAAGAGCTGGAGAGAACATCTCCTCTCTCTAGTTCTGCTTCAATGGCCAGGTGATGACCTCTAAAAGCTGGAGAGAACATCTCCTCTCTCTAGTTCTGCTTCATTGGCCAGGTGATGACCTCTAAGAGCTGGAGAAAACATCTCCTCCTCTAGTTTTGCGTCGTTGGCCAGGTGATGACCTCTAAGAGCTGGAGAGAACATCTCCTCACTCTAGTTCTGCTTCACTGGACAGGTGATGACCTCTAAGAGCTGGAGAGAACATATCCTCTCTCTAGTTCTGCTTCATTGGCCAGGTGATGACCTCTAAAATCTGGAGAGAACATCTCCTCTCTCTAGTTCTGCTTCATTGGCCAGGTGATGACCTCTAAGAGCTGGAGAGAACATCTCCTCTCTCTAGTTCTGCTTCATTGGCCAGGTGATGACCTCTAAGAGCTGGAGAAAACATCTCCTCCTCTAGTTTTGCGTCGTTGGCCAGGTGATGACCTCTAAGAGCTGGAGAGAACATCTCCTCACTCTAGTTCTGCTTCACTGGACAGGTGATGACCTCTAAGAGCTGGAGATAACATATCCTCTCTCTAGTTCTGCTTCATTGGCCAGGTGATGACCTCTAAAATCTGGAGAGAACATCTCCTCTCTCTAGTTCTGCTTCATTGGCCAGGTGATGACCTCTAAGAGCTGGAGAGAACATCTCCTCTCTCTAGTTCTGCTTCATTGGCCAGGTGATGACCTCTAAGAGCTGTAGAGAACATCTCCTCTCTCTAGTTTTGCGTCGTTGGCCAGGTGATGACCTCTAAGAGCTGGAGAGAACATCATTATGGAGCTGCCTCAGTAATAAGAAGGCAGACGGGAAAGAGAACAGAGGATCATTGTCTTTGTCAAGTATCCAAGGATTTCAGGCTCTGTAGGATAGTATTTAAAAAAAAAAATTGTAACCATTATTTAACTAGGCAGGAACACCAAACTCTGGATCAACAATACAGCGTCTTAGAATCCAATGTGGGCACCTGAATAATTAAATAATTTAAAAAAAATCCCTATAATCCAGTGTTTTTTTGAGGGCAATACAAAAGTAAATGTAGTCCTACATCTATTAAATGAACTGCTTCACAGTGAATGTGCTGCTATTGTTTTCACAGCGGTGCTGTATTGTGATTATATATTATTTATAATTCATTAATGACTGCATACGAACACGTGCATGTTGTTCCCTTCTGGTGAATGTGTAAGGATTACATTACAAATACAACTTGATTTGATAGATTAGGCTGTACAGCATTTAGCTGAGGCTTGGACAACAGCGCTCTCTTGTGGTGAGAAAAAATATATACTCAAACGCGCCTGTCCAAAACTAAAATGTTAAATTAGAGCACCACCTGCAGGTGAAAAGGCATGGTGTCCCTACAATATGTTCAGTGATATAATTTCACCCTTACCTACAGTATTTATCTCTGCTCTATTCAGTGTCATGCAAGACAACATGCATGTATTGTAACACTGCACTCATATCGCTATTTCATTCATAGATTGTTGCATATTTCTAAATGTCAAGTACTTAGTTCAGTTGTTTGCAAATAACAGCAATGGTTGATGAATTCTGACTACTGAGATGTCTATCTAAGCATCAATCCCCATCACTGTGCCCAGTTTCCACCCTGGCATTGTTCACACCATAGCTGAGGTGGCACTGGCAGATGTATCTACCATTACAGCTCTGGGCTCTATAAATCCCTGGTGCCTCCATTGCTCATTAATCTAGCGGTGTGTTTAGGGTGACTGGGACACAGATGGCATTGAACTAGAACCACTGGAGCCCTGCTAGCTCTTCAGTAGGCCTGGCTAGTTGTCACCAATGGGGTGTGAAGGTGTTTAGAGCTGAGCAGACCTCCAGACCTGCATGCCCTGCAGAGTACCAGATAAGCAGCCTCTTTCTATCTCGCATTGGGGGGAACCTGGAGGGGCTGTCTAGGCTAATTGGAGAGCCAGGAATCAGTGGTTACATTCCACTCACTGTACTAACATCATATGCACAAGCTGTAATCTATCAAGTGGAATGAAAAGAAGGCTACACCTGTATGGCAGGAACGGGCTGATAATGTTGTCTGTCCCTCGTTGTAAGAATGTAGATGGAATTCATTTGTATTGAATCAACAGACAATCTATTTCATGTTCAGTGGTTATTGTACACATGTTCATATGCAAGCCTGATGACTGCGTAGGTCTAAATCACTCATTAGTCACACAGTTCGTGCCAGGTGGTTTGTGCTTTCAGCAGCTGAAACACTGTCCAAGTGGACTGTCTGGTTCTCTGTTTCTGGAATGACAAACTGTAGCAAGAGACCTGATTGGTTGACCAGAACGAGATGGCTTGATGCAACCTGGGCATAACAGGTGCCCCACTAAAAGCTGCAGCTATTCAGGACTCATGGAGGTCCCTCCCTGGTTCCTCCCTCCCCTTCCTTCCCACCCACCCTCGGTAGCTGAGAGCAGCTGCTCCAGCATACAGTAGAGCTGATCTGCAGTAGCCACGGCTCCAGATGTCTCTGCTGGGAGGTATTAGTGGAGGGTCATGCTCTGGAATTTACTGCAAATCTTCCCCATCCTTCACTGCTACCAGAATGTGCAGACCCCCCTGGAGTTTGGCCCTGAGACGAGTTAGCGGGAAGCATTTCAGTGCGATACCTACTGCATTTTTGTAGACCCTAGCATTAGGCCTAGGCTATATCTGTATGAGCTATGCTGAGTTAAGGGAAAGCACTGGTTAATAATGGTTTACTGACTGTAGTGGCTCCCACATGTGTGACAGGTGAGGAGACAAAGTTGAGATCCGTTTTCCCCATCCAGTGAAATAAAAACCTTGTTAAAGCTCAGCTCTGTTTGCTTTTTAAAGCCAGGTGGTTATGGCGATGGCCACTTAAAGGTCAGAGGTCAGAGGGAGTGGGGCATCTATTACTCGACACCGACATGCACTATTTCCACCACCAGGTGCGGAGAGCGCTGTGACAGCCATTGTTAATGGATGGTATGCCACTAATGTGGCGCAGATGTCTTCGCATGTGGTTCCCCCACCGCCACACCGTTTCATTGGAGTGAACAAATTAGGCAGGTGGCCGCGGAACGGAAACTCAGACACAACTGGAGCGTATTCATTAGGGCACATCGTTGCAAAACGTTTAGCAAGGACAATTATAAATGTCTTATTGGAGGTGTTCAAATTGCCCCTCCTTGTCTAAGTCCGTTTTCTACCGTTTCGTGCCTAATGAATACAAACCGGATAATCAAAAGTGATAGGCTTCCTCTCTCAGAACTGTCTGTATGGATATTCCGTGAGAGGACCTATACCAACATGCTGTTTAGAGGCGGGTCTCCATTATGGAATGTATGACACTGTATGCCACATGTTTACTGAAGAAAATAGGCAGGTTGGTTGAACAGCTGAAAAATGTAGGCCTACATCAGGAACATGATTGTGTCCAAAATGGCACCCTATTCCCTATATAGGGGAGAATTAGCTAATGACAAGAGCTGAGCCTTGGTCATGGTGAAAGGAAGCAAATTGTTAAGTCATAAATCCTCATCTTGTCATCCTCTCGATTTGTCTTCTCTGAGATAAGAGGGTTTGCAGAGAAACACGCCATCAACCCCAGAGGGCTTTCACTCTCTCCCCTGTCTGGTCTTGTCTGGAGTGCCACAGCAATAGGACAAATTGTTATTCTGTAGGGAAGACTGATGGTGCAGGAAGTTGAGCAGTGCTATTACAATATCAGAAAGGAAGATAGATATATTGAGCAATGCATACACTTATATGACTTGGCTTTATGTCTGTACTGCTTACGTTTTGCTTTCGTCTTTGCTGCCCCCATCTTTCCCTGAGGGTGGGATTGGAAGCCTCTTCCTTATAGGAAACGTATTTCTGGTTCACTGGTATTATCACAAAAGTAACTTCATGTTTAAAAGTATTAGAAACCTCTACCACAATAATGCATCTGTTAGCCGTCTGCTGTGAAGCGTTATTTGCGAGGGTTAACGTTGGGAGGACTATTTTGGTACTTGAGATGAGGGTACTTCAACACTAGATGGTGCTCTGGTTTTACTCTGAAGTCAAAACAAATCAACAAAGTTGACATTACTCACAAGTCTGTAATGCTGAACCAAAATTTTGGCACATGCCTGCGTTTACACAGGCAGCAAATTTCTGATATTTTTTTCCCTCATTTGTCTTTTGACCAATCAGATCAGCTCTTTTGCCAATAATTGGAGAAAATATCTGAATTGGGTTGCCTGTCTAATTGCAGCTATAGTGACTCAGGGCTATGACTTAGTTGAAACAGGTTATTTGTATGCAGTGTAACCAATGACCATAGTGAGAGGTAACACAATCTTAGTGGTGTACTCAGTGGTTTTTAAACAATTCATATCTGGCTTCCATTTGATAATATCTAAAAGCATTTAATGAAATACCATTTTCTGAGTGTTTATTGAGTGTGGTTTGTCTGAGGCTGAGGGAGGAATCAACATGCAGCCAACTGAGCCACATTCCCTCTCCCACTCCCCACCACAGAGTGAGACATCCAACCAGGCAGGAGTATAGCCTGACAGATAGAAGCATTAGGGAAGATCGGGACCCCGTACACTGACATGGAATCTGAATCTTGGAAGGACATTGGGGAACTACTTGCAAGCCCATTGATCCCATTTATTTAGATGGCAGGCTTATGAACTCAATTTCAGCCATTTCTTCAACATAGAAACATAGCATAGGTCTATGTCAAATCCTCTTCAGTATAATGTGTGTCTTCCATAGTGTTCATCAGTATTCAAGTTAAAACTCTGCAGGGAAAGGCCTTCAATACACTCTTAGACAAAAGGGTTCCAAAAGGGGTTCTGTGGCTGTCCCCATCGGATAAACTTTTTTGGTTTGAGGTAGAACTATTTTGGCTTCCATATGGAACGTTCTGTGAAAAGGGTTCTACATGGAACCCAAAAGGGTTCTACCTTGAACCCTTTCACCTGTGGCGACAGCCAAAGAACCCTTTTTGGTTCTAGATAGAACCTTTTTTTCCCTAAAAGTGTAGTGTTTAACATCCTTCTTTGAGCCACGAAACCAAAACATTAGCTTACTTAGAAAAATGAAGAAATAGTCAATGGAATGTACAGTACATAACGTTAAGTACATGTAAACAACAATACCGTGTGTCTACTCAGATTTAGATAGTACAAAGGGCTTGGAGATATTTTCAACTCAAGATAATCGAGCCAATATAGACTGAATGTGCCTTCTGTATGCATGCATGTACACACTGCCAGTATAGGTTGTGCATCGTTGTATTAATTCAATTACATATCAAGATGATAGAAACGGGAGGAGGTGTTATGTGACATCAAATATACATACAGGTAATAATTTAGGGTTGAGACAACCTCTATTCCTAACGAGAGCTTACACAGCATGGAGATGTGTGATGTTTAGTTCTAGACTTCACATTGCATACACGGTGCAAGTGACAAGTGAGTAGGACGCAGAGCATGGAAACAGACCCTCAGGGCCTGCAGAGGCTAACATGGCCCACAACAACCCATTATTATTTACAGCATTGATACAGGTGTCGGATCGTAATTTGATCACTTGCTTCAAGAGAACTTTCCTGCATGCAGGACATTTTCAACGTGCGGTGTATTTGAGGTTTAAAAGGTTTTCCACTTAGAAATGTCAGACTTGATTTTCCCTTACGAAATGTTTTATCAACCCCTACAAAAATAGCCATTAATTATAATCCACATAATAATTCACATTTCCTGTTGTTGCGGGATTCATTTCCTGTTGTAGGAAACGGGTTCAAAGTAAGCTTTCTGCTCGAAATTTCTCACACAGACCTTCGCCAGAACTGACAGTGGACATAAGAATATTCTCAAGGCATGGGAAGGATAGCCTCAGGACCAGGTCATTTGCCCTATCGTACCAACTCCTCGTCACTCATTGTCAAGAAAAACAATATTTGGCTTGACAATGAAAGTAAGGGAGTTGACAAGAGCACCTTCAGATCTTGGACCAGACTATGAGAAGGAGGCTTCAGGTGTAAGAATGAAAAAAGGGCACATTGATGTTAGCAAGAACTTACAAATGCTCCATATACTGTATGATAAGATGTATTCTGGAGATAAGCAGCTATTTTTTGTGTTGAACAATACAATAAACCAATTCAGCTAGCACAGTTTCGGCTCTTCAGTGATCCATGTGTAAAAGCGTCCTCTGGCTAAGTAGCGAGGATTGCTTACTGTATAATAGGCTAACAAACCATGCAGTGCTACAGTCAATGTCCATTTGACATAGTATCATCCAGGTCAGAATTGTATTCCTTTCTACCACCACCAACACCACCATAGACTTTAAAAAGACAGCAGCAACAGACAGAATTCCTAAGTGCATGAATAATAACAAGGTGCAATGCCCACCACAAGTGAATCTGTCTTGCAACAATGGGATCTCCTCATAAAGAGATGGGAGAAGTGTGCTGTTGTCATTTGGCTCTGTATCCCTCCACATCGCTCAAGCGCAAGGCCTATTTTGTAGCCTGGTTAAACCAGACTGAATGCTGCGCTCACCATTGTCTCACACAATGGGGAAGCATAGAAAACTCAATGTATCAGATACATGGCTCTGAGGCTACCTATTTTGTACTTTCCTTCTCTCAAATAGGTTCATTTGGTCCGAGGAGACTCAGTATGAAGCTGACTCACAGGACAGTGTTTAATTTGTTCCTGTAAAGTAATTAAATCTCTCTCAGTTTATGCATCCCAAATGCCACCCTATTCCCTATATAGTGCACTACTTTTAACCAGAGCCCTATGGTTCTGCAGGTAGTGCACTAAAAAGGGTGCCATTCAGGACGCAAAAAGTCTGTCTGTAAAATAATCACACAAGTCACTGGCTAGATCCATGGGACTACAGTAGAAAATTAGCCGGCTGGCTAATGTGGCACAGATATTTTCACACATGTTGATTAATGTGCATTGCCCCTGTCTAACACACCTAATAAAATCAAGTAAAGATGAATGGCAAACAACCACTATAACAGGGATATCATACCCAATGTGTGCATGGATTTGTATCATATACAATAAATGAATGAACAGCAATAACCTCCAACCTGTTTAACTTACCATCTGAACCACTGGGACACTGAGTAGCCAATGGAAACTTAAGCAGGATTATAGACTTCAGACTTCAGGTTCCAGACATCTGAATGCTGTGCAGAATATATTATTTTGATGCCTATATTTACTTGGCTCTCAGATGGAAAAGTCGACAGAAAGCCTCTCAGTATGAGACCCAAAGAGACCCGTCACAGACAATTCATTGGCAGAACACAGTTGTTTTCTAAACTTCTTTATTGTTCAATCAATCCAAAGACAATGGCTATTCATCTGAAGTGTAACAAACCCCAGTAAAAACAAAGACCGTAAACTCGTACAATATTCTTGTAGGTCAACCCCTGCGACACATATCTCAAAAATATACACACTGTATACTGTAAATGTACAGCTGAAAACAAAATATCATAAGACATGAAAAATAGCACTTTATCAAATAATCCATGGTGTTATGTCCTATGTAACATCACCTAATATGTGTATATATATATATGTGCATGTCAGTAACTGAAAGTAAAATGTACACATTATTAGAGCACATATAGGAATGGGATAAGACAGACGGAAAGCGGTAGAGTTGTGTTCATGCTTATTACAATTGGAATAATGTGGATAAACGTGGGCTTCAACAAAAGTATGCTTTTCACAGTATGACGATACAGCTGATGGTAAAAGCTGTGAAGGGATAAACCAGTGTATCACTGAGTGGAATTTAAAAAAATGTAAAACAAAAATGACATTTAACCCTCAGATTTTGTCCAGCCACTGCATTATTCTACAAATAGAAAGCCTCCATGATCTGTAGTCCTGTATTTTGCAAGCACGCACGCACGCACACACAAACCAAACACACACACACATCACATTACCCCACATCAGCTACAATTAAAGTCAAAAGTTTACATGCACCTCAGCCAAATACATTTAAACTCAGTTTTTCACAATTCCTGACATTTAATCCTAGTAAAAAATCCCTGTTTTCGGTCAGTTAGGATCATCACTTCACTTTAAAAATGTGAAATGTCAGAATAATAGTAGAGAGAATGATTTATTTCAGTTTTTATTTCTTTCATCACATTCCCAGTGGGTCAGAAGTTTACATACACTCAATTAGTATTTGGTAGCATTGCCTTTAAATTGTTTAAATTGGGTTAAACATTTCGGTAGCCTTCCACAAGCTTCCCACAATAAGTTGGGTGAATTTTGTCCCATTCCTCCTGATAGAGCTGCTGTAACTGAGTCAGGTTTGTAGGCCTCCTTACTCGCACACACTTTTTCAATTCTGCCCATACATTTTCTATAGGATTGAGGTCAGGGCTTTGTGATGGCCATACCTTGACTTTGTTGTCCTTAAGCCATTTTGCCACACATTTGGAAGTATGCTTGGGGTCATTGTCCATTGAAGACCCGTTTACGACCAAGCATTAACTTCTTGACTGATGTCTTGAGATGTTGCGTCAATATATCTACATAATTTTCTTGCCTCATGATGCCATCTATTTTGTGAAGTGCACCAGTCCCTCCTGCAGCAAAGCACCCCCACAACATGATGATGTTACCCCCGTGCTTCACGGTTGGGATGGTGTTCTTCGGCTTGCAAGCATCCCCCTTTTTCCTCAAACATAACGATGTTCATTATGGCCAAACAGTTATATTTTTGTTTCATCAGACCAGAGGACATTTCTTCAAAAAGTACGATCTTTGTCCCCATGTGCAGTTGCAAACCATAGTCTGGCTAATTTATGGTGGTTTTGGATCAGTGGTTTCTTCCTTGCTGAGCGTCCTTTCAGGTTATGTCGATATATGACTCATTTTACTGTGGATAGAGATACTTTTGTACCTGTTACCTCCAGCATCTTCACAAGGTCCTTTGCTGTTGTTCTGGGATTGATTTGCACTTTTCACACCAATGTACATTCATCTCTAGGAGACAGAACGTGTCTCCTTCCTGAGTGGTATGACGGCTGCGTGGTCCCATGGTGTATATACTTGCCTACTATTGTTTGTACAGATAAACGTGGTACCTTCAGGCGTTTGGAAATTGCTCCCAAGGATGAACTAGACTTGTGGAGGTCTACAATTTTTCTTCTGCGGTTTCTTTAGATTTTCCTATGATGTCAAGCAAAGAGGCACTGAGTTTGAAGGTAGGCCTTGAAATACATTCACAGGTACACCTCCAACTGACTCATATGATGTCAATTAGCCTATCAGAAGCTTCCAAAGCATGACATCATTTTCTGGAATTTTACAAGCTGTTTATTAAAGGCACAGACAACTTTTTTAGTGTATGTAAACTTCTGACCCACTATATTTGTGATACAGTGAATTATAAGTGAAATAATCTGTCTGTAAACAATTGTTGGAAAAATTACTTGTGTCATACACAAAGTAGATGTCTTAACCGACTTGCCAAAACTTTAGTTTGTTAATTAACAAGAAATGTGTGTAGTGGTTGAAAAACGAGTTTTAATGACTCCAACATAAGTGTATGTCAACTTCCAACTTCAACTATATGTCTTGCCTACATTGGACACCTAATCAACAGCAAACATCACTCGCGAGGGCAGAGCAGTCATTGTACTGCTTCAACATAGCGATCCCAGATCCACACACGGCCCGCCTGCACGTCCTCCTGTCAGTCATCGTCTAACCCCAACCCTGTCAGTCATCATCCTCTTTGCCGATCTCCTCAGGTAGCGGTGTGCTGAAGTCCTGAAAACATGTTCTGAAGTAGCCAACCAGGGACTTAGACAGGTGCTTCTGGCTCTGCAGGGACAGGAAGTGGCCCTCGTCTGGGTAGAGCTGTCTCAAACAAAGGTCAAACACAAGGTCAGTCAGGACAGTACTGTCCAGGATTGGGACTGTCATTTCTGTAGTGAATTGTGGTTACTCTTCTATCAGTTAGAAGGAATAAGAAAGTAACTCAATGTTTTTCCTGAGAGGTGTGTGTGTGTGTGTGTGTGTGTGTGTGTGTGTGTGTGTGTGTGTGTGTGTGTGTGTGTGTGTGTGTGTGTGTGTGTGTGTGTGTGTGTGTGTGTGTGTGTGTGTGTGTGTGTGTGTGTGTGTGTGTGTGTGTGTACGTGCGAGGGTGGTGGGTGAGTGAAAATATATCGGCTAGCAATCAAAACCACTTCAATAATCACATTATATAATCACTCATTCAACATTTTCATTCAAATTTGTTTATCACGGCTCGTACCTGCATTGTGTAGTTCGCTCCAATTTTGATCAAGTGCTTAATCAACTCCGCTGAATGTTGGAAATGAACATTTGCTGAGAAAAGAACAAAAAAGCACCAATTGGATTTGCAAATTGACTTTGAATACAACACCAATCACTGATTTTGACAGATTTAGGATCGTCTATTTTCCATTTCTGTTGGACAACAGGGTATTTACCATCAGCGGTTCCATGAATCAACAGAAAATCCGGTCCTTGCGGTCCTTTCATCATGTTTCCTTGCAACCCTTTCATATTTGGAAGTACTCTAGAAACCTGAAAGAATAGATATGAGAGACAGCGTAACCTTTGACAGGGAGTCATGCTGAGACCAAGGTCTTTCTCACAGATGAGCCCTGTATACACATCAATATAAACATCAATATACACATAAATATTCACATCATTATACACTATACACATCAATATGCACTACCGGTCAAACATTTGAGAACACATACTCATTAACAGGTTTTTCTTTAGTTTGACTATTTTCTACATTGTAGAATAATAGTGAAGACATCAAAACTATGAAATAACACATATAGAATCATGGAGTAACCAAAAAAGTGTTAAACAAATCTAAATATATGTTATATTTGACATTCTTCAAATAGCCACCCTTTGCATCGATGACAGCTTTGCACACTCTTGGCATTCTCTCAACCAGCTTCATGAGGTAGTCACCTGGAGTGTTGTGTTGAGACAAGGTAGGGTTGGTATACAGAAGATGGCCATATTTGGTAAAAGACCAAGTCCATATTAAGGGCAAATAAAGCTCAAATAAGCAAAGAGAAATGACAGTCCATCATTAAGACATGAAGGTCAGTCAATATGAAACTTTGAAAGTGTATTCAAGTGCAGTCACAAAAACCATCAAGCTGGATGAAACTGCATCTCATGAGGACCGCCACAGGAATGGAAGACCCAGAGTTATCTCTGCTGCAGGGGATGGGTTCATTAGAGTTACCAGCCTCAGAAATTGCAACCCAAATAAATGCTTCACAGAGTTCAAGTAACAGACACATCTCAACATCAACTGTTCAGGGGAGACTGTGTGAATCAGGCCTTCATGGTTGAATTGCTGCAAAGAAACCACTACTAAAGGACACCAATAATAAGAAGAGACTTGCTTTGACCAAGAAACACAAACAATGGACATTAGACCTTTGGTCTGGAGTCCAAATAGAAGATTCTTGGTTCCAACCGCTGTGTCTATGTGAGATGCGGTGTGGGTTAACGGATGATCTCCACATTTGTATTTCCCACCGTAAAGCATGGAGGAGGAGGCGTTATGGTGTGGGGGTGCTTTGCTGGTGACACTTAACCAGCATGGATACCACAGCATTCTGCAGTGATATGCCATCCCATCTGGTTTGTGCTTAGTGGGACTATCATTTGTTTTTGAACAGGACAATGACCCAACACACTTCCAAGCTGTGTAAGGGCTATTTGACCAAGAAGGAGAGTGATGGAGTCCTGCATCAGATGATCTGTCCTCCACAATCCCCCAACCTCAACCAAATTGAAATGGTTTGGGATGAGTTGGACCGCAGAGTTAAGGAAAAGCAGCCAACAAGTGCTCAGCATATGTGGGAACTCCTTCAAGACTGTTGGAAAAGCATTCCAGGTGAAGCTGGTTGAGAGAATGCCAAGAGTGTGTAAAGCTGTCATCAAGGCAAAGAGTGGCTATTTGAAGAATCTCAAATATAAAATATATTTTGATTTGTTTAACACTTTTTTGGTTACTACATGATTCCTTATGTGTTATTTCATAGTTTTGATGTCTTCACTATTATTCTACAATGTATAAAATAGTAAAAATAAAGAAAACCCATGAATGAGTATGTGCTCTAAAACATTTGACCTGTGGTGTACACCATACTTATCAATATTCACATCAATATGCACTATGTACATCAATATTCACTATAAACTATACACATCAATATACGTCAATTTTCACATGAATATTCACATCAATACACGAAAAGCTAAACAAAACCTCAGGTTTGAACAGAAAGCAAAATCTGAGGGAAAAACAACCACAGCACTGAATAAATAGATTGCGTTAAACAATTAGCCTTGTTAAATCAGACTGCTCACTTATTCCTTCACTTCACAAACAATGCCGAGCACAGTGTTCAGTCTGGTTGAGCCAGGCTACAATACAGGACTGGATCAAACCTGTCTAACACCCCAGGGGATCCAGTGTGTTGCTTCATTATAAATCTTCTTTGGGATCTGTGTCACTTCCACGGGACGGTTAAGCTAACGTAGGCTGATGCGATTAGCATGAGGTTGTAAATAACAAGACAATTTCCCAGGACATAGACATATCTGATATTGGCAGAAAGCTTAAATTCTTGTTAATCTAACTACACTGTCCAATTTACAGTAGCTATTACAGTGAAAGAACACCATGCTATTGTTTAAGGAGAGTGCACAGTTTTGAACATGAAAGTTATTAACAAATTAGGCACATTGAAACAAATTTTTTAACAGACATGTAATGGTTCATTGGATCAGTCTTAAACGTTGCACATACACTGATGCCACGTAGTGTCCAAAATCTAAATTGCACCTGGGCTGGAATAATACATTATGGCCTTTCTCTTGCATTTCAAATATGATGGTACAAAAAAAATACAAAAGAACGGTTGGTTTTGTCTTTGTATTATCTTTTACCAGATCTATTGTGTTATATTCTACTACATTCCTTTCTCATTTCCATAAATGTCTAAGTGTTTCCTTTCAAATGGTACCAAGAATATGCATATCCTTGCTTCAGGGCCTGAGCTACAGGCAGTTCGATTTGGGTTTGTCATTTTAGGCGAAAATTGAAAAAAGGGGCTAATCCTTAACAGAACGTGCCTTTTTCCATCTACCTCTAAGGACTGTATGAGTGATGCCCCGCTGTTCGTTTATGATCAATTTGACCTACTTCTCTGGACCAGCATCATTTACATGTTAAATGGCTGGAACTGTGTGGCCCACATATCAACAACCCACTTTCAGGGGAACACTTTCACTGATAACACAGTAATCTCACACAGGAAGTTGTACAGCTTCACTAGTTATTATTCTGACTGATGAACAATACCTGGCCCATGAACATACGCACACACAACAATTTGCGCACGTACATACACATAAATACGAACACCCAACACACACATACACACACACACACATGCACACACACACGCACACACACACGCACACACGCACACACACGCACACACACATGCACACGCACGCTTCAGTGTGACAGTTCCCGCTGTTCTCCAATCTGCTGTGATATACTATAGAACAACAAATAGAAAAGCATCAATAACAACAACAGATGGACTGTGATAAACAACTTACTTGATATCTGTTGTCGTTCTTTGACGTCAGGCCAAAGTATCGCTCTGAAAATGCTGAAGCTTCATGTGGAGAAAGTACGCAACATTTCAAAAAAGTATTCAGTTCTTTCATATCCAATTTCATTGATAATCACATTTGTACAATATTTAATGTAATTTCTTGTGGAAAATGTACTCACACAAAACACACAGCACCGGTTACCCAATCCTAGATTGAGCCTAAACCTAGACTCAAAAACCTATTTCAATGGAGATTGTCCATTCAGCTTGCTTTTCAATTCAGGACTAGGTTTAATCTGTCAAGGAAACTGACCTAAAGGGTACAATCATGGAGACATTACTTACCGTAAAGTTTCCAGTCAACCACTGGGGAATTAGCAGCTGCACACTTAATCAGGGCAGTGGACCTCAGAAGCATCAAGGTGAGGTAAGCACCGTATCCCTGGAAAGAAAAGAACACCTTCACTTGTTGAACACGCCCGTGAGTGTGAAGCATGGTGATCAACTGAAAGACAGCAGTTAAACTTGCCTTTCCGTAGATTCCGATCCGCGCGCGGTCAATGTATGGGAGTGTCATCAAGTATCTGTAATGAGTAAAAAATAAATGCAACCCAAAACAGAATGACAAATTATTTTTACAGACATTTCATGAGGGCTTTAACACAGATGACTGGGGCACGACCATGACATTCATTTTCAATGGATTTCAATGGAAAGGGGACAATGTTGTGTCGCACCATATTACATCCTGTCTTATGGTATTGTCTTATATCATATTGTATGGCATCGCACCGCACTGTATATAGCATTACATCTTATATATTGCATATCATATCATATCATATAACAGTGTATATCGCATCGTATTGTATTCTATGTTCTATATATATATACATATTCTATCATATACTGTCCATAATGTCTATACATCTCATCATATGTAAATAAATACATATATATATATATATATATATAGATATGATATAATATATATATATATAAATACATATATATATATATATATCACGCTGGTCGGAGGTTACATACTCCAGTGCAGCTATCTGGTCCTGAACATCCACGGTACCCAGGCGCTGGTGGACCTGCTGCAGGACTCTCAGGCCCCGGAAGCCTGTCCCCCTGCCGTCCAGCCTGGCCACGATCACCTCATCACAACTTACCAGCACCGAGTCCCAACCCAGCTCATACTCATCACTCACCGACTGACTGCCAGGCCAACCATCACTAAGACAGGGGCGGTAGGGGAGGGTGGTTAATTAAGCTTCTCAAACAAGATGACAAATTTAAAGTTCCATATTATGTGAAAACATATTCCCGTAATTAAAGAAAGCATAATCTCACATCATGGACTTAGAAAATCATTGTGTTTGTTCTCAAGGTAACATACTCAGTTCTAAACGTATTGCTGAATGAAAATGTACTGAAGACTATGTAACTATGTTAGAACGCTAGGAAAGAGGAGCGATGCTTACACAATCAAAAGAAGGCCATAGAGAAGAGATTCAGAAAAGTCAAGTGGATAGGTGAGTTTCAAAGGCAGCTCTGTGAGGAAGAAAATACTGAATTACATTAGTTATTAAAATAAACAATATAGTGTAGAGAGAGAGAGAAAAATGTGACCGACTGACTACAGAGCAGAGAGAGAGAGACAGAAACAGAGACGACACAGTGGCAGAATACCCAAACTTAAGGAAAGCTTTGACTGTGTACAGACTCAGTGAGCATAGCCTTGCTATTGAGAAAGGTCGCCGTAGGCAGACATGGCTCTCAAGAGAAGACAGGCTATGTGTACAATGCCCACAAATACCACAGTGTTCCATCACAGCAGCAAGATTTGTGACCTGTTGCCACAAGAAAAGGGCAGCCAGTGAAGAACAAACACCATTGTAAATACATCCCATATTTATGTTTATTTATTTTCCATTTTGTACTTTAACCATTTGTACATTGTTACAACACTGTATATAAATATAATATGACATTTGTAATGTCTTTATTGTTTTGAAAATTCTGTATGTGTAATGTTTACTGTTAATATTTATTGTTTATTTCACTTTTGTATATTATCTACCTCACCTGCTTTGGCAATGTTAACACATGTTTCCCATGCCAATAAAGCCCATTGAATTGAATTGAGAGAGAGAGAGAGAGAGACAGAGAGAGAGACAGAGAGAGAGACAGAGAGAGAGACAGAGAGAGAGAGACAGAGAGAGAGAGACAGAGAGAGAGAGAGAGAGAGAGAGAGAGAGAGAGAGAGAGAGAGAGAGAGACAGAGACGGAGATATACACAGAGAGAAATGGTTAGTTACCAAAGTCTTCACTTGGAATAACCCTGACATCTGACTTCGAGATCTTTTTGATTTCCAAGGCAGCTCTCAGAGGCATGTTGTTGTCCAATATAAAGTAAGCTGTGAGGATAAAGTGTGAAAGTAACCATTGACACGCTGTGTGTAAAGAGACAAGGATAGCGATTATATGGGGTATTAAACTGTGATGGAAAAATCAATCAACATATTGTTTCACGAAGCACATTCATTTGAGTTGAACATTTTTCTAATACAGTTGGCTGACTTCACATAGGCCACTGCATCTAAACCACATGTCCTGTGATCCTTTGTTATAGACTGTCACCAATCACATCATTTCAGTACAATTATGCCTCATATTCAGTATCACTGAAAAGCATCCAGGCATATAAAAGACAAATCAATACAATTTGCATTAAAAAAACACTTCCCAGATGCTCATTTAAACCTTGGCAGAACATTTCATTTGAACAGCTGTTGAAAATGTATTTCACACGATTGTGAAACACAGCCAACAATCTCGTGGCCAAATATGAAATAGGAACCATTAAAACAGACTGGAAATAGTACGGTACAGTACAGGACACGAGAATTCATATCAATACTTAGTATTACTCACCGGTTACATCATTAAAACTCTGCAGCATCACAGATGGAGCACCTGGACCTATGGAACAGAAGATACTCGAGCAATACTGCATGGCATTGTTTTGAGACTGAAGAAATGTTCAGTAGGATTTCCTAACATGGTTTTATAGTAGTATCGTAGCTACCCTAGGCTATGTGAGCCCAACAACGTCACCCGTGGGATATACTGATTCAAGCAGTGGTTCGGAGACCCAGGCGCCATCTGCTAATGTATCATAAAATACATCATGGCATAATTACTCCCTAACCATGTCTCATACATTACCCAGAACAGGTTGGGTTTTACTACATACAGCTGTATTTGGCGGAATTGATATCCAGAAGGAAAAAGCACAGACCTTACCTTTACACTGTAGAATAACATGCTGTTTGTTCGGGCTGATGTCTGCATCAAAGAACGCGCATGCTTCCTGGTTCACCTCACAGGTCAAACATCGTTGAGAGAACAGACCAATAGTAGATGCACTGAAAGAGGGATTTTTGTGTTGGTTTGTTGAAGCACTTCTTCGCATTCTTGAGATAATTGCATTTCAACAATGTATTATGTCTATGCAATACTACGGATGGGGTTAGATACACTGTAGCTGAATAGGGCTAACAGCTCCTAGAATGCAGCTGAAATGTCTGGTGTTATTGAGAAGAATGTTTTTGACATACAGCATGCGCATTTCTTGATGGGAAAACGTTTTGGAATCATTTCTCACCTGTACACGTGTCTCTTTTGTGGAGAGTCTTGAGTACTGATAAAATATCTATATAGGTGAAAGCAGAATGACTTTAACCAGGGCAAGTACAATCATCTACAGTTACAAATAGAATAGTTTCAACAGAAGAGATGTTTGAAAAGAGAAAAAAGGTCAACGCTTGTTGAAGCTCAGATCTGTAACACAAAATATGACATTCAATTCCTCTCCTATTCTCCAGACTTACATGGTTTGCTCCCCCTCATCATAAGCTAATATCTTGGTGACCTCCCAGTTGCCTGACGTCAAGTGACGGACATCATTTTGATCACTTCTGAACTGAGAAAAGACAAATTGTGATTTTTTTTTTCTTCCTCTCGATAAAAACATGTAAAAATGTTTTTGTTTTTTTAAAGACACAAAGTGAGCCCTGAAAAAGCCGGAGAACAACAAGATGACCAAGGTGTATTTCAGAATTGGAGTATGACAGCACCCACCGATTTGGTGAACATGGCAATATGATGGAAGTCTCCTTGTCCCCCCTGCTTCACCGGTATGGTCAGGAAAAACCTGCTCCTGTCCTTTGAAAACACTGGCTTCTGGTTCTGAGGACATTGGATTTTAAGGGACAGTCAAAGTGCATCAATTTCCTCTTTACTGTTAGCATATAGAAACAATACTCACTGTTTTAAAATTCCAGCACAATGCGGACCACATCAAGCCCACAGTAGCATTCAAATAATATGTTACTAGATAGAAATATGAATTTGCTAATATTATAGAACATTAACATTTCGACTTACCTGTCTGGTGAGCCAGAGATCTGAAGCTTCCTCATGTTTCTGAAATTCAAGTGAAGGAACACGTCTTAGATCCAATATGGAGTACGACACAGACGACGCCAATAAAACCCTTTTCTAAGGGGGACCACCTGAGCATAGATGAAGGAAAAAACCCACCTGTACACAGGATCCGACGGTGGCGTCGCACACAGTGAGGAAGGACACATTCTGGGGCCGGTTGAGCCATCGAACCGCTGCATGGGTGTTGCTGATCCACTTCACCATACTCACATAGTGTTCTCTGGGTCAACGTCAGACACATATTCAGATGTATAGCAACTACTTCTCCGGGCCATTTGAATCATATTTCTGAATGATGGTTGTGTACTTGTGAATGGAACTTGATCAAACATGCACTGTAACAATCAGGGGCGGACTGGCTTTCTGGCATTTTGGGCAAATGCCAGATGGGCTGGTTCATTTTTAGTCTATGGGCCTCTTTAACCTGGATTTTTCATGCAAAATGAAACCATACAGCCTAATAATTGGAGCCTTGATGGGAAAAATGGGCCAATGTGGGGGCCTTGAGGAATATAATGGACCGGTGTGGGGATTTCAAGGAAAAAATGAGCCGGTGTGTTAGAAATGACAATTCCGATTTCTGGTCCCAGTCTGCCCCTGGAAACAATTAAACATGCAGCCATACAGATTCAATTGTCATATACTGGTTATAATGGTTAGTAAAGAAATAACATGCAAAGAATAACCTGACAAGCCTGGTGGCACCACAACAATTACAAAAGCACACTAAAAGAACTAAGGGGCTGCCAGAATGATGTGTCTTCCTCACCTTCCTCTCAGGCCATCAGGTGGTACCAGCTCCTGAGTGTGTGTGGGACCGTACAGGTTCACCACCAACAGCCTGACTGTAGGGTTGGGCTGGCCAGCCTGTCAGCAAACAGATCCTCATAAGGTCAATTATTAAGTATTTCCGAGAAAAACAAATACTGCTGCTACACCGCTTTCAAACCAAGGTGCATGAACAGTGGATATTCAGTAACTCATTATAAACTAGGCTAACAATCAATGTTTCAAATGACCTCGCAGGTTATTATCTTCTTAACATCTTTGTTTTGCCTGGACCATTTGGACGTCTGTCCTAGCATTTTTGTTTTGCCTGGACCATTTGGATGTCTGTCCTAGCTTAACATCTCTGGACCATTTGGATGTCTGTCCTAGCTTAACATCTCTGGACCATTTGGATGTCTGCCCTAGCTTAACATCTCTGGACCATTTGGATGTCTGCCCTAGCTTAACATCTCTGGACCATTTGGATGTCTGTCCTAGCTTAACATCTCTGTACCATTTGGATGTCTGTCCTAGCTTAACATCTCTGGACCATTTGGATGTCTGTCTTAGCTTAACATCTCTGTACCATTTGGATGTCTGTCCTAGCTTAACATCTCTGGACCATTTGGATATCTGCCCTAGCTTAACATCTTTGTTTTGTCTAGACCATTTGGATGTCTGCCCTATCTTAACATCTCTGGACCATTTGGATGTCTGCTCTAGCTTAACATCTTTGTTTTGTCTGGACCATTTGGACGTCTGTCCTAGCTTAACATTTCTGGACCATTTGGATGTCTGCTCTAGCTTAACATTTCTGGACTATTTGGATGTCTGTCCTAGCTTAACATCTTTGTTATGTCTGGACCATTTCGATGTCTGCCCTAGCTTAACATCTTTGTTTTGTCTGGACCATTTGGATGTCTGTCCTAGCTTAACATCTTTGTTTTGTCTAGACCATTTGGATGTCTGCCCTAGCTTAACATCTCTGGACCATTTGGATATCTGTCCTAGCTTAACATCTCTGGACCATTTTGATGTCTGCTCGAGCTTAACATTTCTGGACCATTTGGATGTCTGCCCTAGCTTAACATCTTTGTTTTGTCTAGACCATTTGGATGTCTGCCCTAGCTTAACATCTTTGTTTTGTCTAGACCATTTGGATGTCTGCCCTAGCTTAACATCTTTGTTTTGTCTGGACCATTTGGATGTCTGTCCTAGCTTAACATCTTTGTTTTGCCTGGACCATTTGGATGTCTGTCCTTGCTTAACATCTTTATTTTGCCTGGACCATTTGGATGTATGCCCTAGCTTAACATCTTTGTTTTGCCTGGACCATTTGGATGTCTGCCCTAGCTTAACATCTCTGGACCATTTGGATGTCTGTCCTAGCTAAACACTTTTGTTTTGTCTAGACCATTTAGATGTCTGTCCGAGCTAAACACTTTTGTTTTGTCTAGACCATTTAGATGTCTGTCCGAGCTAAACACTTTTGTTTTGTCTAGACCATATAGATGTCTGCCCTAGCTTAACATCTTTGTTTTGTCTGGGCCATTTGGATGTCTGTCCTAGCTTAACATCCAACGAGAGATTATCTCAGAGATGACTGAGCAAATCATCTATTTATTTTAAATCCTGAGAGGGAATGACTGAACTGGCAGAACATCATTGTGAATACCTCATACAAGCAGGCTTCTTTGTTCTGGCAGATGTAGATGTGTTAGAAGTAGGGCTGGCACGGTAATTCTATCACCGTGTAAACAGAGATTATGGATGAAGAACGTAATTTTTAAGTCGACAAAGTTGACCTAAAAGCAACAAGTAAGAGTAAGCCTGATTCACAAACAACCAATGTAAGGAGAGATGAGAGAAGATAAAAGCTGACTGTTGACTGTAGACAGCTGACTGTAGTCTGTAGACAGCTGACTGTAGACTGTAGACAGCTAACTGTAGACAACCGGGCATTCAAAAAGACCAGACGTGCAGTCAGGAGAGAGAGGAGAAGATGCGCTTCTTTTTCTTTGCTATTCAAACGGTTATACTTGTAACTATAAACGTGACCATTTGGCTGACAAATAACCGTAATTCAAAATTCCATAACCATCACAGCCTTAGTTAGAAGCTCCATTACCACCTATAAAATCTGAGCAGTGTTCTGATCATTTTGTCTAATCATTTATTCAGTTTCCAATTTCCCTTTTGTTGAGACTCTATAAATACTTGATCTACCAGAATATAAGACCTTGATGTGAGCAGTATTTCTAACCAACTCTATGCACAGGATAATCTTGATAACTCGATAGCCATAGTTGTTGTATCGACGTGCAGCACATATAACACAACGCATCAGTCGATAGCACAGAGACGTGATTTCCAAAGCTCAAATCGAGTATACTGTGTGAATCAACAAAGACACACAATAGTTACAGTGTTGTTTTTCAAACAAACAAGCACAATTTCACCAATGGAGGCAAAATAATGACACAGATGGATAGATGCACTTTCTTCAGCAGCATGCTGTCCCATTATATCGCGTCTTTCCATTACCTTGGGGTATGGGTACTCCTGTGACCTGGGGTAGGGGCTGCCTGTGAACCGGGGCAGGAACATGGTAGGTACCAGGGTATCGTTGATCATGAGGAAGGCCAGTCTCTCTCCGTCAGGTGACCACCAGTGTGCTATGTGTGACTGCAGAATCTCCTCTGAAAACACAAGGACCAAACTGCCATCAATTCAACTCTGAACTATACTATTGTTTTCTTCTTCTTCGGATCGAGTCCTATCCACATGAATATAGGCTTTTTCTGTACACCAGTACTTGAAGTTGCTATATACTGTATAAGAGCAATATGTTACTGTAAGTGAAGTTAAGAGAAAGTTAGAATTTGTATCTGCATCAATTGGAAATCTGTGTTTTACACAACCTTGTTGAATATATGTCAAGAGGATGACAAATGAAGAATTCTTATAGTTTTTTGACGGACATTGTTTTGGGCTGATGTAGATAAAGCACAAAATTTGTCTTAATTAAGTCAGAGCTACAATTCATCATTAAGCTGTAAATAATAAGTGCAAATTGTGAATGAAATTGTCCCTGCTATCCCTGGGCATGGAACAATGTGTGGATTATGGCCCATTCATGAGGAGACAACACTGCTGTAGTGAAATAATGACTTTCCTTCATCTATATTTAATTAACTTTGATAAAAATTCTGAGTTAGTTCTCATTTATCCTTCAGAAACGGGACTAATATCGTTAGTAGAGTTCATTTTGAATTCTTATTCCATCCGACCCTGAATGTGACTGAGAGCCGTTCAACTGTGAAAGTGATGAATTCCTTTGTGGCTGAACATGATTTATTTCCAATGTCTGGAATACCTTTCCTGACATTGTGCTCTTGGGTACAAGGCATTCAGACAAACCTTCATACAGCCAGTCAGCGATTCCATTAAATATGACTCCTTCCTCTCCCGACGAAGTAATCCTCAGAGAATTGCTCTGCACATCTGATTGGTAATAGATGTTGTTTTCAAAGATGTAGATCTGAAATGAGAGTAAAGATAATTATAGTTGTGCTTTGCATGGTGGCTATAAAACTATAGCACAGCAAAAGCCAGACTCTGATTCCGATCAGTATCTACAATACAGCACTAGTTCACTGCCAGAGAAATATGGTAGTGATTTTATGACCTATTTCCATTTATGATCCATATCAGGAATTAAAGTGCACCATAATGGGCAGCATTGACTAATGACTATATATTGCTAAACTTCAGTATTGTCTTATTCAATCAGTTCCTTTCACATGTTCACTTTTGTACCCTTTTAACAATCAAGTGTGCTTTGTTAGGCCGCCAGATGTTCGGCAAGACAAATAATCACATGCTGGGTTTTATTTGTGTCCAAACAAACTCTGAACAGAGTAACAGATGCTCAAGTGTCTGGTCTGAGAAAAGTTTAGTCTGCATCCCCATCTGTAACAGGACCACCTGCTGTCACAATGGCCGCCTGATATACAGCAAATAGGGTTTTCTACTCCTTCACATGAGAAACTGTACCACAACTGGTCATCATTAGCAATAGAAATACGGCAAATTTTATACCAACCCCTAGTGTGACGGCTGGGTTTGAAACCGGGTCTCCCGCATGCCAGAAAAGCACATTCAACACATCTTGATGGAACACTGTACAAAATCCATCAATAATGCTCACACCTATCAATTTCTTTCATATGTGTGATGAGGCATCTGTGACAGTCTAGGAGCTGTGCCCATAGGTTGATTTCCGATTGGGTGAGAGAGAGAGGGACACGAGGAAGTGTATGGCATCATAGAAGAGGAGAGACTCACCAGCTGCTGTCCCTTCACACCCCACGCTGCATGCTGGAGCACTGCATTCTGGACCTCCGGAGGATTCAACTCCCACACCTCCCTGAAACACAAGCACACACACAAAAGTACACAAAGACAGGCAGACGGGCATGAACAAACCCCATCTGTTGTTGAACTAGAGATGTCAAATATGGGGTGTATCATACATAATGCGGTATGTTCTTCAGCATGCATGTCAATACAAGACACGAAGCATCAACCAGTCCATTCAGTCTCTTACCTTGTGTGGATGTTGTAAACAATGTACGCTGCAGTATAGGAATGTCTATACACCTGAAATTAAAAGTATTGACAATTAATGTTACAATAAATAATAGACAACAATAAAGCATATAGGATGCAAATGAATCATGTTAGAAACCACGTGTCGGGATTCCACAATGTAACTGTGGATGTAACTAATTCAAGACTTTGTTAGCCCGCATAGCTCAGGGAGCCAACGCAACTCTTCAGTTGTCAGGTAAGGTTAATCATCATGCAAACTTGGCTGCACACCACCGATACTGCATAATAATAATGCATAACACAACTAAACAACATTTGCATCAATCCATTCTCTAGGGAATCCCATTCTGGTGCAATGTTCCCAAACCTTGGTTGCCAGCGATCCAGCATTTAAACAAAGAGGAAATCAATGACAGATCCCTGGTTTGGGCCTAAATATTAATACGTAAAAACACATAAAAGGTGAATAAAGAAAGAAAAATAAGATAAAACCTCAATGAGGTCAGTACACCCGCCATGAACCCAGCTGGTGCAATCTGATTTCTGATCAGAGCCTATTTGCAGTTTGGTCTCCTTCCCGGTCCGACTATGGGCGAATCTCAATTGCAATTTCCTTGAATCCTCGCGTCCCCTCTCCTCGCGTCCTTCTCAAAACGCATTAAAACAGAAGATCTGAGATTTCCTTCGGACCTTCTCCTCCTATGCATTCTGAGAATGAGGCGAGGAAAGAGGCTAGGAATCAGGGAATAACAATTAAGACTCAACCTATGCTTAGGGTGATGGGAAACACTGATATATTCTGTAGTTCCATTTTTCTTTTGGTTAGCTGAAACATTTGCACTGGGTTCGTGTTTGGTTATTTATTTATTTGGCTGAAAGGTGATTCATATCTCATATACTGCTCTGGTGGAAGAAAATTGTATTCAGTTGACTGTTTGTATACTAATAATGCCCTGTGACGTTGTACTGTATGTGTTGACATGTTTATCTCTCGTAACTGTTATTTAAAAGTGTATTGGTAAATAACAAACAACAGTCATTTAACCCTCCTGTTGTGTTCCGGTCAATTTGGACCGATTTACAAGTTTTCTCTCTGAAAAATGTAGTTAATTTAATCTGATTGTCATAAGGTTCCATGACTTTGTTCACACAGGGCATCTTAACACAGAAAATACATGTAGATTATTTTCATTACATCTTGGGTGTTTTATTTAACTTTTGTACACCTGTGGTGTTCCCAGTCAAAAAATACTGGTCATTACAAATTAATGGGTGAGGCTACAATTAGTGTATAAAATTGAGTTTCGGCACATGCCCATTCATCAGATGGACACACTTCCTCTCCCAGATCCCCACATGCGTGTGTGTTTGATCACACACACACACACACACACACACACACACACACACACACACACACACACACACACACACACACACACACACACACACACACACACACACACACACACACACACACACACACACACACACACACACACACACACCTCACTCCCATTCTTGGCTTCCATGGCAATCCCCCACAGGAACAACACCTGTTGGCATTCTCACAAACAATCGCAACATTGGTTCAATAATATATAGAACTTTTCTCGCAGCTCTGGTATATAAAGCTTATTTGAGGCCTTGCTCACAATTCATTCTGTGGCGGCACAATGACCAGATGATATACTGTATGTGAGGTTCTTGATCATATCTTTGATCATGACACTGGTGAGGAGGAGAGAGGCCAGGAAACTGACAGTGAAGTAGTTGTGATAAATAGCACAATGTGTTTCATCTGAGTATTTTTTATAGTCAAAATAATCAGTACATGATGCTTTTTTTAAACTCAAAAACAAGTTGTATGAGCTCAGGTCAATGAGGCCTACAGGCCATAAATAGCAAATAGAAGTTCAAAACTTGTAATGTTCACAATAACTTAAGTTGATCAAAAAGATCTAGCACAACATTAGAAGATAATATACATATATTATTATGGATTGCTAATCAGCTATAATGGGGTGGTCATTTTGGACCGGGAACACAGAATGAATTAACATGAAACGAACACAACAGGAAGGTTAACGACTATTCATATCCTACCTGTTTCACTTCGTAAGCAAAAAGCACATATTTCATGTCTGGAGAGAGAGAATATTTGGCAACTTTGAAAGACACCTAGGACAAGAGAAAGACAGAAGTCACAAATAAAACATCTACAGTTTAACACATATTGTACATAGATCTAGGAAGTATCTTGTACATAGATCTAGGAAGTATCTTGTACATAGATCTAGGAAGTATATTGTACATAGATCTAGGATGTATCTTGTACTTAGATATAGGAATTATCTTGTACATAGAACTAGGAGGTATCTTGTACATAGATCTAGGATGTATCTTGTACATAGATCTAGGAAGTATCTTGTACATAGATCTAGGAAGTATATTGTACATAGATCTAGGAAGTATCTTGTACATAGATCTAGGAGGTATCTTGTACATAGATCTAGGAAGTATCTTGTACATAGATCTAGGAAGTATCTTGTACATAGATCTAGGAAGTATATTGTACATAGATCTAGGAAGTATCTTGTACATAGATCTAGGAAGTATATTGTACATAGATCTAGGATGTATCTTGTACTTAGATATAGGAATTATCTTGTACATAGAACTAGGAGGTATCTTGTACATAGATCTAGGATGTATCTTGTACTTAGATATAGGAATTATCTTGTACATAGAACTAGGAGGTATCTTGTACATAGATCTAGGACATATCTTGTACATAGATCTAGGATGTATCTTGTACATAGATCTAGGAAGTATCTTGTACATAGATCTAGGACGTATCTTTGTACATGGATCTAGGACGTATCTTGTACATAGATCTAGGATGTATCTTGTACATAGATCTAGGAAGTATCTTGTACATAGATCTAGGAAGTATCTTGTACATAGATCTAGGACGTATCTTGTACATAGATCTAGGACGTATCTTGTACACAGATCTAGGAAGTATCTTGTACACAGATCTAGGAAGTATATTGTACATAGATCTAGGAAGTATATTGTACATAGTTCTAGGAAGTATCTTGTGCACACAGTACATTTGGAAAGTATTCAGACCCCTTGACTTTTTCCACATTTTGTTACATTACAGCCTTATTCTAAAATGTATTTCAAAAATGTTTTTCCCTCATTAATCTACAGACAATACCCCATAAGCAAAAACATTTTTTTTGTAAAAAGACAACAACAATTTATCACAGTTACATAAGTATTCAGACCCTTTACTGAGTACTTTGCTGAAGCACCTTTGGCAGTGATTACAGCCTTCTTGGGCATAACGCTACAAGCTTGACACACCTGTATTTGGGGAGTATATTCCATTTTTCTCTACAGATCCTCTCAAGCTCTGTATGGTTGGATATGGAGAGTTGCTTCACAGCTATTGTCACGTCTCTCCAGACATGATTGATCGGGTTCAAGTCCGGGCTCTGGCTGGGCCACTCAAAGACATTTAGAGACTTGTCCCGAAGCCACTCCTGCATTGTCTTGGCTGTGTGCTTAAAATTGTTGTCCTGTTGGAAAGGGAACCTTCACTCCAGTCTGAGGTCCTGAGCACTATGGAGCAGGTTTTCATCAAGGATCTCTATGTACTTTGCTTCGTTCATCTTTCCATTGATCCTGACTAGTCTTGATGCTGCCACCCCCATGATTCAATGTAGGGATGGTGCCAGTTTTCCTCCAGGCGTGATGCTTGGCATTCAAGCCAAAGAGTTCAGTCTTGGTTTCATCAGACCAGAGAATCTTGTTTCTCATGGTCTGAGAGTCATTTAGGTGCCTTTTGGCAAATTCCAAGCTGGCTGTCATGTTCCTTATACTGAGGAGTTTCTTCCGTCTGGCCACCCTACCATAAAGGCCTGATTGGTGGAGTGCAGAAGAAATGGTTGTCCTTCTGGAAGGTTCTCCCATCTCCTCAGAGGAACTCTGGATATCTGTCAGAGTGACCATCGGGTTCTTGGTCACCTCTCTGACCAAGGCCCACCCCCCCCCCACTCTAGGAAGAGTCTTGGTGGTTCCAAACTTCTTCCATTTAAGAATGATGAAGCCCACTGTGTTCTTGGGGACCTTCGACGCTGCAGACATTTTTTGGTACTCTTCCTCAACTCTGTGCCTCGACACAGTCCTGTCTCAAAGCTCTATGGACAATTCCTTCGACCTCATGGCTTGGTTTTTGCTCTGACATGCACGGTCAACTGTGAGTGCTTATATAGATAGATGTGTGCCTTTCCAAATTATGTCCAATCAACTAAATGTACCACAGGTGGACTCCAATCAAGTTGTAGAAACATGGAAACAGGATGCACCTGAGCTCAATTTCAAGTCTCAAAGCAAAGGGTCTGTAAATAAGTTATTTCTGTTTTTAATTTTTAATACACCCCCCCCCAAAAAAAAAAAAATCTGTTCTTGCTTTGTCAATATGAGGTATTGTGTGTAGATCTATTGAGAAAAAAAGTATTTAATCAATTTAAGAATAAGGCTATAACTTAACATAATGTGGAAAAATGGAAGGGATCTGAATAATTACCGAATGCACTCTAGATCTCAGAAATAATTCAGATGATGGTAAACCAATACACAGCCTGTATACTGTACCATGCTATTACAATCACAGGCATATAACCTTTCCACCCAAAAGTGTAGCTAGCATGTCTAAACATTAATCAGGGATTAATGGTGCCCTGCTTTCCGCCCAGTTAGATTATTAAATGGCAAAAAGCAAGCCTGCCAATGACAGTCAAAAGCCGCTTAGCCTTATGCAACACATAAAACATGAGCTGTCAGATCAGTCTTTTTTTTAAACTATTATATCATTATTTCTCAAACAATAACAACCATACATAAACAAAAGACAATAAACAGACAGATACATTTCATCAAACATCAATGACATCACACCTGCTCAGACCTACGTTCCCACTGCAATGTCTCACAACCACACGTCCCCTCCTCCTTTATCCCCTGGAACTTTCCTGTGCTTGTAGCAGTCTTTGCCATATTTTTCTCCGTAGCCCACACCTTTTCAATATTTAAATTGATTTATCACAATGCTACAGGAGGCAAATAATGACAATGTGCTCAGCTTTGATATTTCTATGCAATATGGTACTGTGTTATGAATGCTGATGGGTCAATATAGTACTTTGTTATGAATGCTGATGGGTCAATATGGTACTGTGTTATGAATGCTGATAGATCAATATGGTACTGTGTTATGAATGTTGATGGGTCAATATGGTACTGTGTTATGAATGCTGATGGGTCAATATAGTACTGTGTTATGAATGCTGATGGGTCAATATGATATTGTGTTATGAATGTTGATGGGTCAATATGGTACTGTGGTATGAATGCTGATAGATCAATATAGTACTGTGTTTTGAATGCTTATGGATCAATATGGTACTGTGTTATGAATGCTGATAGATCAATATGGTACTGTGTTATGAATGTTGATGGGTCAATATGGTACTGTGTTATGAATGTTGATGGGTCAATATGTACTGTGTTATGAATGCTGATAGATCAATATGGTACTGTGTTATGAATGTTGATGGGTCAATATGGTACTATGTTATGAATGTTGATGGGTCAATATGGTACTGTGTTATGAATGCTGATCAATCAATATGGTACTGTGTTATGAATGCTGATGGGTCAATATGGTACTGTGTTATGAATTCTGATGGGTCAATATGGTACTGTGTTATGAATGCTGATGGTCAATATTGTACTGTGTTATGAATGCTGATCAATCAATATGGTACTGTGTTATGAATTCTGATGGGTCAATATGGTACTGTGTTGTGAATGTTGATGGGTCAATATGGTACTGTGTTATGAATGCTGATGGTCAATATTGTACTGTGTTATGAATGTTGATGGGTCAATATGGTACTGTGTTATGAATGCTGATGGGTCAATATTGTACTGCGTCATGAAAAGTTGATGGGTCAATATGGTACTGTGTTGTGAATGCTGATCGGTCAATTGAGGTTAGAGAGGTGGACCCATTGGTGGCAAGCTACTTACAAACGTGCTATTTCTCAGGATCATTTCTGTTTCGTTTAAAGCAAAGTTGAACTTGATGACGTGGCCGTCTCGGTTCCTGTACAAAACCTCTGAATCTGTAAAAGGATACAATACATTTTTTGTCAAATGTTCCTTGATAACCACATTTTAGATAAGATGAAAAAAATAGGCCTACACCTTCTGACATTGTATAACCACTTATCAATATCCATTTCAGACCCCAAAGAGAGAGGGAGAAGGCATTTAATTTTCCAGCAGTTCATTTTAAGAGTACCTCTCATCTCTCATCATTTCTACTGAGCAAAACCTTTTTGACCTGCAACCAGCCAGTCAGCCAGCCAGTCAGCCAGTCAGCCAGCCAGTCAGCCAGTCAGCCAGTCAGCCAGCCAGTCAGCCAGTCAGCCAGCCACATTATTGCAATGGCTTCATTTTGTTCTGCATTACAAATCTCACTATCTATCTTTAGGAAGATGGCTCCCAATTCACAGTTGTTGGCCTCGGGCAGTTGCTCTGAGTAAAAATGTGATCTTAAATGCAGCTACGTAACTGGTATGCTAAATAATGCAGAACGAGCGTAAAACGGTTGGGCAGCATTATAGTATGTTATATATTATAGAACTGAATTTCTCAAATAATACATTTTTTAATTCAAATCTACAAAGCCACCTAGCCATGCCCAAATGTGCGAAATGACTAGGAACGTTACAATTCTTTTGGATGGGCAGTTCCTCAGATTGTTCCTAAAACCTGGAGGATGTACATGTCTAAGTGATCCGTTGTGAGGTTGATGGAGAGGAGTAGGAAGTTACATGCTTCACTGGTCCAACATAATTGGAATATTTGTATGACACCTCAACTCTGACTTTTGACATGATAATGAAGGGAAACTATGATGATCTTCAACCAACTATGGTGGATGTGTAACCAGGCGGTGCAGTACAGCTTGACTGGCTCAGTAGGGTGAAAAGGGGAGCCTAAATGGTCTTTAGTTGGCCAGGGCTTCCCAAAGTCGGTCCTGGGGCCCTCCATGGGGTGCACGTTTTGGTTCTTGCCCTAGCACTACACAGCTGATTCAAATAATCAAAGCTTCATGATGAGTTGGCTATTTGAATCAGCTGTGTAGTGCTAGGGCAATGACCTAAATGTGAACCCAGGGAGGGCCCCAGGACCGAGTTTGAGAAACCCTGGCCAACTATAGACCATTTAGCAATACTTTGATTTCAGGAGAACCTGGAATAAGACAACCAACAAGCCCAGTTTGAAGCCTGTAGCCTATGTGGTGAGTCACATTATCTCGCTGGAGCTCATGTGACACTATAACCTTTAAATGGCCCATTTCGCTTAGCCACTGCAGTCTCTGCCTCGGTGGCGTCATTCGAAATATATTTTTATTCAGTTCATGAAAATCCCTCCTATGTCTACAAGGCGAGACAATAATAATATTTAAATAGCCTTCCTCACATGACATTCAACCACTATCTATGTAGACCATAATCATGTCAAATTAGTGTTGTGGTCCTGTGTGGCTCAGTTGAAAAGAGTATGGCACTAGCAACATCATAATTATGGGTTACATTCCTGCTGGGGACGACCATGAGAAAATGTAGGCACTTTGGATAAAAGAGTCTGTTAAAAACATGTCTTCCAATTTGAGATACTACTACGGTATTTATGATTAATAGAAATACTGTATCAGTCACCAAAACATGGACATGAAAATATATATGAATACAGAGGTGATCATGAATAATGAATTATTACAGAGACATGTCAGAGGTTATGGAATCACATGTGTTGGTAGTCATGATCATGCTGGACATGTGTATGGAGCTAATAGGGTATGACTGTGGTGATGAAGTTGATACTATGTTGAATCACTCATGACATCCCCCAGGGTGTACCTATAATACACACTTCATATTCTATATGTATAGACAACAACTTCATATTCTATATGTAGAGACAACAACTTCATATTCTATATGTATAGACAACCACTTCATATTCTATATGTATAGACAACCACTTCATATTCTATATGTATAGACAACCACTTCATATTCTATATGTATAGACAACCACTTCATATTCTATATGTATAGACAACCACTTCATATTCTATATGTATAGACAACCACTTCATATTCTATATGTATGAAGAACCACTTAATCTTTTATATGTATAGACAACAACTTCATATTCTATATGTATAGACAACAACTTCATATTCTGGAGAACCACTTCATATTCTATATGTATAGAACAATCATATTCTATATATATAGACAACCACTTCATTCTATATATAGACAACCAACTTCATATTATATAGACAACCACTTCATATTCTATATGTATGGAGAACCACTTCATATATATATGGGACAAACTTCATATTCTATATATATGGACAACCACTTCATATTCTATATGTATAGACAACCACTTCATATTCTATATGTATGGAGAACCACTTCATCTTCTATATATATAGACAACCACTTCATATTCTATATGTATGGAGAACCACTTCATCTTCTATATGTATAGACAACCACTTCATATTCTATATGTATGGAGAACCACTTCATATTCTAAATGTATAGACAACCACTTCATATTCTATATACATAGACAACCACTTCATATTCTATATGTATAGACAACCACTTCATATTCTATATGTATGGAGAACCACTTCATATTCTAAATGTATAGACAACCACTTCATATTCTATATGTATGGAGAACCACTTCATATTCTAAATGTATAGACAACCACTTCATATTCTATATACATAGACAACAACTTCATATTCTATATGTATAGACAACCACTTCATCTTCTATATGTATAGACAACAACTTCATATTCTATATGTATAGACAACCACTTCATATTCTATATGTATAGACAACCACTTCATATTCTATATGTATAGACAACCACTTCATATTCAACCACTTCATATTCTATATGTATATTCTATATGTATAGACAACCACTTCATATTCTATATGTATAGACAACCACTTCATATTCTATATGTATATATATTCTATATGTATAGACAACCACTTCATATTCTATATACTATAGACAACAACTTCATATTCTATATGTATAGACAACCACTTCATATTCTATATATATAGACAACAACTTCATATTCTATATGTATGGACAACCACTTCATATTCTATATGTATAGACAACCACTTCATATTCTATATGTATGGAGAACCACTTCATATTCTATATATATAGACAACCACTTCATATTCTATATGTATGGAGAACCACTTCATCTTCTATATGTATAGACAACCACTTCTATATTCATATTCTATATATGTATAGAGAACCACTTCATATTCTATATGTATAGACAACCACTTCATATTCTATATATGTATAGACAACCACTTCATATTCTATATGTATATTCATATGTATAGACAACCACTTCATATTCTATATGTATAGACAACCACTTCATATTCTATATGTATAGACAACCACTTCATATTCTATATGTATAGACAACCACTTCATATTCTATATGTATAGACAACCACTTCATATTCTATATGTATAGACAACCACTTCATATTCTATATGTATAGACAACCACTTCATATTCTATATGTATAGACAACCACTTCATATTCTATATGTATGGAGAACCACTTCATATTCTTCATATTCTATATGTATAGACAACCACTTCATATTCTATATGTATAGACAACCACTTCATATTCTATATGTATAGACAACACTTCATATTCTATATGTATGGAGGACCAATTCATATTCTATATGTATAGACAACCACTTCATATTCTATATGTATGGACAACCACTTCATATTCTATATGTATAGACAACCACTCCATATTCTATATGTATGGAGGACCAATTCATCTTCTATATGTATGGACAACCACTTCATATTCTACATGAATAGACAACCACTTCATAATATGTATAGACAACCACTTCATATTCTATATGTATGGACAACCAATTCATATTCTATATGTATAGACAACTTCATATTCACTTCATATTCTATATGTATAGACAACCACTTCATATTCTATATGTATGGACAACCACTTCATATTCTATATGTATAGACAACCACTTCATATTCTATATGTACAACCACTTCATATTCTATATGTATACTTCATATTCTATATGTATGACCAATTCATATTCTACATGAATAGACAACCACTCCATATTCTATATGTATGGAGGACCAATTCATCTTCTATATGTATAGACAACCACTTCATATTCTATACGTATAGACAACCACTTCATATTCTATATGTATAGACAACCACTTCATATTCTATATGTATAGACAACCACTTCATATTCTATATGTATGGAGGACCAATTCATCTTCTATATGTATGGACAACCACTTCATATTCTATATGTATAGACAACCACTTCATATTCTATATGTATGGAGGACCAATTCATCTTCTATATGTATAGACAACCACTTCATATTCTATATGTATAGACAACCACTTCATATTATATATGTATGGACAACCACTTCATATTCTATATGTATAGACAACCACTTCATATTCTATATGTATGGAGAACCACTTCATATTCTATATGTATAGAAACCACTTCATATTCTATATGTATAGACAACCACTTCATATTCTATATGTATAGACAACCACTTCATATTCTATATGTATGGAGAACCACTTCATATTCTATATGTATAGAAACCACTTCATATTCTATATGTATAGACAACCACTTCATATTCTATATGTATAGACAACCACTTCATATTCTATATGTATGGAGAACCACTTCATATTCTATATGTATAGAAACCACTTCATATTCTATATGTATAGAAACCACTTCATATTCTATATGTATAGACAACTACTTCATATTCTATATGTATGTTTGGTCTAATAGGTTGCACCTGTCTCTTATTTTGTTTCTTGATTCATGTCTAAATAAGCCTGTTGGTCCCGCCTATGTTTGTGCGGATTGTGTTCTGTTAGTCAAGGTGTGCGTGGTTTGTGTTCCTGTCCGTTTGGGCCCTGTGTTGGGTCGGACAATTTTTCTGTCGATTTTGCGCCTGTTGTTTTGGGCGTTCGTTTGGGAATCCAAATAAAGTCGGTTTCCCCAGTATCCTCTGCTCTCTGCATTTGACTCTGCACCCACCACTCCAGGCGATTGTGACAAACGGGGTAAACAGAGTGTGTATGGTGTTCACATTTCAGAGGCTATATTTAGTATGAACATCGTGTCGTCTTCCCTGATTAAAACACGTGTTGTGTGAAAATGTAGGGTTAGTTCTCATCTACGTAAGTCAAATATACAGTACATCCCACTGGCCAGAACAAACAGTTGTTTATCCTTCCGCAGTCTGTCGAGAATGATATACCACGTACAATATATTCAGGAAATCGATAAATAAGGTATATAGTTTCCGTGGTTAGACAAATTAATTGTACGATAGTTAAATGAATTGTTGGGATGCAGGCTCTTTGGATGTTCATGTAGTGTATGCACTAGAAAATAACAAGGGCCATACTACATATCATGATCAGCAAGAGTACGTTTACTATTACAACATTATTTACGATTATTTATTTATGTGAAATTAACACTAATTGATACTTTTTGGTACTTATGTTAAAGAAAATGATGAACTGGAACCGACAATGTGATACACAGTTTGTGCTGATCATTTCAAACAAGGTATTTAAAAAAGACAATTCCGTTAACATGTATGCGATTGTGAACACTAGTTTTCTAATGACAATAGTCTAAATCTTAGCAGCTTTTCTAAGGGGCTGTGTCTACTTAGGAACAGTCTGATAGTGTTGTAGCAGAGCACGCTAGCAGCAGGCAGACAGGGAGCACTCACCAAGATAATCCCCCCAAATGTAATGAGGTCCTAGCAGGAACTGTCTCTGCAGCTGTGCCATGGCAGACCACTGCCTTTCACCATTACATGACTGTCTGTCTGTCTGTCTGTCTGTCTGTCTGTCTGTCTGTCTGTCTGTCTGTCTGTCTGTCTGTCTGTCTGTCTGTCTGTCTGTCTGTCTGTCTTTATGTCTGTCTTCATACCACCTGTTAGCTTGGCTCTCACCTCACCAATATTTACCACTATAATGTAATGTCAGCTAACATGAGAGGTGGTGATGAAATCACTGGTCATTATATTTCTCACAGCGTTTCATGGGGAGGGGGATAGCGAAGTTTTATTGCTGTGTCCTACAGAAGGAGAAACGTCAGCGTGAGCGGACGAGGGGGCGGACGATATGGCTTGATCCATCATGGAAGGGGTTGTGAAAAACGACGGGAGGCCCATAAGAGTTAATGCAGTCCATCAGGTCAACACAGTGTGCGAGAAGGCATCACACTCCAATCCCCATAATGAGAATCAACAGGCGACTGAAAAAGTCATTTGTATTTGCTACCCTTGGATGGAAAAGCTCTCCGCAGGCTTCCAGGCCTCAATTTCATACGCAGGCTGGAAGAGATTCCACTCGCTGTGGCCAAGAGGAGCGAAGAAGAACCACACCAGCTCAGACAACAGAACAGACACCAGCGCTGCCACCCCAAATGATTCTCTCACACTATTATGAAACCTGCTAGGTTTTGGAGAAAGGGGTGTTGTTCTGGATACGGGGTGGGAGATTTGACCTGAGAGTATATCCCAGAGGGGCTCCCAGTGATGGCTTGAGATAGAGTCAACCCTGTTTTGGCAAACCGGACAGAATAGGGGCATGACTGGGAGGCCATCTGTTTTACTGAGACTGGTCAGGAGGTGTTGCTCCCATGCCATGCTAAACTCTCAGCTGTCATTATAGCTCAAGATGAGATGCAGGAATACTCGCATGCTTGAGCTGAGAGGTTCAGAATGCTCTGCTTGTGAGTGAAACAAAGTTTAAAATGTATAACAACAAACACACAAAAATCTATGACTTCATCGTTTATTATAAGTACTTTACACCCTTTCTCTTATAATAGTAGCCTCCTGGCCACACCCTTTCTCTTATAATACTAGCCTTCTGGCCACACCCTTTCTCTTATAATAGTAGCCTCCTGGGCAGACCCTTTCTCTTATAATAGTAGCCTCCTGGGCAGACCCTTTCTCTTATAATAGTAGCCTCCTGGGCAGACCCTTTCTCTTATAATAGTAGCCTCCTGGGCAGACCCTTTCTCTTATAATAGTAGCCTCCTGGGCAGACCCTTTCTCTTATAATAGTAGCCTCCTGGGCAGACCCTTTCTCTTATAATAGTAGCCTCCTGGGCAGACCCTTTCTCTTATAATAGTAGCCTCCTGGGCAGACCCTTTCTCTTATAATAGTAGCCTCCTGGGCAGACCCTTTCTCTTATAATAGTAGCCTCCTGGGCAGACCCTTTCTCTTTTAATAGTAGCCTCCTGGGCAGACCCTTTCTCTCATAATAGTAGCCTCCTGGGCAGACCCTTTCTCTTATAATAGTAGCCTCCTGGGCAGACCCTTTCTCTTATAATAGTAGCCTCCATACCCTTTGTGGCACTGCTGAGGGCTTATACATTTTTGCTTTTAAATGATGCTTTTAAATTAAATCCAACCTTTTCATGTGAGACTCAATCAGATTGAGAGTATAAGGATCAGTCTGAAGACTTGGTTAGAACAGGAATGTTGGACGGTTATCTTGAAAATACTTACCACTTATCCACCTGGCCTCAGGATCGTGCACCGAGAACTCTGGCTTGAACAGGTCCAGCACAGTAAGTCTGGAGTTAGCCGCACCAGGAAGTTCCACTGCAAATAGGATATCAGTGTCAGGCCAGTTATCAAAATACGGATACTACAGCCTGATAAGGATGAAATCACACAGGAAAATAATTGATATTCATACACACATAACAACAGTCAATATTACACTGATCATAAAACTGTTTTGAAAAATTCAGGGCTGCCTATATGACTATATGTCTTGACCAGTTAAAATTCTGGTTCTTATATTTTGTTAGTTAGAATACAGGCCTACAGTAACTATGACCCTGCAAATAAACTCCATGAGGTCTCTTGGTCCCTGTTGGGTACAGTACCTGGTGTGAGAACAAAGACAGACATTGTGATGAGGGAGCAAACCGCCACTATGACCAGCAGGGAGATGGCTATTCCTTTGTAGTTCCTTGATTCAGGGCTTAATTGCACAAAGTCCTGGAAAAAAAACACACACAAAGCAAACTGAGAACACTCTTCAAGTAAATATTGTAATGTAATGATTACTACCAGACATAAACATGTTCGGTAGTAGAGGCCCCTATGAAACATAGGGTCTCATCTGGAATGAGGAAATATGGTGTTCATATGCACTTGTGGATTGTCAATTAAACAAGATTCTAATTCTAAATGGTAATTAAGTGGAGTCGATGTTTGGTGTCAGCAATGGGAACCAACCCCACCACTTCCTACAACATAATCCCTAATATAATGACAGTGCCAGTCGGTTACTGCAAACGTATGGTTTAATTAAATGGGCTCACACACTGCTGTCTATGGACATGTCTTTGCCTCAAAGCAGTAGGTGTCCACCCTTTCATAATGATCATTCTGAATATGTCAAAGTGAATAGGTGTATGTCTAGCCATTTTTTGGACTGAGCAGAGCTGACATGATTAGAGCTGAGAGGTGTACAGACGGGTGTTACAGTACACCACCTAGCCTTCCTTTCTCAGTCGAAAAGGGACGTAGGGAGGGCAGAGAGTGGTGGAAACACAAACTATTGATTGCTCTCAAGAAGCTATCTCCAGAGAGAATACTCCCTGAGACCTTCAAATGTCCCTTTCATTTTTCCTCTGAAAACACTGAGTCATAGCCACTGAGTCATAGAGTTGTATCATGGCTTGTTACATCTATTTTTGGTATGTCTATAGTCTATGCATAAATAAATGATGTCAATTTCATCTAATGTTGGTAAGAATGTAGAATTACAACTGGACACGGTTGGTTGCATTGATTTGGGAAAGAATGCAGAATTACAATTATAAAAGCACACCGGATTTACATGGTTGGCTTACAGCCTGTAACCTATACCCAGTTAATGTAATATGTATAACTATAAAACCAAACAGATTTATGGTAAATGCGCACATACTGTAGGTGTTTTTTAATCATTTGCTAGTTTGTCATGAGTAGGTTATAACAATTCAATAAGGAAAATATTTTGGACGGCAACATCCGGCCAATCATGTTTCCAACCTGTTACATTTTGGAAACAAGACCATTCATCAGAACAATGCAAATAGACAACAAAGGATGCAAAACAGACAGGCAGTCCAGCGCAAGGTAATCAACACCGTAAGTAACACCTGTCATGTGAGACACTGCTGGGCAGACAAACAAACTAACGAGGTCATGTTCCTGCCAACTGTGGCGTTACATTAATCTTTTGATTAGCACTTAGAAACATGAGTCATGGCTCTGCGAGTCTGAACTTGTTCGTCTAGCCTACTGTGGAGAGCCTACTGTGATCTCCCAATGAACCAGTTAAAGAGAACATTGTTTTCACCAGGAGCAGAAACTTACTAGCCTGGATTTAATGTGAATTGTTCTGCTTCACTTCACAAAATGTAAATAGATAAATTCAGTTTGGATGCAGGCTAGAAAGTATAACTGTAGATACAGTTAAAGTCGGAAGTTTACATACACCTTCGCCAAATACATTTCAACTCAGTTTTTCACGATTCTTGACATTTAATCCTAGTAAAAAGTCACTGTTTTAGGTCAGTTAGGATCGCCATTTTATTTAAAGAATGTGAAATGTCAGAATAATATTAGAGAGAATGATTTACTTCAGCTTTTATTTATTTCATCACATTCCCAGTGTGTCAGTTTACATACACTCAATTAGTATTTGGTAGCATTGCCTTTAAATTGTTTAACTTCGGTCAAACGTTTCAGGCATCCTTCCACAAGCTTCCCACAATAAGTTGGGTGAATTTTGGCCCATTCCTCCTGACAGAGCAGGTGTAACTGAATCAGGTTTGTAGGCCTCCTTGCTCGCACACGCTTTTTCAGTTCTGCCCACACATTTTTTATAGGATTGAGGTCAGGGCTTTGTGATGGCCACTCCAATACCTTGATTTTGTTTTCCTTAAGCCATTTTGCCACAACTTTGGAAGTATACTTGGGTTCATTGTCCATTTGGAAGAGCCATTTGCGACCAAGCATTAACTTCTTGACTGATGATTGTGGACTTCAGGAAACAGCAGAGGGAACACCCCCCTATCCACATCGATGGAACAGTAGTGGAGAGGGTAGTAAGTTTTAAGTTCCTCGGCATACACATCACAGACAAACTGAATTGGTCCACTCACACAGACAGCATCGTGAAGAAGGCGCAGCAGCGCCTCTTCAACCTCAGGAGGCTGAAAAAATTTGGCTTGTCACCAAAAGCACTCACAAACTTCTACAGATGCACAATCGAGAGCATCCTGGCGGGCTGTATCACCGCCTGGTACGGCAACTGCTCCGCCCACAACCGTAAGGCTCTCCAGAGGGTAGTGGGGTCTGCACAACGTATCACCGGGGGCAAACTACCTGCCCTCCAGGACACCTACACCACCCGATGTTACAGGAAGGCCACAAAGATCATCAAGGACAACACCCACCCGAGCCACTGCCTGTTCACCCCGCTATCATCCAGAAGGCGAGGTCAGTACAGGTGCATCAAAGCTGGGACCGAGAGACTGAAAAACAGCATCTATCTCAAGGCCATCAGAGTGTTAAACAGCAACCACTAACATTGAGTGGCTGCTGCCAACACACTGACTCAACTCCAGCCACTTCAATAATGGGAATTGATGGGAAAGGATGTAAAATATATCACTAGCGACTTTAAACAATGCTATCTAATATAATGTTTACATACCCTACATTATTCATCTCATATGTATACGTATATACTGTACTCTATCATCTACTGCATCCTTATGTAATACATGTATCATTAGCCACTTTAACTATGCCACTTTGTTTACATACTCATCTCATATGCATATACTGTACTTGATACCATCTACTGTATCTTGCCTATGCTGCTCTGCACCATCACTCATTCATATCTTTATGTACATATTCTTTATCCCCTTACACTGTGTATAAGAAATTAGTTCTGGAATTGTTAGTTAGATTACTTGTTGGTTATTACTGCATTGTCGGAACTGGAAGCACAAGCATTTCGCTACACTCGCATTAACATCTGCTAACCATGTGTATGTGACAAATAAAATTTGATTTGATTTGATGTCTTGAGATGTTGCGTCAATATATCCACATAATTATCCTTGTTCATGATGCCATCTACTTTGTGAAATGCACCAGTCCCTCTTGCAGCAAAGCACCCCCACAACATGATGCTGCCACCCTTGTGCTTCACGTTTGGGATGGTGTTCTTTGTCTTGTAAGCCTTCCCCTTTTTCCTCCAAACATAACGATGGTCATTATGGCCAAACAGTTCTATATTTGTTTCATCAGACCAGAGGACATTTCTCCAAAAAGTACAATCTTTGACCCAATGTGCAGTTGCAAACCATAGTCTGGCTTTTTTTATGGTGGTTTTGGAGCAGTGGCTTCTTCCTTGCTGAGCGGCCATTCAGGTTATGTCGATATAGGACTCATTTTACTGAGGATATAGATACTTTTGTAACTGTTTCCTCCAGCATCTTCACAAGGCCCTTTGCTGTTGTTCTGGGATTGATTTGCACTTTTCGTGGTCCCATGGTGTTTACACTTGCAAACTATTGTTTGTACAGATGAACGCGGTACCTTCAGGCATTTGGAAATTGCTCTCAAGGATGAACCAGACTTGTGGAGGTCTACAATTTCCTTCCTGAGGTCTTGGCTGATTTATTTAGATTTTCCCACAATGTCAAGATAAGAGGCTCTGAATTTGAATGTAGTCCTTGAATACATCCACAGGTACACCTCCAATTGACTCAAATGATGCCAATTAGCCTATCAGAAGCTTCCAAAGCCATGACATCATTTTCTGGAATTTTCCAAGCTGTTTAAAGGCACAGTCAACTTAGTGTATGTAAACTTCTGACCCACTGCAATTGTGATACAGTGAATTATAAGTGAAATAATCTGTCTGTAAACAATTGTTGGAAAAAATGACTTGTGTCCTAACCGACTTGCCAAAACTATAGTTTGTTAACAAGAATTTTGTGGAGTGGTTGAAAAACGAGATTTAATGACTCCAACATAGGTGTATGTAAACATCTGACTTCAACTGTATACAGGCTACAGTCCTATATAATTCTGTGCTTGACGTGAGAAATCTACTGTATACAAAACCATGTTTGCACACATCATGCACTAGAATAGTGATTTTTGACAGAGCATCTTCTCAGGGCACTGGGATTTAGGAGAGCAGTGAGTTTTCTCCCTGCAGTCACTGAGTCTCATTAACTTCCTGACTATGTGCCAGCCACTACAAACAAGTGCAATTAGTGAGAGTGAGGCCTTGCCAAGTCCTTACAGAACACATCTCCCTAGCCCTCCACTCTGCTGTCAGACTCTTCTTGTTTGTGACCACAGGGCCACCTGTCACTGTCTGGCCCCTAATGATCCCTTTTATGAGTCCCAATTCCTAACAGATATTCATGTAAAACTCTGGTCCATGATGTTAGTGGGGCTTGCTAATGCTGAGCCTGTGAAGGAAAACACACTCACACCCAGGACCAGAGCTAATATGAATATAATATTTATAGATACGTGCCAGGAAAATAGATGGGTTTGATCTCCCAAGGCCCCCTACTCAGCCTTAACTCAGTCTAACCTGTCATGAAAGTATTGAATCGAACAGGCATGTGGAGTTACCCCTGGGCCGTATACAGTACATACCCATAACTCCCTACTGGGGCAGCTTTCAGTGAATTTTGAATTATTTAGAGGTGAGCTGTTGTAGTGGTTTCATTATGAGATGTGTTGGCAGTACATTCAGCTAGCCAGCCTCGCCATACATCAGAGCGGAGCTGAAGACAGGTATAGACTAGTAATGTCTCACTCTCTCCCTCTAGTTCATTGTATTCAGCCCATTGAAAAGAGGACCATGATGTGAGTGCAAAATAAGCAGCCTATAGGGAAGTCAAAGTCCTGGCAGTGTGGTGCAAGACAACAACCTCTCTCTCAATGTCAGCAAGACAAAGGAGCTGATCGTGAACTACAGGAAAACGGAGGGGCGAGCACGCCCCTATTTACATCGACAGGGCTGTAATGGAGTGGGTCGACAGCTCCAAGTTCCTCAGTGTCCACATCACTAAGGAATTAACATGGTCCACACTCACCAACACAGTTGGGAAGAGGTCACGGCAGCTTTTTCCCCTCGGGAGGCTGAAAAGATTTGCCATCGCCCCTCAGATCTTTAAAAGTTTTTCAGCTTCACCATTGAGAGCATCTTGACTGGCTTGCATTACAGCTTGGTACATAAATAAAAAAATAAAATATATCCCATTTAGCAGACGCTTTTGTCCAAAGCGACTTACAAGTCGGCTGGGGCCACTACTTTTACACATGGGTGGCCCTAGCGGGAATCGAACCCACGATGCTTGGCGTTGCAAGCGCCATGCTCTACCGACTGAGCCACACAGGACCCATATCTGGTACAGCAAATGCAAGGCACAAGACCGCAAGGCGCTACAGAGGGTAGTGACTACAGCCCAGTACATCACTGGGGCTAAGCTCCCTGTCATCCAGGACCCCTTTCAAAAGACTCCAGCCACTCAAGCAGTAGACTGTTCTCTCTGCTACAGCGTAGCAAGCAGTACCAGTGAAGCAAGTCTTTAACCAACAGGACCCTGAACAGCTTCTACTACCTAAGCCATAAGACTGATAAAACAAATGGCTACCCAGACTACCTGCATTGACCCTTTTTGACTCTATGCACACACACTGGACACACTCACACACACTCACACTGACATCCCAACACACACATACACACACATAGCACACGCACGCATGCATGCATACTGGCACCACACACCCACGATCACACACACGTTCACACTCACCATATGCTGCTGCTACTGTCTGTTATCTGGATTATCTTGTTGCCTAGTCACTTTACTCCTGCCTAACTGAACATAGATATGAGTGTTGGGGGGAAAAATATACAGTTACATATCAGGATACATCTTTTTTAACATATCGTGTCTTTTGAACAAATCTGAGTATGATTTTTGCTGTACCAGCAACAAAACTCCAGTATTTTTCCTTCATAGCTGATTCTCCATCTTCTTTTTAAATTGGGAGCCAATTAGTTTTCAGCACTTTCATTTCCATGACTGATCAACGCTTGTTTTCTCGTGGCTGTCTTGTCTCTCCGCGGCAGACATATGGTGAGCAATACGTTTGGAACATCAAATGGCAATAAAATCTAAATATTGATTTGCAATACATAGAATCGCAATACATATCATATCGGCACCTAAGTATCGCGATCACATTGTACCGCGGATTTATTCCTCGTGTCACTATATACATTTTTCATCACATTTTGTATCATTATCTTAACTCTACATTGTTTGACAAAGGACAGGTAGTCAAGCATTTCACTGTTAGTTGCCTGTTGTTTATGAAGCATGTGACAAATAAAAGATGTGTTTGATTTGAAAATAGGCTACCACACTTGCCTTTTTGGATGACCTCCAGCCAATGGGGGGCATTCTCATGTGCATCAGTTAAAATGTGCATCTAGGCCACACACTTACGAGGACGGTTCTGTCACTGTCAAGAGTGTTCACACAAACAAGGTTGGTGTAGAGTGAGGGAAAGGGTGAGCATGTCACACACACACACACACACACACACACACACACACACACACACACACAGAGGTCACACACACACAGAGGGCCAGATTTGTATTCTGCTCCTAATCCAGAGAAGATTTAGAATAAATCATGTTCCTTCCTACTGAGACTACATGTCCGTCAATAGGATTTCCGCTCTACTCACCAGCTGCCTGAGCAGTCACTGCACAGCACTGGGCTTTAAAAGTCCCAGAGTATTTGTTAAACACGTATCGGAGCTATCCTTCTACTTATCAAAGACAGATAAAGCCCAAGCAGGGTGCTGGCCAGACTCTCCTGAAACCGCCTAAAACTATGTTTGCAAACTGGAATCATTCATGAAAACCAGAGAATAAGGCCTGTAAGAACTGCAGTCCAGTGGTTTTACATAACATAATTTTTTTTTAGATTAAACAGCAAGGGCTGGCTGAGGAACTGTACTCATCGCAATGTGTTCGGCTAATGAAAGGATTTGTACAACAAACATACCTTGATTGTCAGATATGTAAGAGATTCACTGACACCGAATGACCATTTGGGGGGTCTTTGGTATCTCTTATGTTATCATAAGGAAAGCGTTTGTCAGTTTGCTGCTAAACATTTTAAACAGCATGCCTACATTTGTATACAAAACTGACTCTAGTCATTTCCAAAATGTGCAATGAGCTAAATCATTTCCTTTGTCCCTGCAGTTGAAGTCTATCATCTTCATGGATCCCAGAGAGCTGGAGATACCACATGGCGGGGTTGGTCGGACACATACACACACAGCAGTTAGCCTAGCGGTTAGAGCGTTGGGCCTAGTGCTGGGCAATATGGACAAAATCCATATTGCAATAAATAATTATAGCTAATTTGTGTGGTAATGATAAATAGGTTACATTTATGACATCATTATGCAGCATCCTTTAAAGTATTACTACTGGTTTGATGGTTGTAGCTGTTCTTTTTCCCATTGGCAATCACCCATATTAGCTAACGCATTTAATTTCAAACGTCATATTTCTCTAGTATTGGCTACTTATCATAATGAATGATATTAGTATGGTCCGTGTCGATCATTTCCGGTTTATCATCCCAGCTCTAGTTCGGCCAGTAACCAAAAGGTTGCGAGTTCAAATCCCAAAGCAGACAAGGCGAAAGATCTGCCGATGTGCCCTTGAACAAGGCACTTAACCCTAATTGCTCCAGGGTTGCCGTTGATAATGGCAGACCCTGGCCATGACCCCACTCCCCAAGGGTGTCTCAGAGGGAGTTAGGCAGGGAGGATATGCAAAAAAAACGCATGTTCTATTCACACATGTGTATAATGCACACTTGTACACTTGTACATCTGTGAAATGGGACAAATATAAGCACCCACCAAATTATTATTATTATTACTGTTATTAATAGGAATCACTTTCAAGTAATAAGATCTCACCTTGAAATAAGTGAATTGCCTCAGATAATGATCAGTGTGTCTTGGCTTGAATCCATGAGATGTACATATTTGTACATAATGTGAATATCAACTAAACTTGTGTTCGATTGACGCTACACATAACTGAATATGGGGTTTATTAACTGAGCTTGACACATTTGTAATGAGACTAAGTATATGAGGCTCCTATGCATGCATGCTATACTTCTCTGAGAGTTGTCTTAACAGCGTTCATATTGGTTTGAGCATGTGCTGAACTCGATTTTTTTTCACCTTTATTTAACCAGGTAGGTTAGTTGAGAACAAGGTCTCATTTACAACTGCGACCTGGCCAAGATAAAGCGTAGCAATTCGACACATACAACAACACAGAGTTACACATGTTCGGGACATTGGTATTGCTGTGATAAGATGAGGCAACTTCAAAAACCTATGAAACAGTTCATCTTAGCATTCATGGTGTAGTAGCCAGGGTCATGATGGAAGGATGTCAATACAAGATGCATCATTGGGAGTCAATTAATAAAAGCACCATGAATGGTTGGCTAAATCTTAATAAAAAAATTCTTCAAAGTGTGCCTATCTGAAGAGATCAATACATCTCACGTCTTTTCAAACCAAACGAATCCCTTGCATTATGGCATCAGTTCTGTTTTGCATGATGACGGATCTGTTGCATCCATCACGCAGTTGAAACAGACTCAACTGGAAAATAAGCACTCCATCTCTACACAAATGCAATGCATCAAAATCAGTATTAGCGTATACCATCCTACCTCCTCTCCTTCCTTTGAAGCTGTCATTGTGGAATCTTGATTTTCGGACCTCCTCGGTCAGATGGACTCGATAATGTGTGCAATGTATGCACAGCCCTTTCGGGGTAGCTACGTATCAACCCAGAGAATGGCGAGGGGCTTGACACACAACACAATCGAGAAATGTTAACCCAAGTCAAGTAGGGGCATCACGATTTCAAGAAATCTACTGGCGCTCGCATTTCAAAGAAGCATATATGAAGAAAAGGTACCCCCCCCCCTCCCCAGTCTATCAAATATCCCCTATCTCTTTCAAGCAGGGGAAAGCACGCAATATCCTGAGAAAGAAAGTATGTGGGGTGTTTGTTGCTAACGCTGTAAACATCCACGACCACGAGTAGAAATATCCCCCGCTCACATGACAATAAAAGAGACAAACACTCGGCAAAGGGGGCGGGAAAATAATACACTTCGTGTTCATGACAAGAGTTTTCAGAGTACTGGATACAATTAGACTGGCAAGAGGTTCTGTCATTGGTGTGATGTGTCTATTCTTTGTATCATAATCCAGTTTAGTGTAAGTGTGAGTTTGAATAAATTCGTCTCGCACTTTGAAGGATACAGCGCTCAATGTGAGCTGTCCATGGTGCTGAAGTTCCAAACTACACTACGGCATTGTGCTTTGAGAGAATGGAGAGTTAGTCGTTCACTGAAGCAAACAAATCTAACAAACCAGAAATATTACAAGGAAAATTAGATATCCCCTACATGGACTTTGAGCAAATAATCTTGCCAGTCTTAAACCAGCGGCCTACAGTGCCTTTCATATGGCCTCCTGCCCATATTGGGCCCCTCAGATTATTTCTGTAAAAAAAAAAAAATATTATAGAAAAATATTTGATATTTTATTTAAAATACATTGTTGTTGTTTCTCTGTAGTAATATTAGCTTCTACCAATTTTATGAAGTTGGCTTTACAGTGGCTTGCGAAAGTATTCACCCCCCTTGGCATTTTTCCTATTTTGATGCCTTACAACCTGGAATTAATATGGATTTTGGGGGGGTTAGTATCATTTGATTTACACAACATGCCTACCACTTTGAAGATGCTAAATAATTTTTAATGTGAAACAAACAAGTAATAAGACAAAAATAACAGACAACTTGTGCATAACTGCCCCCCCCCCCACCCCTCCACCCAAAAGTCAATACTTTGTAGAGCCATATTTTGCAGCAATTACAGCTGCAAGTTTCTTGGTGTATGTCTCTATAAGCTTGGCACATCTAGCCACTGGGATTTTTTTCCCCATTCTTCAAGGCAAAACTGCTCCACCTCCTTCAAGTTGGATGGGTTCCGCTGATGTACAGCTATCTTTAAGTCATACCACAGATTCTCAATTGAATTGAGGTCTGGGCTTTGACTCAGCCATTCCAATAAATTTAAATGTTTCCCATTAAACCACTCAAGTGTTGCTTTAGCAGTATTCTTAGGGTCACTGTCCTGCTGGACGGTGAACCTCCATCCCAGTCTCAAATCTCTGGAAGACTGAAACAGGTTTCCCTCAAGAATTTACTTCTATTTAGCGCCATCCATCATTCCTTCAATTCTGACCAGTTTCCCAGTCCCTGCCGATGAAAAACATTCCCACAGCATAATGTTAATGTTAATGTTGGGAATGGTGTTTTTGAGGTGATGAGAGGTGTTGGGTTTGTGCCAGATATAGCATTTTCCTTGATGGCCAAAAAGCTAAATTTTAATCTCATTTGACCAGATTACCTTCTTCCATATGTTTGACATTTTGGCGAACACTAAGCGTGTCTGACTTTTTTCTGGTCACTCTTCCGTAAAGCCCAGCTTTGTGGAGTGTCCAGCATAAAGTCATCCTATGGACAGATAGATACTTCAATCTCCGCTGTGGAGCTTTGCAGCTCCTTCAGGGTTATCTTTGGTCACTTTGTTGCCTCTCTGATTAATGCCCTCCTTGCCTGGTCTGTGAGTTTTGGTAGGTTTATTGTGGTGCCATCTTCTTTCCATTTTTGAATAATGGATTTAATGGTGCTCTGTGGGATATTCAAAGTTTCAGATATTATTTTATAACCCAACCCTGATCTGTACTTCTTCACAACTTTGTCCCTGACCTGTTTGGAGAGCTATTTGGTCTTCATGGTGCCTCTTGCTTGGTGCTGCCCCTTGCTTAGTTGTGTTGCAGACTCTGGGGCCTTTCAGAACAGGTGTATATATACAGAGACCATGTGGCAGATCATGTGACACTTAGATTGCACACAGGTGGACTTTAATTAAGTATGTGATTTCTGAAGGTAATTGGTGTCACGCCCTAGCCTTAGTTATCTTTGTTTTCTTTATTATTTTGGTTAGGCCAGGGTGTGACATGGGTGATGTATGGTTTTTGTCTCATCTAGGGTGTTTGTACTGTCTAGGGTTTTTTGTAGATTTATGGGGTTGTGTTCATGCTAGGTGTTTATGTAAGTCTATGGTTGCCTAGATTGGTTCTCAATCAGAGGCAGGTGTTTATCGTTGTCTCTGAATGGGAACCATATTTAGGCAGCCATGTTCTTTGGGTATTTTGTGGGTGATTGTTTCCTGTGTCAGTGCCACACGGGACTGTTTCGTTGCCAGTTCACTTTATTATTTTGTATTTGCGTTCATGTTTAGTTTTTCTTATTAAAAACCATGGACACCTACCACGCTGCATATTGGTCCGATCCTTGTTTCACCTCTTCAGAGGAAGAGGAGGAAATCTGCCGTGACAATTGTTTGCACCAGATCTTATGTAGGGACTTCATGGGAAAGGGGGTGAATACCTATGCACGCACAACTTTACTGTCTTTTATTTTTTTTTATTTTATGATTTTAATTTTAATTTCCCTTCACCAATTTGGACTATTTTGTGTATGTCCATTACATGAAATTCAAAGAAAATCTATTTAAATTACAGGTTGTAATGCAACAAAATTGTAAAAATGCCAAGGGGGATGAAAACTTTGCAAGGCACTGTAGCTAGCCCAGATAGGCTCCAAATCTCCCAACCTCATAACTAGGTAACAATAAGCCATTTCAGGCTATCAATCAAGCTAGAGTGGCTAGCTTGTCTAACTATCCTGCAGGCAAGGTCGGTAGACTTTAGAAAAGCAAGCAAATTACTAAATGCACTAAATAGGACTCACATTCCTGTTAATCCTTTGCCCAGATATTATATTTTTGACATAGAATTAAGCATGATGAGTATGGCTCTAGATTACAGGAAGATGCTGTTTCAGGTGTTTGAAAAATCTCCAGCCTGAGTTAATGATGCAGATTGCAGCGTTCCTTTATCTGCTGCACTGCCAAGCAATCATGGTCCACATAGCGGTTCTCAGAATAGCCATCCATCCCCGGTCCTGTTGAATGACTCTGAGTCATACGCGGGCCTGCATATTCTTCACAACATCATTACTCTTCCAAATGAGTGCCATGTCCTGCAAGATTATAATTGTGATTTACAAATTGGTACAAATTCCCTGCTGCTCACAAACACAGGGCTGAGTTGTCATTGAGTTAGTGTTGAAGGTGTGTGTTTTTGGCATGGTGTGGGTGTGTACCAGAGAGAGAGAGAGAGAGAGAGAGAGAGACCCCTTAAGTTTTTCCACATTTTGTTACATTACAGCCTTATTCTAAAATGGATTAAATAAAAGAAATGCCCCCAGCAATCTACACACAATACCACATAATGACATCGCGCAACCTGTTTTGAAAGGCACACAACTGTCTACATAAGGTCCTACAGTTGACAATGCATGTCAGAGCAAAAACCAAGCCATGAGGTTGAAGAAATTGTCTGTAGAGCTCCGAGACAGGATTGTGGCGAGGCACAGATCTGGGGAGAAGGGCCTTGGTCAGGGAGGTGTTCAAGAACCCGATGGTCACTCTGACAGAGCTCTATAGTTCTGCTGTGGAGATGGGAGAACCTTCAAGAACAACCATCTATGTAGCACTCCACCAATCAGGCCTTTATGGTAGAGTGGACAGATGGAAGTCACTCCTCAGTAAAAGGCACATGACAGCCCACTTGGCGTTAGCCAAAAGGTGCATAAAGACTCTCAGACCATAAGAAACAAGATTCTTTAGTCTGATGAGACCAATAAATAACTTTTTGTCCTGAATGCCAAGCATCGTGTCTGGAGGAAACCTGGCACCATCCCTACAGTGAAGCATGGTGGTGGCAGCATCATGCTGTGAGGATGTTTTTCAGCGGAAAGGACTGGGAGACTAGTCAGGATCGAGGCAAAGATGAAGGGAGCAAAGTACAGAGAGATCCTTGATGAAAACCTGCTCCAGAGCGCTCATGACCTCAGACTGGGGCGAAGGATTACCTTCCAACAGGACAACGACCCTAAACACACAGTCAAGACAGCACAGGAGTGGCTTCGGGACAAGTCTCTGCATATCCTTGACTGGCCCAGCCAGAGCCTGGACTTGAACCCGATCGAACATCTCTGGAGAGACCTGAAAATAGCCAAACAGCAACGCTCCCCATCCAACCCATTCATTTATGAAAATGTGATATTTAGCAAATCATTCTAAAAACCTGTTTTTGCTTTGTCATTGTGGGGTATTGTGTGTAGATTGATGAGGGGGGAAACAACTTTTTAATCAATTTTAGAATAAGGCTGTAGCGTAACATAATGTGGAAAAAGTCAAGGGGTCTGAATACTAATCGAAGGCACTGTAGAAGAGATTGAGAGAGAGAGAAATCAAAAATATTGAGAGAGAGAGAGAGAAAATATTGAGAGAGAGAGAGAGAGAGAAAATATTGAGAGAGAAAATATTGAGAGAGAGAGAGAGAAATAGAAAATATTGAGAGAGAGAGAAATAGAAAATATTGAGAGAGAGAGAGAAATAAAAAATATTGAGAGACAGACAGACAGACAGACAGACAGACAGACAGACAGACAGACAGACAGACAGACAGACAGACAGACAGACAGACAGACAGACAGACAGACAGACAGACAGACAGACAGACAGGCAGACAGGAGAGAGAGACAATACTACTATGAGAAGACATCTCAAGAATAAGGAAAGTGATCCAACCCGCCAAATCCGTGTTAAAGTCCTCTAACTTACAAATACGACCAAAATATAATAATAACAGCCATGTTACATCAGTGATAGAACAGCAGCCAATGGGTGTGACTGAGATCGACCTTTAGATTTTATTCAAGCGCCCCTCTAAAAAATAAAAGGAGGAAGGAAAGGTAATCAACAGCCTGGGGATATTTTTCTTTAATTGGCTTTTTTGGAGTTGGGAGATACTGTATAAGTGACATTTTTGTTTACTTATTAAACTTGTATTTATTTCCAAATCAACATGATAATTCAATAACAGCAAAAAAAGAAACTACAACGTACAGCAGTTACAGATACACTGCAACAACACTACATTATTACAATCAACCAAAACACCCGAAGACCTCAGTGAATCCGTTCCTCTTCAGCGTTCTAAACTGCCCTGTTGGCACCGGGGATTCAAGATGTAACGGAGGTTTGTCAATTCTTCCAAAAAAGGGGATGCATTAAAGCTAAAGGCTGATGTTCCTAGGTTGGTAGAGACACCAGGGACCTCAAGAGTTAACCAACCCTTTGAGTGGATTTGGTGCCTTCTATTTGTATACTTTAACAGAGCAGTGAGATACGTCGGACGCTTGTGCAGCAGAGCTTTGTAAACAAAAAGGGAGAAATAGATTGATCTACGGGAATTCATAGAGGTCCAGCCGACTTTCTGATAAAGGATGCAGTGATGAGTATTATACCTGGCGCCTGTGATAAAGCAAAGCACGCTATTGTGCACCGTATCCAGCGGTTTTACAGTAGTGGCTGCTGCGTTCTGATAAATGGTGTCACCATAATCAAGAGCTGGCAGGAAGGTTTCCTGTACAATCTGCTTCCTGCTGTTAAGGGAGAGGCATGATCTATTTCTATAAAATAAGCCTACTTTAACTTCAGCTTCTTAATTAGTTCATCTGTGTGTTTTTTTTTATTGCAGCTCTAACACAGCCTTGTCAGCAGTAGGGGCAATAGTGTACATAACAGTTTCGTGTGCATACAGATGAATGTTACCAATTTTTGCAGATAGACCAATATTATTTAAATAAATAGTAAAGACGACATGTCCCAAAATTACCTTTAGTAATATTGAGGTAACTTGACTTATGGTGCTGGTCGAGGCCCATTTCAGACAGCCTCCGAATGAGTAGGGGATGGTTGACAGTATCAAAGGCCTTGGATAGGTCTATGAATATGGCAATTTAACACATAATTTAAGACAAGCGTAGCTTGTCTATAACCAGTCTATAACCAGACTGGTGCACATTAAGCACATCATTTGGAATGAGCAGGGGAAGAGAGAGAGAAATCAAAACCACTCTCCCATTAAATATTTAAACAGAGAAATCAGAGACTGTGTGTGTGTGCGTGTGTGTGTGAGTGTGTGTGTGTGTGTGTGTGTATGTGTGCATTCGTGTGTGCATGCGTGCGTGTTTAAATGGTCTTCGCTCTGACTCAAGGAGAGGTGTTACCTCCCCTAGAGTGCTGAAGTTCAGTCATATCCTCTAGACTGGACAGAGTCCACGTTGCGTCGTTCTATTCTAAATGAACATGTATAGGGAGCCTTCCTCCCTTCTCTTCTTACTCATGCCCTGACTAATTGAGGCAATTTACATGGCGAACATCCAAAGAATACAATGCAAAACAATCACGTATGAATATCTTGCTGTGGCAATTTGAAACACCGTAATCATGATAGCTCAATTTGAATTGAGCTTGATGTGTAGGCTACACCATTTCTAGATAGTTGATGAGTAGGGTTCGTCTATAGCTCCAGGTGGTTTTCTAAGTGTGATATCCTGGTATTTTTAGCCTGGTGTGCTCTCCCAGTGGGGAAGAGGCTGGGGTAGGGCAGGAGTCTCGTCTGTCTATTAGGATTGTAGGTCATAGGAAGCGACTCAAACGAGAGCTTGCAAGATCCAACTCTGTGTCCTAAGGGGTGTCGCCACTTAGTCTCTACTTATTTTTTTTGTTGCCAAGAATTTTCACACTGATCTTTGGTTGGGCAATTTCAAAAGGCATATTATCATTGTGGAGAGACAAATGCCCTATAATCTTCATTTTCATTCCTCTCTTGTAGAAGGAGAAGACACAATCTCAATGTGGTACTCACGGCCCAGAGCTCCGCTGATGTCAGTAATCAAATATTCTCATCTGAAATACTCTCAAATGGCCGACCTCCAGGGACGTATTCCAAATAACACCCTATTCCCTATTTAGTGTGCTACTTTTGACTCGGGCTGCATAGGGTTCTGGTCAAAAGTAGTGCACTATATAAGGAATGCCATCCAGAAGTTCCTAACCACTAGGTCCCAAATGAGAGCCTGTAAGACTGTGTTCCGGAAGACAATGCACAGACAATATTATCTCGCCGGAGGCTGTCGATCTCTCAATCTCAATTACGGCTGCAGATTATCGTCTCATAACTCAATCCTGCATTAACCAGACTAGGCCCCACACACGGGCCTACTTCTCCACTCTGAGGCACGGTGTCAGAGTGCATCAACCACATTCACTTATTAAACAGAAGCCTACAGTAGGGATGAAAACAGCAAAGCACTCAGACACCTGGTCTGAGGACTGCATGAACTCTGAAACAGGTTACGTTGCCTTCTATCCAGAGGTAGACACTAGAGAGGAGGAACAAGACAAGAGTCCTCGTCAAGTCGTCTGTTATTATAGCAATAGACTGACCTAGCCAACAAGCCTTTCCTCTGAATACTTAAACAGGCAGTGGACATGTACTGGAAGACAATGAGCATGGTTGAGTCGGGATGTGCTGCCCACAGGCTAGCCTCGGCCTTTGAAAACCAAGCCCAAATACACCAGTGTAGAGAGTCGGCGCTAGACCACAAACTGAACACACAGTGCTACAGTTACAATGGGTGTGTCCCAATAATTCTCCTTTCTCCTGAAGTGTGCACTCGTTCACTACTTTCCAAAAATCAAAAACCCTTGTATGGGGTGGAGGCACAGGCTAGTGGGAGCTTACACCATATTTCTTGTATCGGCCATTTCCCTTTCAAATCAGTGAAGGGAAGTGAAGTGCACACTTCGGGAGGGAGGAGAGATAATTGGGACATAGCCCCATTTCCTCACATAAGCACTATAGTCAGTGAACCAACTCAGAAGGAGATTGTCGGAGCGCCAGCTACACCGACTATAACCCTGACTTTATCTACTGCGTGCGGTTAATGATAAGGTGTAGTGGTATACAGAGAATTACACTCAAAATCATAGATAGACGGATAGAAATATGAGGAAGTTTCAACTATTCTCTACCCACTCCTGCTGGCACTAATAAATGCACAGGTCAATTGTTTTTTTGACCCAGGTTGCCCCGACCATTTGAACAAATAGCCCAGCTCCACCAAACACGGTTAAGCACAGCTAACATTTACATCAGTATACAGACCATTTAAAAGGTTAACTATTATGTGGTGATGATCTGCGGTGATTAAAGAAATCTAATGAAGCAAATGAGAAAAATAGAAGAAGATAAACATGCCACTATGATTAATCTTCGCCCAGAGCCAGTTGACATAATGATGCATTATAACAGGGAACTGAATTAAGGCTAACGAACATGAAACGTAATAGCCAAAGTAGCTGAAGTACACAACTGGCAAAGGTACGTCAACAGCATAGTGATAATCGCTTCAAACATTACATTTACATTGCAGTCATTTAGCAGATGCTCTTCTCCAGTGTGACTTACAGTAGTGAGTGCATGCATTTTCATTTTCTTTTTTCTCCATACATATTGGACATTGACATCTACTTAGAATATTAAAGGCATATTGGTGTTCAACAGCTATCTATGTATGTCAGTGCAGGGACACAATTATCTCTGGGATAGAACAAGTAAAGCACTGACACACTTCAGATCCCTCAGGGTCTGTGTCTATATTTCATATGGCCTGTCTCTCCTAGGGATACATAACAGCCATAGGGTCTGTGTCTATATTTCTCATGGCCCTCTCTCTCACAGGGATCCATGCCAGCCACCGGGTCTGTGTCTATATTTCTCATGGCCCTCTCACTCACAGGGATCCATGCCAGCCACAGGGCCTGTGTCTATATTTCTCATGGCCCGCTCTCTCCCAGGGATCCATCCTAGCCACAGGGTCTGTCTATATTTCTTATGGCTCTCTCTCTCACAGGGACTCATACCAGCCACAGGGCCTGTGTCTATGTTCCTCATGGCCCTCTCTCTTCCAGGGATCCATATCAGCCAAGCACTGGAGTCTTACCCTTCACATCCCCTCCCCCTGTCCTCCTCCTCTGTCCTGCTCTTAATCCAGCATCCCTCCAGGGACTTCAGCCTGTATGGTAGAAAGACTGGACGCTTATGAGAAAACAGTCTCTAAACCCCTTCCGACATACTGGGGAAAGGGGATGGGAGAGGGAGTAAGTGGGGTGTTGAGATCCGTCATACACACTTCACCTCTTTAAAGTCGTCCTCAGTCATCTTTGGACGCGTTGTCGAAATATTTCCACCATTCAAATCATCCCATCAGGGCGTTTTTTTCTTAGATGCCGTGACTCAGGACAGGACAGGATATATGCTGATTTCCTCTCCCCTGTCCGGTGTAGATTTACTTCTAGCACTGAGCAGTTTCGCCTTCACGGTTGAGTAATTTGTCCAGAGGATAACACAGCCAGTAATGCAGTGCAATTTGTTTCAGTGCGATTCCAAACATTGCATCAGCGCCACTAATCTAGCCTGCACGTGTCACAGGGAGGAGCCCTGGCCTGGCCTCTTGATTTTATTTACATACACAGAAAGAATCCAGTAACTCAATATACATTACAACAAGACAACCAACCATCAAATCTCCCTTCTGTTCTGTTTACAAACATGCAGTGCAAGTAAGATTGATTATAATTCCATTGTGTTCTTCCACATCAAATTATTGAAAATTGTCCATATCACAATGTCCTGGTCTGGACGCTGATCCTCCTCTCCACCCCTAACTTCCCTTTCACAGTAAAACGAACAGGAACGAGAATGGCTAATAGCAGCATCTCAAAAGATGAGGCTGATGGGGAAGGTCTTTGCCCCCACTGACCCCTCCCTTGTTCAAGCTCCAGAACCCCCCCCCCCTCCCCTCCCCCCATTCTCTGTCTGCTCCTGGAGTGACATCACGGATCATGGAAGGCTCTACTTGTTTGGGCAAAGCTTTACTAATGAGGAATACACAGCGAAGGCTGCCAGGCAACATTGTATTTCCTATAGTGATGCTCTGGGGCTGGTTGCACCAGTTGGGCTTACACCTATCCCTGTTTATATTGACCTGACAGAATGGGGGAACAGAGTGGGGAAGCTATGGGCAACTACTAAACATATAATGTCCCCAATATTCACATAACACTTATTCCTATAATGTAAACTACAATGTTATGGATGGAACAAAATAAGGATTATTGATTAATTGACATAACACCAACAAACACCAACAAATCGATTTCAAGATTTACTCAGTTTACAATTCAAGGAGTCAACTTCTGTTTGCCCACAGTTTCTCAACTCCCTTGAATTTCTCTCTTGGAACAGAGACATCCTGAACACCCAAAACCTTGGTGAAACTTACAGCCTTGTACATGAATTAAATCCAGTTGGATTTTAATAGATGTTATGAGGCACATTCTGAGTCAGCCCAAATCTACGGACAATGACAATAACACAAACAAACAGGAAGTATAGGTCAATCTAAGGTGAAGATTTACATATTCCCACATATAGTCTATTACAGCCTATGTTTACACAGAGTTCTAGGTGTATTGAAGCCAGAAAACTGGTACTGTATATGAAGTTTAAGGTTGATATAACAGTCTGGTACTCCAGTCTATCAGCACACTATCCACAGAGCATTCCTTCCTGTTCCAGAACCTCTTGTAGAACTGATGAATACAGCCTCCTGTCATAACTCTGTGGAACAACTGTATAACAACTCCCAAAGATGTCCATTTATTCAACAAGAGCACCTAGCTGAGGGCTTTACATTTCCTCACAGATTGCTGCGAAATTGTCCATGTCTTGTTGGATTGTCTAGAAAGAGAATGTGGGTTACTTCAGCCTTTGATGTTCTCCACAATGATTTCATGAGCAGGGATGTTGGGTGACCACAGGACGTTTCATATTTTTGTTTACCCTAAAGGGTAACCTTGTATCCCATCAGTCCCCTGTCCCTGGCCTGTACACTGTGAAATTACATAATTATCTTCCTCAATGTTGGTTGAGTTTACTTCAGCCATAAAGATGTAGTTCACTTTGATGGCAGTATAAATAAGATAGCGTTACCCTCTAGTGGTCAAGCATGAGATGTGCATGTATGACACTCATACAGCAAGGATGATTTCAATATAATGCATTACCACGAGGCGACAGTATTATCAGTATTATCTGCCTGAGTTCTCTTTCTCTACGTTTTCACTCTATCTGATCGAAGTGACATGGTCTGTGGATCTGTACAGTGTGTCAACTGTTGACTATGATACACAGCTTTTTAATGCGCTCCTGAGTGGCGCAGGGGTTTAAGGCACTGCATCTCAGTGCAAAAGGTGTCACTACAGTCCCTGGTTCAATTACAGGCAGTATCACATCTGGCTGTGCTTGGGAGTCCCATAGGGCGGTGTGTAATTGGTCCAGTGTCACTGGGGTAGGCTGTCATTGTAAATAAGGACTTGATCTTAACTAACCTGCCTAGTTAAAAAATATATATCTTGATATCACCTGTTAATCAAATCAAAGTTTATTTGTCACGTGTGCCGAATACAACAGATGTAGACCTTACAGTGAAATGCTTACTTACAGGCTCTAACCAATAGTGTGGGGAAAAAAAGGTGTGTGCGTGCGTGCAAAGAAATAAAACAACAGTAAAAATACATTTGAAAATAAGAGTAGCAAGGCTATATACAGACACCGGTTAGTCAGGCTTATTGAGGTAGTATGTACATGTAGGTATAGTTAAAGTGACTATCCATAAATGATGAACAGAGAGTAGCAGTAGCGTAAAAGGAGGGGTTGGCGGGAGGTGGGAGGTGGGACACAATGCAGATAGCCCAGTTAGCCAATGTACGGGAGCACTGGTTGGTCGGGCCAATTGAGGTAGTATGTACATGGATGTATGGTTAAAGTGATTATGCATATAAGATAAACAGAGAGTAGCAGCAACGTAAAATAGGAGTTGGGGGGCACACAATGCAAATAGTCCACACAGTAAATATACAATAAATAAAAAAAACTCTGTACCAAACATGATCGTGAATTCAGTAGTCATCATAGTAAGTATTTAACACCTAGTTTACAGTTTAGCTTTAAGTTAAAAAATATTGCAAAGTAGACAAAATGCATCGCATTTCTAAGTAGTTTGTAGTGAAACAATAAATAAATAAAAACTTTGAGAGAACAAAAGGATCAACTATGTCCAGTCCATATTAAAAATGTCAGAATATGATGAGAGAACAACATTAGGACAGCCAAATATCAGCAATTGGTTACCATTGGTTACCTGTTCAGAAGTCTTATGGCTTGGGGGTAAAAACTGTTGAGAAGCCTTTTTGTCTTTTTGCCATGCGGTAGTAGAGAGAACAGTCTATTACTGGGGTGGCTGGGGTCTTTGACAATTTTTAGGGACTTCCTCTGACTCCGCCTGGTGTAGAGGTCCTGGATGGCAGGCAGCTTTGCCCCAGTGATGTATTGGGCCGTAAGCACTACACTCTGAAGTGCCTTGCGGTCGGAGGCCGAGCAATTGCCGTACCAGGCAGTGATGCAACCGATCAGGATGCTCTCGATGTTGCAGCTGTAGAACCTTTTGAGGATCTCAGGACGCATGCCAAATCTTTTTAGTTTCCTGAGGGGGAAAGGCTTTGTCCTGCCCTCTTCACGACTGTCTTGGTGTGTTTGGACCATTCTAGTTTGTTGTTGATGTGGACACCAAGGAATTTGAAGCTCTCAACCTGCTCCACTACAGCCCCGTTGATGCGAATGGGGACGTGCTCGGTGTTCCTTTTCCTGTAATACATAATCATCACCTTACCTTAGTCTTGGTTACTTTGAGGGACAGGTTGTTATTCTGGCTCCACCCGGCCAGGTATCTGACCTCCTCCCTATAGGCTGTCTCGTCGTTGTTGGTGATCAGGCCTATCACTGTTGTGTTGTCTGCAAACTTTATGATGATGTTGGACTCGTGCCTGGCCATGCAGTCATGGGTGAACAGGGAGTACAGGGGGGGACTGAGCACGCACCCCTGGGGAGTTCCAGTGTTGAGGATCAGTGTGGCAGATGTGTTCCTACCTACAAACACCACCTGGGGGCGACCCGTCAGGAAGTCCAAGATCCAGTTGCAGAGGGAGGTGTTTATTCCCAGATTATTTGCTTAGTGATGAGCTTTGAGGGTACGATGGTGTTGAACTCTGAGCTGTAGTCAATGAATAGCATTCTCACATAGGTGGTCCTTTTAACCAGGTGGGAAAGGGCAGTGTGGAGTGCAATAGAGATAGCATCATCTGTGGATCTGTTTGGGCGGTATGCAAATTGGAGTGATTCTAGGGTTTCTGGGATAATGGTGTTGATGTGAGCCATTACCAGCCTTTCAAAGCACTTCATGGCTACAGACGTGAGTGCTATGGGTCTGTAATCATTTAGGTAGGTTCCCTTTGTGTTCTTGGACACAGGGACTATGGTGGTCTGCTTGAAGCATGTTGGTATTACAGATTCAATCAGGGACATGTTGAAAATGTCAGTGAAGACACCTGCCAGTTGGTTAGCACATGTCCTGGTAATCCGTCTGGCCCCGCAGCCTTGTGTATGTTGACTTGTTTAAAGGTATTACTCACGTCGGCTATGGAGAGAGTAATCACACAGTTATCCGAAACAGCTGATGCTCTCATGCATGCCTCAGTGTTGCTTGCCTCGAAGCGAGCATAGAAGTGATTTAGCTCGTCTGGTAGGCTTGTGTCACTGGGCAGCTCGCGGCTGTGCTTCCCTTTGTAGTCTGGAATAGTTTGCAAGCCCTGCCACATCTGATGAGCTTCGGAGCCGGTATAGTATGATTCAATCTTAGCCCTGTATTGATGCTTTGCCTGTTTGATGGTTCGTCGCAGGTCATAGCGGGATTTTTTGTAAGCTTCCGGGTTAGAGTCCCGCAACCTGAAAGGAGCAGCTCTACCCTTTAGCTCAGTGCGAATATTGCCTGTAATCCATGGCTTCTGGTTGGGGTATGTATGTACAGTCACTGTGGGGATGACGTCCTCAATGCACTTATTGATAAAGCCAGTGACTGATGTGGTGTACTCCTCAATGTCATCGGAAGAATCCCGGAACATGTTCCAGTCTGTGATAGCAAAACAGTCCTGTAGTTTAGCATCTGCTTCATCTGACCATTTTTTTATAGACCGAGTCACTGGTGCTTCCTGCTTTAATTTTTGCTTGTAAGCAGGAATCAGGAGGACAGAGTTGTGGTCGGATTTAACAAATGGAGGGCGAGGGAGAGCTTTGTATGCATCTCTGTGTGTGGAGTACAGGTGATCTTGAATTGTTTTCCCCCTGGTTGCACATTTAACATGTTGATAGAGATTTGGAAGAACTGATTTAAGTTACCCTGCAGTAAAGTTGCTGGCCACTAGGAGCAACACCTCTGGGTGAGTGGTTTCCTGTTTGCTTATTTCCTTATACAGGTGACCGAGTGCGGTCTTAGTGCCCGTATCTGTTTGTGATGGTGGTAAATAAACAGCCATGAAAAGTATAGCTGAGAACTCTCTCGGCAAGTAGTGTGGCCTGCAATTTATCACAATATATTCTACTTCAGGCGATCAAAATCCAAAGACTTCCTTAGATTTCGTGCACCAGCTGTTGTTTACAAATATGCACAGACCACCCCCCCCCCCCTCGTCTCACCAGATTGTGCTGTTCTATCTTGCCGGTGCAGCGTAAATCCCGCTAGCTGAATATCCATGTCGTCATTCAGCCACAATTCCGTGAAACATAGGATATTACAGTTTTTGATGTCCCGTTGGCAGGATATTCGTAATCGTACCTCGTCTAGTCTATTGTCCAATGATTGCACATTGGCGAGTAATATTGACGGTAATGGCAGCTTTCCTTCTCGCCCTCTTCTGGTCCGGACGAGGCATCCGGCTCCACCTCCTCTGCGTCACTTCCTTATACGAATAATGGGGATGTCTGCCCTGCGGGTTGTTTGGAGAATATTGAGTCCTGCTTGTTGTTGTTGTTGTTGAAAACAGCTTTGTCTAATCCAAGGTGAGTGATCGCTGTCCTGATATCCAGAAGCTCTTTTCTGCCATAAGATATGGTTGCAGAAACATTATGTACAAAATCACTTACAAATATCGCAAAAAAACCCACATAATAGCACAATTGGTTAGGAGACCGTAAAACGGCGGCCATCTCCTCCGGCGCCATCAGTGTAGCGAAGGGGAGGAGACAGGTTAAAGAATGGTTTTTAAACCTTGAAAATAATTAATTGAGACATGGATTGTGTATGTGTGCCATTCAGAGGGTGACTGGGCAAGACAAAAGACTTAAGTGCCTTGGAACAGGGTATTGTAGTAGCTGTCAGGTGCACACACTGGTTTGAGTGTGTCAAGAACTGCAACGCTGCTGTGTTTTTTCACTCTCAACAGTTTCCTTTGTGTATCATAAGCGGTCCACCACCCAAAGGACATCCAGCCAACTTGACACAACTGTAAGAAGTATTGGAGTCAACACGGGCAAGCATCCCTGTGGAACACCTTCGACACCATGTAGAGTCCATGCCCCAATGAATTTAGGGTGTTCTGAGGGCTAAAGGGGGTGCAACTCAATGCCCCTGATGTTTTGTACACTCAGTGTACATATTGAGTAGATGAAACAAACTTGTGAGCAGGGTGTTAATATGTGAACTTGAAATTTCGTTACATCATCCGAATTACATCCTTTCTCATTTTGAGAAATGTCTTTGTTACCAAAGTGTCAACACTCAAACAAACACAAATTAGTTGCTGCCAATCTTGCAGTAAATCAAGCCCAAATAATACCATTATTTGGTCACATCTACCCTCCAAAACCTACTGTAGTCCACATTAGCATTTCTAGAGCAGAATTCTTGACAAGAATTCACACCATAAATCATGCATTTAAATGAGGGGATTAAAACTTGCATGTCACCCTCAGAGACAGCTTGTCTGCATAGAGTTAAACACTTCCTTGGGCAAATCCTAATAACACAGCTCTTTTGAGGATCATAGTTTTCCTTCTAGTTTTATTTGTCACATGCACAAGCACAGTGAAATGCTTAACTTGTAAGCTCTACCACACAGTACAGTATTCATTATAACAAATATATATATATATATATATATATATATATATATATATATATACATATATACATACACACACACTACCATTCAAAAGTTTGTGGTCACTTAGAAATGTATTATTTTTTGGTCCATTGAAATAACATCAAGTTGATCAGAAATACAGTGTAGACATTGTTAATGTTGTAAATGAATTTTGTAGCTGGAAACGGCTGATTTTTAATGGGATATCTACAGAGGCGTACAGAGGCCCATTATCAGCATCCATCACACCTGTGTTCCAATGGCACGTTGTGTTAGCTAATCCAAGTTTATCATTTTAAAAGGCTAATTTATCATTAGAAAACCCTTTTGCAGTTATGTTAGCACAGTTGAAAACTGTTGTCCTGATTAAAGAAGCAATAAAACTGGCCTTCTTTAGACTATTTGAGTATCTGGAGCATCAGTATTTGAGGGTTCGATTACAGGCTCAAAATGGCCAGAAACAAAGAACTTTCTTCTGAAATGCATCAGTCTATTCTTGTTCTGACAAATTAAGGCTATTCCATGCGAGAAATTGCCATGAAATGGAAGATCTTGCTGTGCACTACTCACTTCAAAGAACAGCGCAAACTGTCTCTAACCAGAATAGAAAGGGGAGTGGGAGGCCCCGGTGCACAAGTGAGCAAGAGGACAAGTACATTAGAGTGTCTAGTTTGAGAAACAAATGCCTCACAAGTCCTCAAATGGCAGCTTCATTTAATAGTACCCACAAAACACCAGTCTCAACGTCAACAGTGAAGAGGCGACTCCGGGATGCTAGACGAAAAAATAGCTTTTAAAAAAAAAACAAGGACGTTAGGGAGGGCTTGGCCGGTAGGGATATCCTTGTCTCATCGCGCACCAGCGACTCCTGTGGTGGGCTGGGCGCAGTGCGCGCAAACCAAGGTTGCCAGGTGCACGGTGTTTCCTCCGACACATTGGTACGGCTGGCTTCCAGGTTGGATGCACGCTGTGTTAAGAAGCAGTGCGGCATGGTTGGGTTGTGTATCGGAGGACGCATGACTTTCAACCTTCGTCTCTCCCGAGCCTGTATGGGAGGTGTAGCGATGAGACAAGATAGTAGCTAATAAACAATTGGATACCACAAAATTGGGGAGAAAACGGGGTAAAATTTAAATATATATATAAAAAAATATAAAAAAACAATGACATTTCTAAGTGACCCCAAACTTCCGAATGGTAGTGTATACAGTGGGGAGAACAAGTATTTGATACACGGCAGATTTTGTAGGTTTTCCCACTTACAAAGCATGTAGAGGTCTGTAATTTTCATCATATGTACACTTCAACTGTGAGAGACGAGAAATAAGAAATAAGAGCGGAAGCTATATGTGGGGTCAGTGCCAGTACCAAATTTACAATGTGCAGAGATACTTGAGTATTGAGGTAAATATGTACTATTTGTGGAACAATCTTCAAAATGTTCTTAAAATTTGTTGTTTGAAGGGTACTATGGTGTAGTCAATGAACAGAATTATCACATAGGTATCCCTCTTTTCCGGGTGGGAGAGGGCAGAGTGGAGTGCAAATTCTGGCGGTATGCAAATTGGAGTGGGTCCAGGATGTCTGGGATGATAGACTTGATGTGTAATGATCAGCCTTTCAAAGCACTTACAGATGTGAGTGCTACAGGGTCATTGTGGCAGGATGCCTTAAAGTTTTTGGGAACAGGAATGATGGTAGTCAGCTTGAAACGTGGGGATTACAGACTTGGAAAAGGAGAGTTTGGATTTGTCCGTGAAGACTCTGCCAGCTGGTCTGCACATGTCCTGAGGACATGCCCTGAGGACATGCCCTGGAATGTTGTCTGGCCCTGGCCCTGCGAGTATTGACCTGTTTAAAAACCTGACAAATGTGAGAAAGCTCTTATGTCCCTATACCCCTTCCAATATCACAGATGTGAATGTACAGTATATCTGTGGCAAATATGTTCTATATAATTCAGAGGTGAAGATAAACCAAAGAAAAAAAAATATATCTATATATACATACAGTTGAAGTCGGAAGGTTACATACACTTCAACCAAATACATTTAAACTCAGTTTTTCACAATTCCTGACATTTAATCTTCGTAAAAATTCCCTGTCTTAGGTCAGTGAGGATCACCACTTTATTTTAAGAATGTGAAATGTCAGAATAATTGTAGAGAATGATTTATTTCAGCTTTTCTTTCTTTCATCACATTCCCAGTGGGTCAGAAGTTTACATACACTCAATTAGTATTTGGTAGCATTGCCTTTAAATTGTTTAACTTGGGTTAAACGTTTGGGGTAGCCTTCCACAAGCTTCCTACAATAAGGTGCGTGAATTTTACCTGATTCCTCCTGACAGAGCTGGTGCAACTGAGTCAGGTTTGTAGGCCTCCTTGCTCGCACACGCTTTTTCAGTTCTGCCTAGAAATATTTTATAGGATTGAGGTCAGGGCTTTGTGATGGCCACTCCAATACCTTGACTTTGTTGTCTTTAAGCCATTTTGCCTCAACTTTGGAAGTATGCTTGGGGTCATTGTACATTTGGAAGACCCATTTGCGACCAAGCTTTCTTGTCTTGATATGTTGCTTCAATATACACACATCATTTTCCTGCCTCATGATGTCATTAATTTTATGAAGTGCACCAGTCCCTCCTGCAGCAAAGCACCCCCACAACAAGATGCTGCCACCCCCGTGCTTTACGGTTCGGATGGTGTTCTTTGGCTTGCAAGCCTCCCCCTTTTTCCTCTAAACATGACGATGGTCATTATGGCCAAACATTTCTATTTTTGTTTCATCAGACCAGAGGACATTTTTCCAAAAAGTACAATCTTTGTCCCCATGTGCAGTTGCAAACCGTAGTCTGACTTTTTTTATGGCGGTTTTGGAGCAGTGGTTTCATCCTTGCTGAGCGGCCTTTCAGGTTATTTATTTACATTTTTATTTTTTTATTTTACAAAGCAAGTCAGTTAAGAACAAATTCTTATTTTCAATGACGGCCAAGGAACAGTGGGTTAACTGCCTTGTTCAGGGGCAGAATAACAGATTTTTACCTTTCGGTTACAAGTCCAATGCTCTAACCACTAGGCTACCTTGCGCCATGTCAATATAAGACTTGTTTTACTGTGAATAGAGATACTTTTTTTACCTGTTTCCTCCATCATCAAGGTTCTTTGCTGTTGTTCTGGGATTGATTTGCACTTTTCACACCAAAGTACATTCATCTCTAGGAGACAGAACGCGTCTCCTTCCTGAGCGGTATGATGGCTGCGTGGTTCCATGGTGATTATAGTTGCGTAATATTGTTTGTACAGATGAATGTGGTACCTTCCGGCATTTGGAAATTGCTCCCAAGGATGAACCAGACTTGTGGACGTCTAAAATTATTTTCTGAGGTCTTGGCTGTTTTCTTTTGATTTCCCCATGATGTCAATCAAAGAGGCACTGAGTTTGAAGGTAGGCCTTGAAATACATCCACAGGTACATCTCCAATTGACTCAAATTATGTAAATTAGCCTATCAGAAGCTTCCAAAGCCATGACATTATTTTCTGGAATTTTCCAAGCTGTTTAAAGGCACAGTCAACTTAGTGTATGTAAACTTCTGACCCACTGGAATTGTGAAACAGTGAATTATAAGTGAAATAATCTGTCGGTAAACAATTGTTGGAAAAATTACTTGTGTCATGTACAAAGCAGATGTCCTAACCAACTTGCCAAAACTATAGTTTGTTAACCAGACATTTGTGGAGTGATTGAAAAACGAGTTTTAATAACTACAACCTAATTGTATGTAAACCTCCGACTTCAACTGTATATATTACCTTTGGTTAAGCCAATGAATTGTGTGCATTTCATTTTCATGGTAAGAAATTGTATTACGTGCCAAAACCTAACACTTGCCTTGAACACATGATGCAGCCTTCTATGTCTCTAGCAGTGGAGGCTCCTCAGAGGAGGTAAGGGGAGGAGGATCCTCCTCAGTGAATTTCATAAAAATATAAATAGTGAAACATTAAAAAAGTTATCCCTTTTAGATAAAACTATACTAAACATTTTCACGTCACCAAATAATTGACGAAAACACACTGTTTTGCAATGGAAGTCTGCATTAGCCTCAACAGCACTGTAAGGATGGCACCATGGTATAGCTGGAGGACAGCTAGTTTCCGTCCTCCTCTGAGTACATTGACTTCAATACAAAATCTAGGAGGCTCGTGATTCTCACCCCCTTCCATAAACTTACACAGTAATTATGACAACTTCCACAGGATGTCCTCCTACCTATCAGAGCTCTTGCAGCATGAACTGACATATTGTCCACCCAATCAAAGGATCAGATAATTATTCTAGTACTGAAAGCATAAGCTGCAGCTAGTTAGCACTGCAGTGCATACAATGTGGTGAGTAGTTTATTCAAAAAGAGAGAAAGACAACAGTTGAACAGTTTTGAACAGAGTAATTTCTTCAAAAATGAAGGATAAGCAAGAGAGAGAGAGAAAGATAGAGAGAGGGCTATATTTAGTTTTTTTTTTCACTTTCACTTAGCTAGTGAATACAGATAGCTAGTTTAGCTTACTCAAACACCCGGCTCAAACAGAGAGTTACCTAGCTGTCTATGGCTATCCAACACTGGAACTCTTCCAAGTCAAGGTAAGCTGTTGGTTTTATAAATGTATTGCCACCGGGGCCCGTCGGTGTAACTGCTAAACTGCTAGCTAACTGTACACTGTACTGCATGATTGTAGTGGGTTTACTAACGCATTAGTTCAAGTATCTATGTTGACTTGACGTTAGCTGATATGGTGACAACCATGTTGGCTTTGTGTAGCCGTTAATGGTTATGATATGAAGGTTTGACTTGGAAAGTTTTTTTTGCATGGTCACAGACAGCTGATGTGTTGTGCACTGAAGTCCACAAGTGAAGGGAAAAGGTGAGTGGAGGACGGCGCGTAGATGCGAGAAGGAATTTTGCAACCATTAAAGGTATCATGCTGTTCGTATGTTGCTGCTATGAAAGTGAACTGTGTTTGCGTGTGATCAGGAGTGTATTCATTCCGCCGATTATTTCTTAAATGGAAGCAAACATAATGAAACTGGGATAAACATACCTGTAGTTGTCTAATAGAAATTCTTGTTTGCAACTGTTGGATTAATAGGTGACTTTTATCAATATATTCACCTCTATTTAATCTCAGATTCAAACATGTTAATTAGCATCAGTAGACATCATGCAAGACTATAAATCGCTGCAAGCTCCTGCACGTTATCTCTAGCTGACACCATTACCAAGAGCTATTGTGTCAATTTTAAACGTGCACAAGACAGTTCATAAAATTGTCTATTGAAAGTAATTTTGCCAATTTATTCATTACGAACATTTAGCTAAAATTTGATAGTTAATTCTAACCTTTGCCTCGATTCGTCATTCTTGTCTAGATCATGATATGTAGTTCTTTATAATAGCCACATTTGCAGCTAATTAGTATTTCATTTTTTGGGGGTAAATACAGGCAAATATATTGATAAAAGTCAGCTTGTCCTAGAGAGATTTACACAGTTATCAAAACATCATGCCAAGGTGAGCCTACACGAAACACAGCCCTTATTTTAAGTGTTTCTAAAATCTCCTATGGGAAAAATGAATGGTGGAAAAATGATTGGAACCATTTCCCTGTTTAACCACTAGGTTTTATGGGTATTATGACTGTGGTACTCTATGCTTACAACCTAGATCAGCTAGATGCAGGCAAGATGCAGGCAATATATTGAATGTGTCAATTTCTGTCATCTCAATTACTCAAATTTCTCTCGACCTGTGCACCTACATTGTAAACTTTCCTTCAAGGGATAGTTTGTAGCAACCTCATGATGGCTATAGGGAAAATTGGATTATTACGTATGTTACATTGAGCTGTGTGAATGGAATATGAATGACAGTCGTCAAATATGCTGTAATAGAAAAAAGGACATGCTCATAAAAAATCATTGTCCTCCCTGATCTTAAACAGCACCGACTGCCACTGAATCCATTGGACTGAATGTCTATGTTTTCAGACCATGCAATCACCGTTGTTGCTAAGAGACCAGTTGTGGTCCCTTTATTTTTGGTATTCCGGATGTTGATAAAGATAATATCCCTTTAATATGCAGCCACTATAATAATTTCATATGACAGGGTTTAATTGTTTGTCTGGTGTCTCGTGACAGATTTATAAATTACACACTTGGGTTCTGGGTTCTGGGTGCTTAGATTGTTTGAATAACTAGTTTCTATAAAGGCAGAAGCTGATACTCATTCATCTTTCAAGTCCAGAAGAGAAAACTTTTAGCCTGAGCAACCCACCATTGTGATTGACAGTGATGGGGGAAAAAAATGGAGCTTTGAATACGATTGTTTGCACACACCTGTTCAAATCATTGATCACAATCCCATTGTCATTACAGGCAACATTGTAAGCTACAGGTGGTGATTAGGCTACTGTAGACTTTAGACATAGGAAGAAATATGACATATATCTGAAGTTATAAGTAGGTTGTGGACCTCATGCTTTATAAAATAAACACACTTACCATATCTTTAGATGATTGGCATGGTATTTGATGAGAGACGCAGGCTGTTTGATTCATCTTGGACACAGTTTCCTTTGACGGAGATGAAGATAAATTGATAAAGACAAATTAAATGTGGTCTAGAGTTTTCCAAGCTCAGAGTGCATGTTGCTATCAAATGTGTTCGGTGTCTAGAACACTTTGCAGTTACTGCATTCGATCTTTGTTGCCTCCTGGTGATGAGTTTTTCAGTCGCTGCTCCTCTCTCTCCCTCTGTGAAAAAGATATCTGACACACCTCCTCCAAAGCAGACTCTGAATATGTTAGTGGTTTTACTGGGTTTGCTTCATGTAGAGAAGGGATAGTAAAAAAAACTAAGAGCTACAGCTGATTTTTCAAAGAAAATATTAAGGTTATTCAGTCGTCAAGTGTTTTGTCGTTTTTGGTTCCTCTGAATTTCACAAGTAAGACTTGAAATGAAAGGTTTTGGTATGAAGTATTTCATGGTTGAGACTAAAATACTGTTCTGCACCTCTGAAATATTGTTCTGTTGCCTTCACTGATCTGTTTCGAGGACCACAATCTGAACATTGCAGTAGCCTCGTACCTGTCTCACAACATTTCACTCACATTCCTTGAAGAGCTACCCTTAGATTAAGTCCCATTGCGGAAAATAAGACCTTGATTGTAAAACATGTAGACTGAAGGATTTCTGGCATGCCTACACATTGCTTGAATATGTACACGGGGAGCTATCTTTAAGATGCTCAGGCAGTTCCTAAAGGCATGTTGAGCCCCAGTCCCTTGTAATGCCCTCTCTTTCCAAATACATGTTGCATTTACTGAATGGTTGTCATCTACAAGTGGAAATGATGTTACTGTAAAATAAATCAACTGAATATGTTTGGTTATCACATTCATGGGATGTGAATTGCACTTGCTGAGATGATCCCTGACTGCTGTACATTAAGTATACACTGATTGTACAGAACATTAAGAACACCTTCCTAATATTTGAGTTGCAGCCCCCTTTTGTCCCTCAGAACAGTCTCAATTCGTCGGGGCATGGACTCTAACAAAGTGTCGAAAGCGTTCCACACGGATGCTGGCTCATGTTGTCTCCAACGCCTCCCACAGTTCTGTCAAGTTGGCTGGATGTCCTTTGGGTGGTGGACCATTCTTGATACACACGGGAAACTGTTGAGTGTGAAGAATCCAGCAGCATTACCGTTCTTGACACACACTGATTGAAGTGGTTTTAACAGGTGACATAAATAAGGGCTTTCACCTGGATTAACCTGGTATGTCTATGTCATAGAAAGATCAGGTGTTCCTAATGTTTTGTACACTTAGTGTACATATTTAAGGACAACCCAATGGGCATCAGTTAAATGTCTAGTTTTGATTTACATTTGGCTGAGTTGTCAACTAATATGAAGTCAACGTGAATTCAACATTTCGTTAGAGTTCGCTTTAAAGTTGGGTACAAAATTCCCTGATGTTGGTGGCTTTTTGCAAATCCAATCTGTTTTCCACATTGATTCAACGTCATCGCAATTTTGTTTATTGTTGAAGTGACGTGGAAACAACGTTGATTCAACCCGTTTTTGCAGAGTGGGAAATGAATCATTGCCAGCCTCTTCACATTCTTATGTAACTAACAATACCGCTGCTGTATCAATGAGCTATTATGCATATCATCATGATGAAAAATAACCAATACCTCAAAGTCATGAAGCTGGGGGAGGTAATATTAATGCACGTAAATACTTTTCACATGACTATTATTCACAGTTCAGACAGCACAATTATGTAAAAAATATATATAAGTATACCAGTAGGTTTTCACGTTGTAGCACTTCATTAACATTTCATTCATCGGCAACATTAATAATTGTCACATTGATCCTAATATTTCCCTTTTTTTTCACACAGAGGTGAATTTTTATTATGAAGAGACACACATGGAGAGGAGGCAGTGTGTCAACAGAGTGGGCTGAAGCTGAGAGAGGACTCAGAGGATGAATACTGGCATAATTATAGAGAATACATGTTGATCTCCAAATAGCAGCAGTGCAAAAACCACTCTCCTCAAACCAACACTGACACTTACATTACAGGACCAAATGTATGTGGACACCTGCTTGTCGATTTCAAAACCATGGGCATTAATATGGAGTTGGTCCCCATTTGCTTTAATAGCAGCCTCAACTCCTATGGGAAGGCTTTCCACTAGATGTTAGAACATTGCTGCAGGCACATGCTCCCATTCAGCCACAAGAGTATTAGTGAGGCCGGGCACTGATGTTTGGCAATTAGGCCTGGCTCGCAGTCGGCATTCCAATTCATCCCAAAGGGGTTCAATGGGGTTGAGGTCAGGGCTCTGTGCAGGCCAGTCAAGTTCTTCCACACATGTCTCGACAAACCATTTCTGTACGGACCTCGCTTTGTGCAGGGGGCATTGTCATGCTGAAACAGGAAAGGGCCTTTCCCAAACTGTTGGCACAAAGTTGAAAGCACAGAATCGTCTCGAATGTCATTGTATGCTGTAGCGTTATGATTTCGCTTCACTGAACTAGCCCTAACCATAAAAAACAGCCCCAGACCATTATTCCTCCTCCACCAAACTTTCCAGTTGACACTGTGCATTCGGGCAGGTAGCATTCTCCTGGCATCCGCCAAACCCAGATACGTCCATTAGACTGCCAGATGGTGAAGCGTGATTCATCACTCCAGAGAACGCTTGGCATTACGCATGGTGATCTTAGGCTTGCTCGACCATGGAAACCCAGTTCACGAAGCTACCGCCAAACAGTTCTTGTGCTGAAGTTGCTTCCAGAGGCAGTTTGGAACTCGGTAGTGAGTGTTGCAACCAAGGACAGATGATTTTTAAGTGAGCGGTCCTGTTCTGTGAGCTTGTGTGGCTTACCACTTCGCGGCTGAGCCGTTGTTGCTCTTAGATGTTTCCACTTCTCAATAACAACACTTACAGTTGACCGCCACAGCTCTAGCAGGGCAGAAATTTGACGAACTGACTCATTGGAAAGGTGGCATCCTATGACGATGCCACATTTAAAGTCACTGTGCTCTTCAGTACGGCTATTCTACTGCCAATCTTTAGCTATGGAGATTGCATCCTCGATTTTATACACCTGTCAGCAACAAGTGTAGCTGAAATAGCCAAATCCACTAATTTGAAGGGGTGTCCACATACTTTTGTATATATAATGTAGCAAAACGCATGCAAGATTGTAACATTAAATAAACCTTAACGCTATGCCTCCGAATGATGGAGATACAGATATTCCCCCCAAAATGTAAATGTCTATAATGTATACAAACTGACTAGCAAAAATCCTTGCTAGCAAATATTAGCTAGCTCGTTAGCTAGCAAGCTGAGTAGCTAGCTAGCATTCGTGGGCTTCATCTGCTAACCCCAAACAGCACACCTGTCACTGTTTTCATACACGTTTATTATGTGTAGGGAAAAAATGAATTATAAATCGAGCTATAACTCATGTCAAACTACTGCAAACATCATCCAAGATACAAGGAGACCATTATGACTGATCCTTGCTGACACTTTCACTCTAATACCTCACAGGAAGCAGTACTACTCTTACCAAGCATACGATAGGACCGAGTAGGTGCACAGCTGACCTCAGCTAAACAGACATCTAAATGCCACTAAAGTGGTCAGTGGGCTAAATCAGGGTCATACAGTAATTCTTGGTAGTCTTGAACAAATCTGATTTGAAACAAAAGTATACACCTCACACAGATGGTTATGGGCTTAAAAAAAGACAACTATACAATATCAGTTATAAAGTTGAAATGTATTCAATTTTCAGTTTGCATCCAAATATTACCACAGCCACGGGAAGTAGGGGTGCTGAACATGCAACAATTTCAGCGATTTTACTGAGTTACAGTTTATGTGAGGAAATCAGTCAATTGAAATGAATTCATTATGCCCTAATCTATGGATATCACATGATTGGGAATATAGATATGCATACGATGATCACAGATATCGTAAAAAAAATGGACCTCACAATAGGTCTAGGATCTCCTCATGCTATTTTTTGTGCATTCAAATTGCCATCTCTAAAATGCAATTGTGTTCATTATCCGTAGCTTCTGCCTGCCCATACCATAACCCCACCACCACCATAGGGCACTCTGTTCCCAACGTTGGCATCAGCAAACCGCTCGCCCACACGACGCCACCGGTTGGACATACTGCCAACTTTTCTACAACGTTGGAGACGGCTTATGGTAGAGATATTAACATTCTCTGGCAACTTCTCTGGTGGACATTCCTGCAGTCTGCATGCCAATTGCACGCTCCCTCAAAAGACATCACATCTGTGACATTCTGTTGTGTGGCAAAACTGCACATTTTAGAGTGGCCTTTTATTGTCCCCAGCACAAGGTGCACCTGTGCAATGATCATGCTGCTTAAACAGCTTCTTATTATGCCACACCAGTCAGGTGGATGGATTATCTTGACAAAGGAGAAATGCTCACTAACAGGGATGTAAACAAATTTGTGCACAAAATTTGAGCAAAATAATCTGGGTCCTTGTAGTATGACTCATGAAGCATGGGACCAAAACTTTACATGTTGCGTATATATTTTTGTTCAGTATATATTTAGGAACAAAAATAAAAATCACAAAAGCAGTGCACTGAGCCTTTACTAGTCCTGTAGCTTTGAATAGTACACTTTATATACATCACAGAAGATTGAAATATAACAAAACTTTTTGACCCAGAAATACTGGATTATTCATAGTTTTATTTGATTTATAATCCTTGTTAATTATGAAATGTATCAATAACATTCCACCCATGAGGCCAAAGCGGACACTTTAGGTCATTTAATTCAGGAAAGGGGTACTCATTGCAGTCTAACATTCTAAATCCCAGCACCTAAATCTTCATGGTCTTTGATGATATGGTATGGTTATGATAATATTTGAGTAGGCAGAGTTTTTGACAAATGCACTATGGGAGTTTACATTCCATTCCATTCCATTTTTGCATGCATCTATCACAGAGAAAATACGCTTATTCAATGTATAGAGGCATACACACTACACCCTTTTTGCTTTTTAGGAGGCTGCTCAAGAAGATGTGGGTGTCTGTGTGGGTGGGCGGTAAATCACAAGTCCATCCAATTGGAAAGGAATGGTAACTAAGACAAATTACTGGCATACATTCTTCACAGGTTTTGTGATTTGAATGATACATTTCAGTTGAAATTACACAGTACACAGAATGTCAGTAGGTATTTGAAAAATATATTTTAGTCTGCATTCAAATGAATATAGGATAATTTACCTTCTATTTGGTTTAATCAGTTGCATGAAGCCTATTTATGCAGCAATTCAGCTTTTAGCTCCAAATGTGTACTATTCAAATAAAACCTGTATATATAATTCACTCAAGACAGTCATGTTAAGTACTTTGATTGACTTTATCACAGATCATGATACATTAGTGAAGCACAGACCAATGAACCCTTCAGTATTGTTCAAAAGAAAATACATCTCCAAACATTTAGGGTGAACACCCACTAACAATACCATGCCAAACTGAAAAGCATTTAAAAAAAAGAATACGATTAAAAACCTGCCAAAGCTGTATCCTGATTCTATTGAATGTGTGCACCCATTTATTTAAATTCAAGATGACAGGCAGTGAAGGGTAGCCAAATACAATTTTGACAAGGATCAGGGATCAATTCCACCAAGTAAAACAGAAAAGAATCATCAACCAACAGGTCAAGTTACGATTCTCACCTGATGACTTCAGGACAGGCCGAACAGTCTGATGGTGGACTGACCTTTCAGCGAGTTGCTCCAATGACCTTGCTTCAGGAATTATATCAGACGTCTGGTCTTGGTCATGGGCCGTTGAAGGGGAAAATTTTCAATACACATCCAATTCAGCTTTGTGGAACCTTTAATGACAGCACAGCATTCAAATAGTTTTTTTTAAATAGTTAAAAATGCACTTACCACTTACTTAAAGTCTTCAGTTGGCGACAGCAAGGAGCAAAAGTTCACGATGCCACTTCGGAACAATCGAAACGCAAAGCAATTAATGTTATGAAGAAGTGTTAAATGAGCCATGTGCCGCCTACCATCTTCACCCAACGTCTAACAAGCTCAAAACCTCTTCAGTCCAGCATAAATAAATATAACGCAGGCCAGACACGGCCAGACACGGCGTCCTACTCAGTTCACCATTACTTGAAGACCATAACATTGCCAATATTAGTACAATCTATTCTACCAAATGGGAATAAGACACTTTTTGATAAATCACATTAATACCAAAATGATAACTTTACCCGTGCATGCTAACAAAGTAAAGAAACTTTGACGAACTTATAAAGGTATGTCACATCATGTTAGTCAGATGTGTCAGTCATGCTTAGGGAGTGTCATCATCCCTGCTGGTGTCCTCAGATAAACCCAGGACCAGTAATAAAACACAAGCATAAGTTACAATTAGTTCATGTGGCCAATGTCCATGACGTAATTTGGATACACTGACATAACATGTACTCATTGTGTCATATTTAAGCCAGAAGGCAGGAGAACTCAGGGATTATCGTGTGAATAACTCCCGACTAAGATCTATTCTTTAAACCAGACGCGAAGCGAAGGGCCGGGGAAACAGCCCTTATGAGGACGTTATCCACGATAATTACCGGGTTCGAGGGTCTTTATTGCTTTTTTATGAAACAGGTTGTTTGGATCCTGATTGGTTGATAGCAGGGAGTTATTCACCATAATTACATTATTTAGCAGATGCTCTTATCCAAAGCAATTTGCAGGAGAAATTAGGATTAAGTGCGTTTGCTCACAGGCACATCGACAGATGTTTTTACCTAGTCCGCTCAGGGATTCAAACCAGCGACATTTTGGTTACTGGCCCAATGCTCTTAACTTCTAGGATACCTGCCACCCTATCTCCGGGTAATGCCTGTTAACAATCCCGGGGTAATGTCTGTTACCAGTTCCATTTGAATTATCATTGTGCATCTACTGTCCATCAGCCCAGCCAGACAATTCATAAACTTAGTCTCCCCTGGAAAAAATTTTAAAAGTCACACAGAAGAATTCTAAGGATAATTTAGTTGCTAATGGCAGCCTGCAGTACCCTGGTAGGCCTTCAACTTGAGTTAATCAATGAGAGGTGGCAGCACTGAACTAGCCTGCAGTGTCACTTCCTTGAGTAGCTCAAAAAGATTGGGCATGTGTCAACAACGCTTGGACAGAGGAACACGCCTGGAGTCTCCATGAGACGCCATCTTAACCGACTTCATTAGGCTTCAGTGTGCTATTGAATCTTGTTCACATAGGAATAAATGGTGTCACGTGATTGATGGCTTTGTTCATTCATATATAATCATTGGGGGAATGATAATAGCAAGTAGAAGTAATCAACATTTAAAAATTAATATATTTGGTAGACAGTTTCATTATTTGACCTCCCCACAGTTCTTTGAAAGAGGAAGTGTAAAACTCTAACATAGTCTTTTAGAAAAGTATCTTGGCAGCATAGAGAAAATATTGCTGTTGTAATGCACATTTTCTGCAATTCTAGAAAATGTTTCATTGATCTGAGAGAAGATTTGGCCGTTCAATATATATATTTTATGTGTGCTTTCTATCTGGTTTTGGTCATTTAAGTTGACACTGAAAATGTTTTTCTATCCTGAAAATTACCACTTAGACGGCCCGCCCCCTAAAACAAATATACTGTAATGAGCTCCAATGACTGTAATTTTCTCCATATTAAAGGGATAGTTCGAGATTTTGGCAATGAAGCCATTTACAGTATCTATTTCCCTGTTCCCGTAGACTACAGTCATTGCTCTAATGCTAGTTAGCATTGGCTCGTGAAACTACCTGTAACTTCCTTCAGACTGGACGCAAAGACGTACACATTTGATCCACAATAGTATTCTGTTGCAGCTAGCGATATTCATAAAATACAACTGAAAGAAATATTTTTCAACCCAAAACAATTTGCAGACCACCCACAGTACCAACCCGGACCCCGGTTTGAAAACCCCTGACATAGAAAATGAACGTGATGAGACTGATAGCTTCTCTGAGCCAGGTGAATTCATTCATCAGAATCATTATAATGAATGTGGCAATACAAGCAAAGGTCAAACAAACAAAAATACACATAGTTTTCTGTCATTTCAGCTGCTTGATGTGATTGTGTGCCAGTCTTAGTTGTCTAGCTAGCAAAGGAAAAGTAGCTAGCCTGCATAAAATATTTTTTTTTGTCTTCTTACAACTCCTTATGTCCTTATGGATAGCAACCATGCCAGTAGAATTCACAACCAGCCATTTGGCTACCAACTTCAGAATCTCAGAACTAATTATTTGCTTTTGCCCGGACTATATCATATGGTGGAAGGATGAAATCAAACGGAATATGCTCATGTAAATAACGTTTTTAATGAAAACATGTCGTTAATCTCCTCTCACGTGATGGCGGCTAAACACGTCGTCAGCTTGGAGAGAGAGAAGCTCTCAGGATTGCCACGTTACAATTATAAATGTTAGTCATTTAGCAGACGCTCTTATCCAGAGCGACTTACACTAGTAAATGCATATATTTTTGTACTGGTCCCCTGTTGGAGACAAACTAACAACCCTGGAGTTGCAAGCACCATGCTCTACCAAGCACCATGCTCTACCAAGCACCATGTTCTACCAAGTGAGCCACACAACATTACTGGCTTCAGCCACAGCTTTGGCGTTGAGGACGACAGTCTTCTTGACCAGCTGGGCTGTGACTGTCCTTCTGAGACGGTAGCAAGGCCTTCTTGTTAAACCCGGGAGCAAATCAAATGGTATGTGTCACATGCTTCGTAAAACAACAGGTGTAGACTAACAGTGAAATGCTTACTTATCGGCCCCTCCCAACAATGCAGAGAGAAAAATATAAAAAAATAATAGAATGTTAAAAACAAAAGGAATAAATACACCATTAGTCATGATAAATGACCTATACACAGTACCAGTACCGGGTCTTTGTGCAGCGGTACGAGGTAATTGAGTTCGATATATACATACAGTGCTTTTGGAAAGTATTCAGACCTCTTGACTTTTACCAGCAGAGAGAATCTATGACTTGGGTTGCTGGAATCTTTGACAATTTCTAGGACCTTCCTCTGACACCGCCTGGTTTAGAGGTCCGGGAAGGCAGGGAGCTCAGCCTCAGTGATGTACTGGGCCGTACGCACTACCCTCTGTGGCGGCTTGCGGTCAAAAGCCAAGTAGCTGCCATTCCAAGCGGTGATGCAGCCAGTCAAGATGCTCTCAATGGTGCAGCTGTATACATTTTTGAGGATCTGAGGACCCATGACATATCTTTTCAGTCTCCTGAGGGGGGAAAAGCGTCATCCTGCCTTCCTCACGACTGTGTTGGTGTGTGTTTGGACCATGTTAATTCCTTAGTGATGTGGACACAGAGGAACTTGAAGTTCTTGACAAGCTCTGCTACAGCCCAGTCGATGTAGATGGTGGTGTGCTCGGTCCTCCGTTTTCTGTAGTCCACGATCAGCTATCATTTATCTTGTCGACGTTGAGGAAAAGGTTGTTTTCCTCGCAGCACACTACCAGGTCACAGCGGCGTTGGTGATTGGGCCTAACACCATCGTGTCATCAGCAAACTTAATGATGGTGTTGGGGTCGTGCGCGGCCAAGCAGTCATGGGTGAACAGGGAGTTTGGGAAAAGATTAAGCACGCACCCCTGAGGGGCCTCCGTGTTGAGGGTCAGTGTGGCGGATGTGTTGTGTTGCCTACGCTCACCACTTGGTGTGACCGTCAGGAAGTCCAGGATACAGTTGCAGAGGGATGTGTTCAGTCCCAGGGTCCTGAGCTTAGTGATGAGCTTGGAGGACAGTAGTTTCATGTTTTCATGTCACATGCACAAGTACAGTGAAATGCCTTTCTTGCAAACTCAAAACCCAACAATGCAATGATCAATAACAATATAATACTACAAAAAAATACTGCCTAAATATGAAAAACACAATAAGTAAGTAAGCATACTATATACAGGGTCATTTCCAATACCATATTCACAATGTGTAAGGATTCTTAAAAAAAAAAATATTTCACCTTTATTTAACCAGGTAGGCTAGCTGAGGACAAGTTCTCATTTGCAACTGCGACCTGGCAAGATAAAGCAAAGCAGTTCGACACATACAACAACACAGAGTTACACATGGAATAAACAAACATACAATCAATAATACAGTAGAAAAATCTATATACAGCATGTGCAAATGTGGTAGGATGAGAGACGTAAGGCAATAAATAGGCTGTGGTGGCGAAGTAATTACAATTTAGCAATTAAACACTGGAATGGTAGAATGTGCAGAAGATGAGTGTGCAAGTAGAGATACATGTGGTGCAAAGGAGCAAAATAAATACATAATTACAGTATGGGGATGAGGTAGATTGGATGGGCTATTTACAGATGAGCTATGTACAGGTGCAGTGATCTGTGAGCTGCTCTGATAGCTGGTGCTTAAAGCTAGTGAGCGAGGTAAGAGTCTCCAGCTTTAGTGATTTTTGCAGTTAATTCCAGTCACTGGCAGCAGAGAACTGGAAGGAGAGGTGGCCGAAGGAAGAATTGGCTTTGGGGGTGACCAGTGAGATATACCTGCTGGAGCGCGTGCTACGGGTGGGTGCTGCTATGGTGACCAGTGAGCTGAGATAAGGTGGGGCTTTACCTAGCAGAGACTTGCAGATGACCTGGAGCCAGTGGGTTTGGCGTTGAGTATGAAGCAAGGGCCAGCCACCAAGAGTGTACAGGTCGCAGTGGTGGGTAATATATGGGGCATTGGTGACAAAACAGATGGCACTGTGATAGACTGCATCCAATTTGTTGAGTAGAGTGTTAGAGGCTATTTTGTAAATGACATCGCCGAAGTCGAGGATCGGTAGTATAGTCAGTTTTACAGGGGTATGTTTGGCAGCACGAGTGAAGGATGCTTTGTTGCAGAATAAGAAGCTGATTCTAGATTTAATTTTGGATTGGAGATGTTTAATGTAAGTCTGGAAGGAGAGTTTACAGTCCAACCAGACACCTAGGTATTTGTAGTTGTCCACATAATCTAAGTCAAAACGGTGGGCAGGTGCGGGCAGTAATCGGTTGAAGAACATGCATTTAGTTTTACTTGCATTTAAGAGCAGTTGGAGGCCACGGAAGGAGAGTTGTATGGCATTGAAGCTCATCTGGAGGACAGAGTCGAAAGCCTTGGCCAGGTCGATGAATACGGCTGCACAGTAATGTCTCTTATCGATGGCGGTTATGATATCGTTTAAGACCTTGAGCGTGGCTGAGGTGCACCCATGACCAGCTCGGAAACCAGATTGCATAGCGGAGAAGGTACGGTGGGATTCTAAATGGTCGGTAATCTGTTTGTTAACTTGTCTTTCGAAGACCTTAGAAAGGCAGGGTAGAAGAGATATAGGTCTGTAGCAGTTTGGGTTTAGAGTGTCTCCCCCTTTGAAGAGGGGGATGACCGCGGCAACTTTCCAATCTATGGGAATCTCAGACGATATGAAAGAGAGGTTGAACAGGTTGATACTGGAGTGATGGAGGTAGACATGTATTGGGGTAAGGTGACTAGGCAACAGGATATAAGATTAACAGAGTAGCAGCAGCAGCAGCAGCTTGTATGTGAGTGGGTGTGCGTGATTGTTGAGTCAGGATAAATGTATGTGCTTATTATGTGTGAGTGAGCAGATGATGGAGTGAGTGTGTGAGTGTGCATAGAGTCAGTGCAAAACTAAAACTAAAAGGTCAGTAAGGTCAACTCAGATAGTGTGTGTAGCGATTCTGTTAGCAATTTATCAGTCTTATTGCTTGGGGATAGAAGCTGTTCAAGAGCCAGTGGGTGACAGACTTTGATGCACCGATACCACTTGCTGTGCGGAAGCAGAGAGAATAGTCTATGGCTTGGGTGGCTGGAGTCTTTAGCGATTTTCCGGGCATTCCTACCACAGCACAGTGATTGCAGCCAGTCAAAATTCTCTCAATGGTGTAGAGCGCCTTGAGAATTGTCAAGGTCCATGCCAAACCTTTTCAACATTCTGAAGGGAAGAGATGTTGTGCCTTCTTCGTGACTGTGTGCGTGTGTTTGGACCATTTTAAGTCTTTAGTGACTTGGACACCGAGGAACTTGAAGCTCTTGACCTGCTCCACTGTAGCCGATGTGGATAGAGGCGTGCCCGTCCACCCCGTTCCCTGTCGTCCACAGGCAAAGTGAAAATCGTTTTTTAGACATTTTTGGAAATGTAAAAAATGTGAAAGAGAAATACCATATTTACATACAGTACCAGTCAATAGTTTGGACACACCTACTCAGTCAAGTGGATGTATTTATTTTACTATTTTCTACATTGTAGAATAATAGTGAATACATAAAAACTATGAAATAACTCATATGGAATCATGTAGTAAACAAAAAGTGTTAAACAAATCAAAATATATTTTATATTTGAGATCCTTCCAAGAGGCCACCTTTTACCTTGATGACAGCTTTGCACACTCTTGGCATTCTCTCAACCAGCTTCACCTAGAATGATTTTCCAACAGTGTTGAAGGAGTTCCCACATACAGTGCCTTGCGAAAGTATTCGGCCCCCTTTAACTTTGCGACCTTTTGCATCATTTCAGGCTTCAAACATAAAGATAAAATAATGTATTTTTTTGTGAAGAATCAACAACAAGTGGGACACAATCATGAAGTGGAACGACATTTATTGAATATTTCAAACTTTTTTAACAATTCAAAAACTGAAAAAATGGGCGTGCAAAATTATTCAGCCCCCTTAAGTTAATACTTTGTAGCGCCACCTTTTGCTGCGATTACAACTGTCAGTCGCTTGGGGTATGTCTCTATCAGTTTTGCACATCGAGAGACTGAATTTTTTTCCCATTCCTCCTTGCAAAACAGCTCGAGCTCAGTGAGGTTGGATGGAGAGCATTTGTGAACAGCAGTTTTCAGTTCTTTCCACAAATTCTCGATTGGATTCAGGTCTGGACTTTGACTTGGCCATTCTAACACCTGGATATGTTTATTTTTTAACCATTCCATTGTAGATTTTGCTTTATGTTTTGGCTCATTGTCTTGTTGGAAGACAAATCTCCGTCCCAGTCTCAGGTCTTTTGCAGACTCCATCAGGTTTTCTTCCAGAATGGTCCTGTATTTGGCTCCATCCATCTTCCCAACAATTTTAACCATCTTCCCTGTCCCTGCTGAAGAAAAGCAGGCCCAAACCATGATGCTGCCACCACCATGTTTGACAGTGGAGATGGTGTGTTGTGGTTGATGAGCTGTGTTGCTAAAACGCCAAACATAACGTTTTGCATTGTTGCCAAAAAGTTCAATTTTGGATTCATCTGACCAGAGCACCTTATTCCACATGTTTGGTGTGTCTCCCAGGTGGCTTGTGGCAAACTTTAAACGACACTTTTGATGGATATCTTTAAGAAATGGCTTTCTTCTTGCCACTTTACCATAAAGGCCAGATTTGTGCAATATACGATTGATTGTTGTCCTATGGACAGAGACTCCCACCTCAGCTGTAGATCTCTGCAGTTCATCCAGAGTGATCATGGGCCTCTTGGCTGCATCTCTGATCAGTCTTCTCCTTGTATGAGCTGAAAGTTTAGAGGGACGGCCAGGTCTTAGTAGATTTGCAGTGGTCTGATACTCCTTCCATTTCAATATTATCGCTTGCACAGTGCCCCTTGGGATGTTTAAAGCTTGGGAGATCTTTTTGTATCCAAATCCGGCTTGAAACGTCTTCACAACAGTATCTCGGACCTGCCTGGTGTGTTCCTTGTTCTTCATGATGCTCTCTGCGCTTTTAACGGACCTCTGAGACTATCACAGTGCAGGTGCATTTATACGGAGAATTGATTACACACAGGTGGATTGTATTTATCATCATTAGTCATTTAGGTCAACATTGGATCATTCAGAGATCCTCACTGAACTTCTGGAGAGAGTTTGCTGCACTGAAAGTAAAGGGGCTGAATAATTTTGCACGCCCAATTTTTCAGTTTTTGATTTGTTAACAAGGTTTGAAATATCCAATAAAAGTCGTTCCACTTCATGATTGTGTCCCACTTGTTGTTGATTCTTCACAAAAAATACAGTTTTATATCTTTATGTTTGAAGCCTGAAATGTGGCAAAAGGTCGCAAAGTTCAAGGGGGCCGAATACTTTCGCAAGGCACTGTATGCTGAGCACTTGTTGGTTGCTTTTCCTTCACTCTGCCATCCAACTCATCCCAAACCATCTAAATTGGATTGAAACTGGGTGATTGTGGAGGCAAGGTCATCTGAATCAGCACTCCATCAATCTCTTTCTTCGCCAAATAGCCTTTGCACAGCCTGGAGGTGTGTTGGGTCATTGTCCTGTTGAAAAAAAATGATAGTCATACTAAGCGTTAACCAGATAGGATGGCGAATTGCTGCAGAATGCTGTGGTAGACATGCTGGTTAAGTTTGCCGTGAATTCTAAATAAATCACTGACAGTGTCACCAGCAAAGCACCCCCAAACTATCACACCTCCTCCTCCATGCTTCACAGTGGGAACCACACATGCAGAGATCATCCATTCACCTACTTTGCATCTCACACAGCTGTTGGAACCAAAAATCTCACATTTGGACTCATCAGACCAAAGGACAGACTTCCACCGGTCTAATGTCCATTGCCCGTGTCTCTTGGTCCAAGGAAGTCTCTTCTTATTATTGGCGTCCTTAAAAGTGTTTTATTTGCAGCAATTCAACTATGAAGGCCTGATTCACACTGTTTCCTCTGAACAGTTGATGTTGAGATGTGTCTGTTTCTTGAACTCTGTGAAGCATTTATTTGGGTTGCATTTTCTTAGGCTGGTTCTCTAATGAACTCATCCTCTGCAGCAGAGGTAACTCTGGGTCTTCCTTTCCTGTGGTGGTCCTCATGAGAGCCAGTTTCATTATAGCACTTGATGGTTTCTGCGACTGCACTTGAAGAAACTTTCAAAGTTATTGAAATGTTGCGCATTGACTGACCTTTATGTCTTAAAGTTATGATGAACTGTCGTTTCTCTTTGCTTGTTTGAGTTGTTCTTGCCATAATATGGACTTGGTCTTTTAACAACTAGGACTATCTTCTGTATACCACCCCTACCTTGTCACAACACAACTTATTGGCTCAAATGCATTAATGAAAGAAGTTCCACAAATGAACTATTAACAAGGCACAACTTGTTAATCAAAATGCATTCCAGGAGACTACCTCGAGAAAGCTGGTTGAGAGAATGACAAGAGTGTTTAAAGCGTTCATCAAGGCAAAGGGTGGTTTCTTTGAAGAATCTCAAATATAAAATATATTTAGATTGTTTTAAAACTTTTTTGGTTACTACGTGATTCCAAATGTGTTATTTCATAGTTTTGATGTCTTCACTATTATTCTACAATGTAGAAAATAGTAAAGATAAAGAAAAATCCTTGAATGAGTAGGTGTGTCCAAACTTTTGACTGCTACTGTAAGTATTCATACCCTTTACTATGAGACTCGAAATTGAGCTAAAGTGCATCCTGTTTCCATTGATCATCCTTGAGATGTTTCTAAAACTTGATTGGAATCCACCTTTGGTAAATTCAATTAATTGGCACACACGTCTCCATATAAAGTCCCACAGTTGACAGTGCATGTCAGTGCAAAAACCAAGCCATAAGGTCAAAAGGAATTGTCCGTTGAGCTCCGAGACAGGATTGTGTGGAGAAGGGTACCAAAACATTTCTGCAGCATTGAAGGTCCCCAAGGACACAGGAACCTCCATCATTCTTTAAAGGAATTAGTTTGAAACCATCAATACTTCCTAGAGCTGGCCACCCGGTCAAACTGAGGCCTTGGTCAGGGAGGTGACAAAGGACCCGATGGTCACTCCGACAGAGCTCCAGAGTTCTTCTGGGGAGATGGGAGAACCTTCCAGAAGGACAACCATCTCTGCAGTATTCCAGCAATCAGGCCATTATGGCAGAGTGGCCAGACGGAAGCCACTCCTCAGTAAAAGGTAAAAAGCCTGCATGGAGTTTGCCAAAAGGCACCTAAAGACTCCCAGACCATGAGAAACAAGATTTGATTTTCTGGTCTGATGAAAGCAACATTGAACTCTTTGGCCTGAATGCAAGGTGTCACGTCTGGAGGAAACCTTGCACCATCCCTACAGTGAAGCATGGTGGTGGCAGAATTATGCTGTGGGGATGTTTTTCAGCGGCAGGGACTGGGAACTAGTCAGGATCAAGGGAAAGATGAAGGGAGCTAAGTACATAGAGATCATTGATGAAAACCTGCTTCAGAGGTCTCTGGACCTTAGACTCGGGCAAAGGTTCACCTTCCAACAGGACAACAACCCTAAGCACACACCCAAGACAATGCAGAAGTGGCTTCGGGACAAGTCTCTGAATGTCCTTGAGTGGCCCAGCCAGAGCACGGACTTGAACCTGATCGAACATCTCTGGAGAGACCTGAAAATAGCTGTGTAGCAATGCCCCCCATCCAACCTTACAGAGCTTGAGAGGATCTGTACAGAATAATAGGGGACACATACCAGATACAGGTTTGCCAATGTTGTAGCTTCATACCCAAGAAGACAGTTTTTGCTCTGTCATTATGTGGTATTGTGTGTTATTTGATGATAAAAAATAAACAATTTAATCAATTTTAGAATACGTCTTAGGTAACAAAATATTGAAAAAGTCAAGGGGTTTGAATACTTTCTGAATGCAACGTAGGTATTCCTCTTATCTAGGTGGGTGAAGGCAGTATGGAGTGCAATTGAGATTGTGTCATTTATGGATCTGTTGGGGGCGGTATGCAAATTGGAGTGGGTCTAGGGTGTCTGGGATGGTGGAGTTAATCTGTCCAATAACCAGCCTCTCAAAGCACTTCATGATTACAGAAGTGAGTGCTACAGGGCGATAGTTCTTGTGGCATGAAGCCTTAGAGTTCTTATGGGCAGGAATAATGGTGGCCATCTTATAACATGTGGGGATTACAGTCTGGGACAGGGAGAGGTTGAAAATGATGCCTGCCAGCTGTTCTGCGCATGCTCCGAGAATGCACCCCGGAATACCGTCGGGTCCCTTGGCCTTGCGGATGTTGACCTAATTAAAGACCTTTCTCACGTCGGCCTCGGAGAGCGAGATCACCCAATCCACACGGTCGGTGAGGGCCCTCACAACTGCCACGATCTTGTTGTTGACAAAGCATGCATAAAATGCATGGAGTTCGTCTGGTAGAGAGGCATTGTTGGGCAGATCACGGTTGGGTCTTCATTTGCCATCCGTAAAGGACTGTAGTCCCTGCCACGTGTGGCGGGCGTCGGAGCCTGTGTAGTTTGATTCCACCTTATTCCTATATTGTCCTTTTGCACATTTGATGACTCTGCGGGGGTCATAGCGGGACTTCTTGTACTTATTCCTGTCCTCTGCCATAGCCTCAGGGTTGCCTACGATAGTTCTGTGTGCGGTAGCACTGTCCTTTAGTTTAGCGCCAACCTCTGTGTTAATCAAGGGCATTTGATTGGGGAAGCAGCAAACCCTCACTGTGGGGACAACATCGCCGATACATTTTCTAATGAAGCCAGTGACGGAGTTGGTTAGTGGAGTCTCAAAACATATTCAAATCAGCGCTAGCAAAGCTGTAGCATAATCTCTGATTCTGGTGACCATTTTCAACAGAGCCAGTCACGGGTAACTTCCTGTTTGAGTTTCTGCTTGTAAACAGAAAGCAGGAGTACGGAGTCATGATCTGATTTGCCGAATGGCGGACATGGGAAGAAAAGAAGCAGCCCCTGGATGTGGAATTTCTTGTTTGTTTATAGCCTTGTACAGTTCGTTAAGTGGCAGCTTGTTATTTTTCTTGTACTGAGGTGGAATGTATAGAACAGTCACGATAACAGCTGAAATCGGGAGGTAAAAGTGTCGGCATTTGACCATCAGGTATTCCAAGACAGGGGAACAGTGGGTCGGCACTTCCACCGCACTGGAGGTAGCACACCAGTTGGTGATGATGTAGAGGAAAACCCCTCCCCTCTAGATGTCCCCGACTCCACTGTCTTGTCCGCCTGGTGAATGGAGAATCCATCGAGTTGGATAGCCATGGGGGGTATCCGAGAGCCATGTTTCAGAAAAGCAGAGAATATTGCAGTTTTTAGAGTCCCGTCCGTCCATTTATATTGACATATTCATGTTCCGGGAGCCATGTTTAATTGCAGTTGCCCATGACTCCCACCTAGGCTAATCAACCATCTTTATTAGATAAGTTTAAAATTGACTCTATTGGTCAAGTTTTTTTTAACTTATGCTGCGGTCTCAACTAACTGGGAAGGTGGTATTACCACATACGACTGGGAAAAATCCACTTGAACGCCCTTCCAATTCGTAATTACAAGTGGGAAACACGTCTATAATGCCGTGTTCAAAACAACTGGCTACTTGGATCTTGGAACTCGGAAATCTTTGACTTCCTACTTCAGTGCATTCAAGACAACTGGGAACTAGGGAAAAAACTAGCTCTGACTGGGGTTGTCATCAACAGAATTCGAGCTAATTCATATTGAGCGGTCAACTTGGAGTTCCAAGTTGGAAACTTGGCATCTTGCTAGAGCTCCAACTTTACAACCAGAAGATCACTGATGTCATGATTGTACCTTATATATAGTTCCCAGTTGTCTTGAAACCACCATCATTCCTGAGCACAGAGTTCTCCCACATGCTGACCTCTGACATCATCTACTAAGAAAATGACCTCAATAAAAACATTTTAGGCAGTTAAATGTACCAACAAAACATTATTTATTTAAAGAAAATCTATTAATATGGTTTTTGAACACTATAATTTCTTTACAAGCATGATACTGTATTGCCATTAGCCAATCAATGTTTCTCAACTAGTTCAAGCACGTGAATACAGCCAACTGGTATTTACAAATAATTACCATCTCCTGTTGGTTATGAATGCAACATCATTGGTGCTTTTTTGCTCTGGCAATTCTGACATTTTGCAGTGATTTCTGTCCAATGTGTCACAAAAATGCATTGGTGAGGGAAAATGATGGCTTGATTGAACCATTTTTGGATGCAAATGTGTGGCGATTGGATAAAATCACGAGCCCTCTTTTTGAAATTCGGTGATCAGACAGTAATATTGAAGTGATTTGACTGTTATTGGGCCGTTTTCCATTGAAAAAATTCCTGCCTGTGTAAGTGGGCGTTCCCTCTTTTATATGAGCTTGCCAGAGATTGGGCGTTCCCATGTCCAGGCGTTGCTGCCGCATACCAGATCTTAAAACACCTGGATCGTTAATTATCAACTAAGAGCACACAACCATTGGTTGATGCATGCAACGTCTGAGCAGGGGGAACATGACCAAAATGGAGGAACCCTGAGCTCATGCGGGAAAGCATGCTCACGCGAGAGGGAACACCCACTTACAGACAGGAACCTTGATTTTAAATGGTAAACAGCCATATTAAGCACATTTCTTTATCCACCATCTTTGGTATATACACAACTCATGTCTATTGTATGTTAATTCCTGATGTCATCACTTCCTGAAATGTCTTGGGGGGGGGGGGAATTCCATTGCTGAATATCATTTCATCTTCAGTTTACTGCTTTGTTCATTCACCTTGTTTTGAAAGTTGCGTATCGAAGTATCGAAAGCACTTTCTAGACTATAGACCCTTACTGTAACATTAAATAATCCTTTCAGGCCAAAACCATTGAGACACATTTATAGAAATATGTCTGCCTTTATTGGAATGTGGGTAGGCATTGAAATACACGAGATCCTCGACAGCAATGATGGTCTAACAGTCATTTCAATTTAACGGATAATACATTTTACTTTTTTTGGTGAAGATACTGTATGATTCAGGGACTCATGGATTATTCCAAACCAAGCCACGAAGCGACCACACAACAAAACAAAAAAACTGGGGATGGTAAGACTACGTTATAGCTTGAGAGAATATAACCACCATCATTATTACATGCGTTATGGGTTCTTGTCCACCCAAAAATATATATTTTATATATATAAACTCAATAATATGAAATATAAACAAGCTATACCCTTGAACACACAGAGAAGTGCACCTGAAAAAAAAGAGCTATTGAGTAAATAGAATCCAACTGTACTTAATTGCTGTATGTGTGGATTAAATAGAAATAACGGGCACATACTTAATCATACAGGAGTTCACTTTATTATCCTGTTCTTGCACATTACTTTGTGTCCACACAATTGCTCTGAAAATGCTTTTGGCTTTAAGACACCATATCCTTCTCTTTTACATAGATATTCACCCCCGTTTGTCAGCCTGATAGTTTGGTCTGCAGTTGATAAATGAGTCATTCTCCATAGGAATAGAATCTAGTCATTCTATTTCTATGTCATTCTCTTCCTGTATTTTGTCTGTAACCGCAGCCCTGGAAATAGGCTAGATTAAGCATCGACAATAGTGCAGTAATGCAACTCTGCCTCTGTCCTGTAAGCTCCAGTGATAACCGAGGGAAGTCCTTTTTAAGACATGACCCCGAAGACAGGGTTATGGCGGCAGATGCTCGGTCCGATCTCCTCATAGTCTTTTTTGGTGTGGCACACTTGGTAAAATTCCGGCTGAGGAAAGAGTAGATATGACCGTTATTATTTGTTGGTGTACACTTTTCCTTTCAAGTTTCCAATTTTATATTCTAACCAAGACTAACAAAGCCTCCAAGTGTCTGTCTTGAGCTTTTACATCAGTAGAATATATATTTCTGATAGTAACATGAGTTAACAGACGAAGACCCCTCTAAGTTTTAGAACTCACAGTTGATGCCAACATGGACCCGCCAAACCAAACAGCGTATCTCTGCATGTGGTGAGTGATGACTTGCACGTCGATGGGTTTGGGCTGGCAAAAGAACCATGAAACATAGGTCATTATTGAGGAAGTAACACCGATGATTATGCTGGAAATGCAAAATATGACATCATTTTGAACATTTTAGGAGCCACAACACCCATAAAGATGTAGCATCCCTATAAGAGTGCTTCAGCTGACTAGGTCAAATGTCAAATGGGTTCTCACCTTCAGCTTGGCACCGCTCAGTTCCTCACTGAGTTTCAGTCTGCCGTCCACTGTCCTTTTCAGGTCCCTCTGCAGACGACGGCCAAAGTCTCTGAACATAGTGGAGCCTCCAGAGAGCACGATGTTCTGCATAGCAACAGACAAGGAACCTTGAAATACTACTGAATAGATCATTTAGAACCCATTTCATCCTCATAATTTCTGGATGGAGACGAGTCTCAGTATGTGGCAGAAGTTTATCGTTTTAATAAATCATGAGGGCTGCTTTTATATTGTCAAACACAACGTTCTTGTCGCCTGTCATGTGAATGAAATAAAACGAACTTGAACTCCACAGGCGTACCTTATAGAGGGGACGTCTGACGTCAATAGGGCAGTTCTGAATGACCTCATCAACAACCTCTGAGATGGGCTGGGTGAAGTCAGGGTTGGCAAACTGGGGGAGGAGAAAAGTATAATACAGTACAACCAATGTTATTAACAGAAATGTCAGTTATTTTTCATTTTTTTTAAACAACTAATTGACCAATGTCAGTTCAGTTTTCTCCTGGGAGCTCAATGCTGCACATTGCACACTTTCTCTAGAAATAAATCAGATCTAGCCTGAACTGTGCAATGTCGTAGGGAGTTGTGGAATATTGGCCTGTTGGAAACTACATATGTTAGCACATAAAAACATGGTAATTAACTACAATGACCATAATCCATTGTGCATATACTTGTCCAATCAGTTTACTTTATGCTTGCTACTGAACAGAGAAGAATGCGTGGTTGTGAGGTGATATAGAGAGCAGCTGTTACTTGGCGAGTTACACTATATGACACCTGCTCGTCGAACATCTCATTCCAAGATCATAGGCATTAATATGGGGTTGGTCCACCCTTTGAGGCTATAACAACCTCCACTCTTCTGGGAAGGCTTTCCACTAGATGTTGGAACATTGCTGCATGGTCTTGCTTCCATTTAGCCACAAGATCGTTAGTGAGGCCGGGCACTGATGTTGGGCGATTAGGCCTGGCATGCAGTCGGCGTTCCAATTCATCCCAATAGTGTTCGATAGGGTTGACGTCAGGGCTCTGTGCAGGCCAGTCAAGTTCTTCCACACCGATCTCAAAAAAACATTTCTGTATGCACCTTGCTTTGTGCACGGGGCTATTGTCATGCTGAAAACAGGAACGGGCCTTCCCCAAACTGTTGCCACGTTCTCCTGGCATCCGCCAAACCCAGATTTGTTTGTCGGACTGCCAGATGGTGAAGTGTAATTCACTCCAGAGAACTAATTTTCCCTGCTCCAGAGTCCAACTACTCCAGCAGACGCTTGGCATTGCGCATGGCGATCTTAGGCTTGTGTGCGGCTGCTCGGCCATCAAAACCCATTCCATGAAGCTCCCGACAAACAGTTATTGTGCTGACATTGCTTCTAGAGGCAATTTGGAACTCAGTAGTGGGTATTGCAACCAAGGACAGACGATTTTTACGTGCTTCAGCACTTGGCGGTCCCGTTCTGTGAGCTTGTGTGGCCTACCACTTCCCGGCTGAGCCGTTGTTGCTCTTAGATGTTTCCACTTCTCAATTACAGCACTTACAGTTGACCGGCACAGCTCTAGCAGGGCAGACATTTGACGAACTGACTTGTTGGGAAGGTGGCATCCTATGACGGTGCCATGTTGAAAGTCCCTGAGCTCTGCAGTAAGGCCATCCTACTGCCAATGTTTGTCTATGGAGATTGCATGGCGGTGTGCTCAATTTAATACACCTGTTAGCAACGGGTGTGGCTGAACTAGCCGAATCCACTAATTCTTTTGTATATATATATATATATATATATATATATATATATATAGTATATAGTATATGTCTACCTGAATATACATGATCTAAGTGATTGATAGTTGGTATTCAGCAGTCATTAAAATATGCCCAATTTACTTTGAAGAACTACAAAATAGTTATTTTGTCAGACAGCATGAGCATCAACTCTAAAGAGATGATGACTTGGAATTAAATAATAAAGTCATCAAATAAAACAAATGTAATATACACCACTGAAATATTTTATTAAAGTAAAGTAATGTGAATAAATTATGGTTATAGGTGATAAGCAGTAATGGGCGGTCACTACCATCATGAGACTTTTATTAATTGTTTTATTCTGTGTTACAGTAATCAACTCACATACTGTACAATGGATTTAATGTTTAAAAATTATTTTCGAAACCAAAATCCTTAATTATGTTTTAATAATCAAACCAAAAAGCACTACAATCGCTCAGCACTAGATACATTACATAATACAAGCACAACAATATATATATAGAAAATCAATGGGATCATACCTCTGGGTGGAAGAAGATCTCGGGGCCGAGGAAGCGCTCGTAGCCCACGTCGATGGTGAACTCCTTCTTGCTGATGGAGTTGATGCCCGTGTACTGCTTGATCCACTTAGAGCCGTCCGTATCGTACTTGTTGAACTCTTTCACCAGGTCAGGGCAGACATAACTGAACCTTTCCTGGAACACAATATGGAATCATTATCAATTGTAAGTCATAAACAAGTATACATAAGACACTGGGTAGATGCCAATAAGTTTAACAAGAAGGAGTCATGATCTGTGACTGTACATCTCTGGTCAATGGTGCAGCAATACTGACCTCTGCTGTTGAACCTGAGAAATGCTCACAACTAATACATGTATTAATTCCTTCGGTTTGTGTAGAGAACAAAAAGTTAGAAATGTGTAGGTACCTTGACGGCTTTGGCTGTTTCCAACGACTGCTCTGGTGGGATGCCCACCTCCCGCTCTCTCAGCAGCTGCTGGGTGAAGTAGGTGATGTCTCGACCAGCGATGGGTATGTGCTTTATACAGCTACCGATTACGTAGCCTTCCGCCTGGAAGAAAACACAACACCAATCAACCACACAATCCATTATCGCTCAAACAGGAATGTAATACGTTACCATGTATGTGTTGGAAGTTGGAAGTTTACATACACTTAGGTTCGAGTCATTAAAACACGTTTTTCAACCACTACACAAATTGTTTGTTAACAAACTATAGTTTTGGCAAGTTGGTTAGGACATCGACTTTGTGCATGACACAAGTAATTTTTCCAACAATTGTTTACAGACAGATTATTTCACTGTATCACAATTCCAGTGGGTCAGAAGTTTACATGCACTAAGTTGACTGTGCCTTTAAACAGCTTGGAAAATTCCAGAAAATGATGTCATGGCTTTAGAAGCTTCTGATAGGCTAACTGACATAATTTGAGTCAATTGGAGGTGTACCTGTGGATGTATTTCAAGGCCTACCTTCAAATTCAGTGCCTCTTAGCTTGACATCATGGGGAAATCAAAAGAAATCAGCCAAGACTTCAAGACAAAAATTCTGTTTTTTCCTTGGGAGCAATTTCCAAACGCCTGAAGGTACCACGTTCATCTGTACAGACAATAGTACCCAAGTATAAACACCATGGTACCACGAAGCCATCATACCGCTCAGGAAGGAGACTCATTATGTCTCCTAGAGACTAATGTACTTTGGTGCAAAAAGTGAAAATCAATCCCAGAACAAGAGCAAAGGACCTTGTGAAGATGCTGGAGGAAACAGGTACAAAAGCATCTATATCCACAGTAAAATGAGTCCTATATCGACATAACCTGAAAGGCCGCTCAGCAAGGAAGAAGCCACTGCTCCAAAACCGCCATAATTTTTTTTTTTTTAAAGACTACGGTTTGCAACTGCACATGGGCACAAAGACCGTACTTTTTGGAGAAATGTCCTCTGATCTGATGAAACAAAAATAGAACTGTTTGGCCATAATGACCATCGTTATGTTTGAAGGAAAAAGGGGGAGGCTTGCAAGCCGAAGAACACCATCCAAACTGTGAAGCATGGGGGTGGCAGCATCATGTTGTGGGGGTGCTTTGCTGCACTTCTCACAAAATAGAAGGCATCATGAAGCAGGAAAATAGTATATATATTGACGCAACATCTCAAGACATCAGTGAAAGTTTGGTCGCAAATGGGTCTTCCAAATGGACAATGACCCCAAGCATACTTCCAAAGTTGTGGCAAAATGGCGTAAGGACAACAAAGTCAAGGTATTGGAGTAGCCATCACAAAGTCCTGATCTCATTCCTATAGAAAACTTGTGAGCAGAAATTAAAAAGCGTGTGCGAGCAAGGAGGCCTACAAACCTGACTCAGTTACACCAGCTCTGTCAGGAGAAATGGGCCAAAATTCACCCAACTTATTGTGGGAAGCTTGTGGAAGCTTACCCGAAATGTTTGACCCAATTTAAAGGCAATGCTACCAAATACTAATTGAGTGTACGTAAACTTCTGACCCACTGGGAATGTGATGAAAGATATACAAGCTGAAATAAATAATTCTCTCTACTATTATTCTGACATGTCACATTCTTAAAATAAAGTGGTGATCCTGACTGACCTAAAAACAGGTTAATGTTACGAGGATTAAATGTCAGGAATTGTGAAAAACTGAGTTTAAATGTATTTGGCTAAGGTATGTAAAATTCCGACTTCAACTGTAGGCCGAGTAGTGTTCAGTAGGGCACACCGTTCCAAACTTTTGCAACAGATTAAGAAAATGTGTTCTTGTTGGACAAGTTCAGGAAGTTCATCCCCATTTCACTTTGCTTCAAAACATTTGCTACCTACTAAACATGACCCAGTTCTAGTAAAGACTGCATGGAATGATGATCGAAGGCATGTACCCACCACTGGGATGACGTGGGTGACCCCATCACCGCTGTCAATCACTGTCCCTGTCAGGGTCCTCTCGCCCACTTGTCTGGAGGTCCATGAGGCTGCCAGCGCCAGGACCGCCTGACAAGGAAAACACAGACCATGTCACTTTCCACTAATGATAACAACATGTATTCAAAGAGTCTCAGATCAGGAGTGCTAATCTAGGATCAGTTTAGCCTTTTAGATCACAATCAATAAGATTGCATATAGTCAGTGGGGAGATCTGATCCTAGATCAGCACTCCTACTCCTGTTTTGAAAAGGGTCCCAGAACGGAGATCCACCCAGAGGTTTCGCGGACACCTCATGGACACTCTAATTTTCTCTGTGAAGTGTATTGAGAGTTGTGATAATGCATTGGAAATCAAGTTTGACTTGACCATGAAGAGGTGCAGGGAAGAGATTATATAGAACCAACATAGAACGTAGAGAGGATTTACCTGTACAGCGATGTAAAGACCTGGAACATTGAAGGACTCAAACATAATCTCTGCAGTGTACTCTCTGTTTTCAGGGGTATTCAGAGGGGGCTCTGTCTGTGGAGAAGAAAAGTACAAATCCCCTAAGTTCCTGCTACTAGGTAGCATAATTTCCACAGTAATGTGCATGTTATGAACGTACCAAGAGGAAGTAGTGGTCCTCGGGTTCTGCTCTCAGATACTTGAAGATGACCTGTTCCATGAACCTCTCCATGAGATCCCAGTCTTCCACGATCCCATGACGAATAGGCCACTGTAACAAGGGGAACCACACACACACACAATTATTTTTCCATTAGGCTACAGGCATTCCGCATGACTTTACATTTAACATTTACATTTAAATAGCAATCTACAGTTGAAACAATAAAGCAAACTCTCTGACAGTTTCGGTAAAAATCTGACTAATGGGGTGAAGAAATTTAACCACTCTAAAATGCATAGATAGAGATATGGTTGCAAGGACTGACCATCCAACAGTAGGTTTCACCATGTTTTGTTTACAAACATTGGAGTAAAAACAAGATTATATTTCGGTTCTGATGGGATATGCCAGTTGAACCAAGCTTATGAGGAAGTTATAAATGAATTATATTAGTTACTTTAGAATATAAGTCCAAAAATGTATGTAGAGCCTGCAGGTTAGCCTTTAAGTAGACCTCCCATCACTGGAAAATGCAATGTACCTTTGTTGCATAATTTGGTTTGTCTATTGCCTCGTCACCGATGTAAAAGTCCAGATCGTCCACCCCCTTCGTCATCCTGCGCTGGGCTTGGTCTCCAACCTTGGCTGACTCTTTGATGGCAATACCTGAAGTTTAGGAAGATTCAACGCCATCAATCCTTAGTACCAGCCCAGATATGGTTTGGACATTGTTGATTGAAACATGACTTTAATTACATGACACATGCATTTGTTTTCAACCGATTTAAAACTTGACATGTAACAAATGGAATACCTCCCAAATTAAATGTTAGAGGTTTACATCTTGTAAATAGGTGGAGGGGATTTGTTATTTGGAATTTCATGGTTTTTTTTTATTATTTGAATGTGGCACATGAATTGCATCATTCAAGTCACATGTGTGTCCTAAACTTGGTTTATTGAACCCCTTGCCACTCTGAAAGTCTCCCTCTGAGTAGTCAGCAACAGGTGACAACGGACATCCTCTGAGCGAGTTGGTAGGGGCGAGGGAGTGGTTTGGAATTCACCGTAAAATAGCTTGAGAAATATTTACTTTACTTTGACGTTTTTGCAGAGGAGCTTTTTGTCGTGCAGTTTTACATCTAGCAAAGGTGTTTGGTGCAGTATTTCTCAAGTAAAACATTTTTGTGACGTCTTGTTTTATGTAAACAAAGTCCGAGCCGCTTTGCAAGTTTGTCGCGTTGTCTGTGGTCTGCCATATGACTGGATATCCTGTGGTAATGGGCATTGTTGAAATCAAAACCAAACCCTTAAATCATGACGAACTCTTGAACACAAATTTCACAAGACTCTGTTTTGGACGATACTGACTTTATGACCAAATTTAACCTACTTGAGCTTTTTAGTCAATTTTATCGCTGGAATAAATGTTTGACTAATATCAATGTCACATACGTCGTTTTCAACTAAAAGTTATTTGATGTTTTTAATTATTTTCACAACTTTGAATAATGAAGTAAGCTTTATCCGACAGCTTTTTGAGTGTGAACCAATTACACCCCTTTGTCTGAATGTATGTTTTTTTACGCACAAGCTAAGCTTCTGGGAGAGAGCAACCGTTCTCTTTCGATTTGAAAATACATTAGACACAGGACATTCTAAATCAGCAGGTTTTGCATGGATGGAGTTACGGCTTGTATGGTGACATCACGAGATGGTAAATAAGTTAATAGAACAAAAGAGTTCCAAACCACTTTGCAAATAACAGCTCGTTTTTGGTTGTTCCGACCCTGCTCAGACTACACCCAAACAGTCCTAGCAAAATTATTGCTTGAGAATTATAATCTTTTGCTTAAAAGACATTTGTTATTTTTTTTTACTATTTTTATGGAAAACTATTACAGTAAGGTACTTAATTGTACCCAGAAATGATTTGATGTTGACATAAAAACAGCTGCATTGGGCCTTTAACTATCAAAAATGGTTTGTATTTATCACTGAATAACTAGTCTATGGTGCCTCTAACAAGCTAGCATTGCCATTTAGGGTCCACTGGATGCCTCATTGCTAGGGGAAGGCGGCCAACTCAAACTTTGTGGTTTTACAATTTTGTTGAATTAGGCGTGTTCGCCTACTTCCATTGAGCACTCCAATCAGATAAGAAAAACAGGAAGGACCGATACTAAAATGCTTTCAGCAGATTCATTTAACTAATGACCATACAGTATGTCCGCCCTATGAGTTATGCCCCATTATTTGGTTTATAGACCAAGGATTTTCTGTTTGAATGGCGAATTGGCTCTGGAAGCCAAAACAACCAAATACTCCATCTAAACGTGAATCGATTCTCAATTGCGGTATGGTTCCAAAAACATAAATCCCTCTACTTTCACATCACATCAAAATGCAGGATGCACGCTGTTTTAACACAGCTGCAGCTGACCATATTTATCAGTGACAAAACATTTGTGGCGTCCGTCTTCCGTTTACACACAAGTGTTCGGAAGAAGCAGATAGCTATTCAGCACAGGTAGCCCACTCTATTCTCTGTTTCCCATAAACACGCGCTGTAACATGGAAATATGGCCGTGTGGGAACCCTAACCCTATTTTCTTTCATTATTATTTCTCGCTGATATAAAATATAAAAGGTCCTTATGCTGCCAAAACCGTACTGCAAGCGATGCGTGTTAAATGTTCAGACCGAGCTTCGCGGTTCATAACAAAACTCCTCAGTACAGAAGACACCTTCGTCCAATGACCCGTGTAATGGACAGGAACTGATAGTCATGATCAAGGGCTACATATGAATGGGCATGGTACATTATCATTAGAAGACTGTATGACAGCGTTTCCCAAAACTCGGTCCTCGGGACCCTAAGGGGTGTTGTTTTTTTTGCCCTAACACTACACAGGTGATTCAAATTATCAAAGCTTGACGATCAGTTGATTATTTTAAATCAGCTGTTTAGTGCTAGGGCAAAAACCAAAACGTGCACCGAGTTCGGAACCGATGCTGTGTGACACAGAAATACTTACATGAAGGAACAATAAACTGTGGCTCCGTGTTTCCAGCATATCCAATCTTTGTGTACCTACAACAAATGCATTGCATGAGAAAGTTCAGTGGGTTATATAGATCATAATGGTGTCCGAGCAGAGCAAAATTCAGTTGGTGGTAACCGAAAACTCATCTAAAGGGTGGCATGACTGCCTATGGACTATGCCAGTTATACGCTTCCACAAGTTAAAACATACTGTAGTCTACGTAAAATGTAACATATTAAAGTCAATGCATACTGCTAATGTAACGAGTGGGGGACACTGATGGAAATTAGCTACTAGCAATCTATCTTCTTGAACCTAAAATGGTTAAGTAGCTAGTTTGCTGGCTAGATTAAACGAAATGAAGCAAATAAAGGTTGCTGCTGACGAGCTAGCTGTCTTGATTTGTTTACTTTGCACGCCCAACGTGTATGCCATGTCTGGGTGCATCTAGCTAAAGCCAATGAATTAGTTAGCTAGCTATTAGCACTTGCTACTTACCCTGTGCCACAGTCAACTACACAAGCCGGTAGACGTCCAGCCATGTTTCCTTAAATATCTACTGCAGAATTCAATGGTGAATTGCTGCTATATTCCAAATGGGACTTATAAAAAGGAAAGTCGTTTGTTTTGGGTAGAGGGATAACCATTTATTTAGCTAGCTCGTTTAGAGGCGGAACCCTGAACCCGCAGAGTGAAGTTACTTCCGCATCATGTGATGCGGAAGTTTAAAGCGGCTGACGAGACGCTGATCACAACGTTTGTTAAATAATTTCTAATATCGCACATTATCAGAGGGGTAAGTAAATGTACACGTTCTAATTGCATGTAAAAAATATGAAACAATTATTCTCTATAATGTACCGGTAGTTTTTATAGTAGCAACTGTTCAGTCAATTCATGGACAGGATTATGTGACTGCTGATGAGGGTAGTAGACTATCTGAATAGAATATCTTCTTTGAACATTGCATGACGCTATTGGAATAAATTACATTTAAAAGCATTGTATCAATGCGTTAGATTGACCTTTTGTGTGAACATGAAAACCAAGATCTCTTCTCTCTATCCTATGTAAATTGTTCAATATTCTATTGGTAAAATTGGGAGATTCAAGAAGTATACTGCATGAGTGATCAGTTTCACCCAAGACCATCTCTCAAAAGTTTCCATTTTCAGAGCTATGTGTTCCTCGAAGCTATAGGCTAGTGCAGCACCCCAAAAAAACATCTCCAGCGACCTGCTTTTTTATTTTTACCTTTATTTAACCAGGCAAGTCAGTTAATTAAGAACAAATTCTTATTTTCAATGACGGCCTGGGAACAGTGGGTTAACTGCCTGTTCAAGGGCAGAACGACAGATTTGTACCTTGTCAGCTCGGAGGTTTGAGCTCACAACCATCCGGTTACTAGTCCAACGCTCTAACCACTAGGCTACCCTGCCGCTTAAAGATGATATCATTTATTTACCTCCCATCAACCAGCCAAGGAGGATTGTATTCCCTTCCACCATGACCACATGGAAGGCCACTGATAAAGAAGATATATTAGCTGAGAGAACTCTGGGGCTGAGAGCTGGATCCATCATGGAGGGACATCTAGCGGCTAGACTAGATCCAGTACCTGAGTTTTATAGAACATTGCCTTATTTCTATCCAGGAAGAGTCATCCATCGCTCACGTCGGTGGTCTGTCACTCCCTGTATCCTCACAAAGCCCTCAGCTTTCTCTTCTTGTTCAAACGGTCCTCTCCAGTCTGCAGTCAGTGGGAGGAACCATCCCTTTACTGTGTGTCGACATTAGGATGGGAAGAGGAAAAGCTGACAAATGGATACAGTTTAGCTGAGAAACCTTTAAAAGGTACATTTGATTCCTGTCCTTATTTAATATGAAATGTACAGGCCCAGAGTTACTGTATTTGAAGGGCTGCTATAAGAAAGAGGATGCATACAGTAAATTGTTATTATAGCTTGGGGTGTATTACTATTTCACCATTAGGTGGCAATATGCATTTGACACAGTACAATGTACAGTCAGTGCCAATAGAAAGTACACCCCCTTGAACTTGTGGGATTGAAATAGATTTAATTGTACTTTTTGTTTTTACATTGATCTACACAAAATACTCTGTCAAAGTGAACGTTTCTATGTATGTGTGTCATATATATATATATATATATATATTTACAAATTAATAACAATTAAATGACTAAAATATAGTCGTTACATAAGTATTTTCCCCATTTGTTTAGGTATGCCTAAATTAGTTCAGAAGTAAATTTGTTTTAACAAATCACATAATACATTATATGGACTCACCAGGTATGTGCCTGGTTAAGACGCCAGGTGGCGCCCCTGGGGTGGGGGGGCTGTCACACCGGGATCTTTTTCACCTGTCTTGCGCTTGTCTCCACCCCCCACCAAGTGTCTCCTATTCTTCCCCATGATCCCCTGTGTATTTATACCTGTGTTTTCTCTTTGTCTCTTTGTCTTACCAGTGTATTTCCTGTTTTTCAAGTTCTGGTTTTCTAGTCTTCCCGGGTTCCGACCTTTCTGCCTGTCACGACCCTGAGCCTGCCTCCGTTCTCTCCATGATTGACTCTGCCTTGGATTACGAATCTCTACCTGCCCTTTGCCTGTCCCTTTGTTATAATACATTTGTTATAATACATACTATGAGAACCAAACTATCTGCCTCCTGTGTCTGCATTTTGGTCATATCCTGAGTTGTGATAGTTGTTCATTATTTTGACATTCCTATCTACCATATACCATTCCCAGTTGCGGTTCGGTTAAAATACTTCTCCTGGATATTATCATTCACCTTGATAAGAGAAGATGTGAAAAAATATGCTATTTTGCTAATGTATGTAAGGGGTCCCTGGGTCTCCGGTTTGCCTGGGAGGGTTCCCTGGGGAAGAAAAGGTTGAAGACCCCTGCTATAGAAAGAGCGGATGAATGCCAATCCAATCACGGCACAGGAACTGGACAGAAATATACACTATATATATAAAAGTATGTGGACACCCCTTTGGCTATTTCAGCCACACCTGTTCCTGACAGTTATATAAAATCAAGCATACAGCCATGCAGTCTCCATAGACAAACATTGTCAGAAGAATGGTCTTACTGAAGAGCTCAGTGACTTTCAATGTAGCACCTTTCCAACAAATCAGTTCGTCAAATGTCTGCGCCGCTAGAGCTGCCCTGGTCAACTGTAAGTGCTGTTATTGTGAAGTGGAAATGTCTAGGAGCAACACTAGCTCAGCCGCGAAGTGGTAGGCCACACAAACTCACAGAACGGCACCACCGAATGCTGCATCGCGTAGTGAGTAATAATCCTCTGTCTTAGATTGCAACACTCACTACCGAGTTCCAAACTGCCTCTGGAAGTAACGTCAGCAAAATAACTGTTCGGCGGGGGCTCCATGAAATGGGTTTCCATGGACGAGCAGCCGCACACAAGCCTAAGATCCCCATGCGCAATGCCAAGCGTCACCTGGAGTGGTGTAAAGCTTGCCGCCATTGGACTCTAGAGCAGTGGAAACGTGTTTTCTGGAGTGATGAATCATGCTTCAAAATCTGGCAGTCCGTCCCCAGATGGTGAAGCGTGATTCTTCACTTCAGAGAATGCGTTTACATCTTGGAATCTGAGTTTGGCGGATGCCAGGAGAACACTACCTTCCTCAATGCATAGTGCCAAATGTAAAGTTTGGTGGAGGAGGAATAATGGTCCGGGTCTGTTTTTCATGGATCGGGCTAGGCCCCTTAGTTACAGTGAAGAGAAATCTTAATACTACAGCATACAATGACATTCTAGACAATTCTGTACTTCCAACTTTGTGGCAACAGTTTGGGGAAGCCCCTTTCCTGTTTCAGCATGATAGCCAGGCCTAATTGCCCAACATCAGTGCCCGACCTCACTAATGCTCTTGTGGCTGAATGGAAGCATGTCCCCACAGTAATCTTCCCAGAAGAGTGGAGGCTGTTAACGCAGCAAAGGGGGAACCACCTCATATTAATGCACATGATTTTGGAATGAGATGTTTGACGAGCAGGTGTCCACATACTTTTTGTCATGTAATATACCATTCTCGTCAAAACTTTGGACACACCTACTCATTCAAGGGTTTTTCTTAATTTTTTACTATTTTCTACAATTGTAGAATAATAGTGAAGACATCAAAACTATAAAATAACACATGTGGAAATAATCAAAATAGGTGTTAAACAAACCAAAATATATTCTACATATTTGATTCTTCAATTTAGCCAGCCTTTGCCTTGAAAACAGCTTTGCACACTCTTGGAATTCTTTCATCCAGCTTCATGAGGTAGTCACCTGGAATGCATTTCAATTAGCAGGTGTCCCTTGTTAAAAGTACATTTTGGGGAATTTATTTACTTCATACTGCGTTTGAGCCAATCAGTTGTGTTTAAACAAGGTAGGGTTAGTATACAGAAGATAGCCCTATTTGGTAAAAGACCAAGTCCATATTATGGCAAGAACAACTCAAATAAGCAAAGAGAAACGACAGCCCATCATTACTTTAAGACATGAAGCTCAGTCAATCCAGAACATTTGAAGAACTTTGAAAGTTTCTTCAAGTGCAGTCGTAAAAGCCATCAAGTGCTATGATGAATCTGGCTCTCATGAGGACCGCCACTTAAGGAAGACCCAGAGATACATCTGCTGCAGAGGATAAGTTCATTAGAGTTACCAGCCTCAGAAATTGCAGCCCAAATAAATGCTTCACAGAGTTCAAGTAACAGACACATCTCAACATCAACTGTTCAGATGAGACTGCGAGAATCAGGCCTTCATGGTAGAATTGCTGCAATGACACCAATAATAAGATACTTGCTTGGGCCAAGACCAGCAATGGACATTTAGACCAGGTGGAAATCTGTCCTTTGGTCTCATGAGACCAAATTTTAGATTTTTGGTTCCAACCACTGTCTTTGTGAGACGCATGGTAGGTGAACGGATGATCTTTTCATGTGTGGTTCCCACCATGAAGCATGATAGTGTGGGAGTGCTTTGCTTGTGACACTGTCTGTGATTTATTTACAATTCAAGGCACACTTAACCAGCATGGCTACCACAGCATTCTGCAGCAATACGCCATCATGTCTGGTTTGCGCTTAGTGGGACTATAATTTGTTTTTCTGCAGGACAATGACCCAAAACACACCTCCAGAGTGTGTAAGGGCTATTTGACCATGCAGGGGAGAGATGGAGAACTGCATCAGATTACCTGGCCTCCACAATCATCCAACCTCAACCCAATTGAGATAGTTTGGAATGAGTTGGACTGCAGAGTAAAGCAAAAGCAGCCAACAAGTGCTCAACTCCTTCAAGACGGTTGGAAATGCATTCCTCATGAAGCTGGTTGAGAGAAAGCCAAGAGTGTAGAACACTGTCATCAAGGCAAACGGTGGCTACTAATGAAGAATCTCAAAATTTAAATATATTTTGATTTGTTTAACACTTTTAGTTACTACATGATTCCATATGTGTTATTTTATAGTTTTGATGCCTTATTCTACAATGACTGGTACTGTATATATTGACCAAGAATATAAACGGAACAATTGCAGCGATTTTACTGAGTTACTGTTCATCTAAGGAAATCAGTGAATTTAAATAAATTCATTAGGTCCTAATTTATGGATTTCACATGACTGGGCAGGGGTGCACACTGGGGAGCCAGGCCCAGCCAATCAGAATTATTTCTTTTGCACAAAAGGGCATTATTACAGACATAAATACTCCTCTGTTTCATCAGCTGTCCAGGTGGCTGGTCTCAGATGATCCTGCAGGCGAAGAAGCCAGATGTGGGGGTCCTGGGCTGACGTGGTTACACATGGTCTGCGGTTGTGAGGCCTGTTGGCCGTACTGCCAAATTCTCTAAAATGGCGTAGAGAAATTAACATTAATTTATCTGGAAACAGCTCTGGTGGACATTCCTGCAGTCAGCATGCCAATGGCATGCTCCCTCAACTTGAGACATCTGTGGCATTGTGTTTTGTGGAAAAGAAACACACATTTTAGTGGCCTTTTGTCCCCAGCACAAGGTGCACCCGTGTAATGATAATTATTTTCAATCAGCTTCTTGATATGCCACACTTGTCAGGTGGATTGATTTATCTTGGCAATGGAGAAATGCTCACTAACAGGGATGTAAACAAATTTGTGCACCAACTTTGAGAGAAACAAGCTTTTTGTGCAAGATTTCTGGTATATTTTATGAAACTCGTGAAACATGGGAACAATACTTTACATGATGCGTTTTTATATTTTTTATTGTTCCACAGGGATGTTGGTCCACGCTGATGACATCATGCAGTTTCTGCAGTTCGGATGGCGGGACACTACCGCCACCAGCCTGTACCGTTGACACCAGGTTGGATGGGTCCCTGGACTCATGCTGCTTATGCCAAGTCTTGACTCTGCCATCAGCATGACGCAACAGGAACTGGGATTCCTTGGACCAGGTAATGTTTTCCCACTCCTCAATTGTGCAGTAATAGTGAACACGTGCCTTTCTCTTCTTTTTAGCTGATAGGAGTTGAACCCGGTGTGGTCGTCTGCTATAATAGCCCATCCGTGACAAGTATCAACAAGTTGTCTGTTCCGAGATCTCATTCTACACACTACTGTTGTACTGAGCTGTTTTTGCCCACAGGACTGCTGCTGACTGGATGTTTTTTTTGTTTGTCGCACCATTCTGGGGAAACCCTAGACACTGTCGTGAGTGAAAAGCCCAGGAGTTCGGCCATTTCTGAGATACTGGAATCGCCGATCATACCACGCTCAAAGTCGCTTAGGTCATTAGTTTTGCCCAACGTTCAATTGAACAGTAACTGAATGCCTCAATGTCTGTCTACTTGCTTCATATATCAAGCTATAGCCACGTGACTCACTGTGTCGTAGGAGCGATCCATTTTGTGAACAGGGTGGTGTACCTAATAAACTAACCAGTGAGTGTATATATTCATGAAAATAATGTCAGGTCACAGCTCGCTGCTCTTAAAGCTGGAATCTGCAGTTGAAACAATAACAAAGTGGACACCCCACCTCTGTTTCGGTAAAAGCTTAGGGATGGGCCCAAGAGGTATGGCCATAGAGACATTTTCTAAGATTTTTACCAAAACATTTTGTTATTGTGGGGTGTAACCACTCTCAAACTCATAGACAGAGCTATGGATGCAAAGACTGATCATACATGATATCAAAATGATAGCTTTAACCATGTTTTGAGGCTTGTTTACATTTATATTGTTTACAAAGTTTGGAGTAAAACAAGCTTATATTTGGGGTTCTAATGGGCTACAACAGTTGAACTAAGCTCATGAGAGCCTTCAGAAAGTAATCACACCCCTATTAGTTTTCCACATTTTGCCTGAATTTAAAATGGATTGAATTTACATTTTGTGTCACTGATCTACACAAAATAATGTCAACATGTTGTTTGAAATGTTTTTTTGAAATGAATAAAAAATGAATAGCTGAAATGTCTTGGGTCAATAGGTATTCAACCCCTGTGTTATGGCAAGCCTAAATAAGTTCAGGACTTAATGTTCTTAACAAATCGCATAATACGTTGCAGGGACTCATTCCGTGTTCAATAATAGTGGTCAACATGATATTTGAATGACTACCTCATCTCTGTACCTCACATATACAATTATCTGTAAGCTTCCTCAAACGAGTAGTGAATTTCAAGGACAGATTCAACCACAAAGACCAGGGAGATTTTTCAATGCTTCGCAAAGAAGGGCACCGATTTGGTAGATGTGTAAAAATAAGAAAGGCAGATACTGAATATCCATCTGAGCAAGTTGAAGTTATTAATTACACTTTGGATGGTGTATCAATACACCCAGTCTCCACAAAGATACAGGTATCCTTCCTAACTGCCGATATAAGGCAGCCCCGCGCACCTCTGATTCAGAGGGGTTGGGTTAAATGCGGAAGACACATTTCAGTTGTATGCATTTCAGTTGTACAACTGACTAGGTAAACCCCCTTTCCTTTCCCTTTTAACTCAGTTGCTAGAGAGGAAGGAAACTGCTCAGTGATTTCACTGAGACCCATGGTGATTTTAAAACAGTTACAGAGTTTAATGGTTGTGATACTGTATGAGGAAACAGGATGGATCAACAACATTGTATTTACTCCACAATACGAACCTAAATGACAGTGTGAAAATAAGGATGACTGTACAGAATAAAGATATTCCAAAACATGCATCCTGTTTGCAACAAGGCACTTAAAAGTGACACTGCAAAAAAATGTGGCAAAGAAATGTACTTTTTGTCCTGAATACAAAGTGTTATGTGTGTGGGGCAAATCCAACACAACACTTCACTGAGTACCACTCTTCATATTTTTAAGCATGGTGGTGGCTACACCATGTTATTGGTATGGTTGTCATCAGCAAGGAATAGGGAGTTTTTTTAGGATAAAAAAGAAATGGAATAGAGCTAAGCACAGGCAAAATCCTATAGGAAAACCTGGATCAGCCTGCTTTCTAACAGAATGGGGGAGACAAATTCACCTTTCAGCAGGACAATAATCTAAAACACAAGGCAATATCTACACTGGAGTTTCTTACCAAGATGACATTGAATGTTCCTGAGTGGCCCAGTTTTTCACTGAAATCGTCTTGAAAATCTATGGGAAGACTTGACAATAGCTGTCTAGCAATGATCAATAATCAACTTGACAGAGCTTAAAGAATTTAAAAAAGAATAATGGGTAAATATTGTACCATCAAGGTGTTCAAAGCTTACACCAAAGTCTCCAAAGATGCTTCTACAAAGAATTGACTCAGGGGTGTAAATACTTATGTAAATGAGATATTTCTGTATTTTATTTTCAATACATTTCTAAAAGCATGTTTTCACTTCGTCATTATGGGGTATTGTGCGTAGATGAGTGAGAACAAAATCCATTTTGAATTCAGGCTGTAACAAAATGTAGAATAAGTCAAAGGGTATGAATAATTTCTGAAGGTGCCTTAAGTTATATTATTCAATATATATATATATATAAATAATTTACACTGTAATTCCAAAAATAGATTAAGCAATTTAGGATTCTAGATTTAATGGACTTAATCAATATACCTGTTTAGTTGGTGTTGACTTATAGTCTAAATCTGTGCATAAGAAAAATAAATTAAACTACATATTCAGTTTTACTCCCTTGAGGTGATGGATTCAAGCTCTTTTTGTCACATCTTCTCCCGCTTGCCCCCTCCAGCGCTCGACGTCACCGGTCTATTAACCTACGGTCCTGGTGTAACAGTCTAACTTTAGACCGTCCCCTCGGCCATACCCGGGCGCGAACCAGGGACCCTCTGCACACATCAACAACAGTCACCCACGAAGCGTCGTTACCCATCGCTCCACAAAAGCCTCTGCAAGGGGAACTACTACTTCAAGGTCTCAGAGCAAGTGACGTCACCGATTGAAACGCTATTTAGCGCGCACTGCTAACTAAGCTAGCCGTTTCACATCCGTTACACTGGCAACACCCCTTAAACCACACCTGGCAACTATTATTACGTACACCTGCGCCCCATCATCAGTCACACCTGGACTTCATTACTACCTTGATTACTTACCATTTATATAGCACTCTGTTCCGTCAGTCATCAGGTAGTATTGTTTATGTTTCCTTGTTAGATATGGCTCTTGGTTTGTATTCGGGCCACGGTCGTTATTATTAAACTCACACTGCAGTTATTTTCTGACTCACTGCGTCTACGTTACACTTTTGCAAAATAGATGTCAAACGTTGGTTTCACTTTTATTTTGACGATGGCAAGGCCAAACGCATGAATATGAACCACGTTAATATATGTGGTCCTTGACGGAAACAAGATCAAAATGCTGTAGGCATCTTTTCCTGATTTATAAAACGTATGTTATTAGAGGTTGTGGGACTATGGACTACTCCATGATGATAACAATGCAATCAGAAGTGTTATGAATTTGGCACAAAGTTATTTATTCTCAATAAAATAGAATAACTTACTTTACCCAAAGGAGACTTCAGGTGTGAGAATTTGGATGAGATACCTAAAGTAAACCTAATGGTAACATTCACATAAGACAATAGCAATAACACTCAATACCTAGGTGGCTGGTTGTCTGCATCCAGCGCAACAGCATCCATTATTTGTGGGTGACAAACTAACCTGTGACAGTCAATCTGGAGGTGCTCATGAAAATGCTTTACGAGTGATGGAGTGAAGCACCTGTAGAGCAAACTCCTGGTCAAGATGAATCACCTTCCAATGGGTCAACAGAGGCTCAACACACTGATGGAATTCATAAACCTGAAACTAAATTTAGTGGGAGGTTTTCCCCTCAAAGAGAGGTTATATTGCAGGTTGCTGTAAAGAAACAATTGAATATTGGGGGAATATACTCACCATAACACATGGAATATTTGTGGTATTCCATGATTTGTATGTACTGGCTTCACAACAAAAAGTACATATAGTACCAGTCAAAAGTTTGGACACCTACTCATTCAAGGGTTTTTATTTATTTTTTACAATTTTCTACATGGTAGAATAACAGTGAAGACATCAAAACTATGACAACACGTGGAATCATGTTGTAACCAAAAAAGTGTTAAATCAAAATATATTTTATATTTGCGATTCTTCAAAGTAGCCACCCTTTGCCTTGATGGCAGCTTTGCACACTTTTGGCCTTCTCTCAACCAGCTATCATGAGGTAGTCACCTGGAATGCATTTCAATGAACAGGTATGCCTTCTTTCCTTCTTAATGCGTTTGAGCCAATCAGTTGTGTTGTGACAAGGTAGGGGTAGTACAGAATATAGCCCTATTTGGTCAAAGACCAAGTCCATATTATAGTAAGAACAGCTCACATAAGCAATGAGAAATGACAGTCCATCATTCTTTAAGACATGAAGGTCAATCAATATGGAAAATGTCAATAACTTTGAAAAGTTCTTCAAATGCAGTCGCTAAAACCATCAAGCGCTATGATGAAAATGGCTCTCATGAGGACCGCCACAGGAAAGGAAGACCCAGAGTTACCTCTGCTGCAGAGGATAAGTTCAAGAGAGTTACCAGCCTCAGATTGCAGCCCAAATAAATTCTTCACAGAGTTCAAGTAACAGACACATCTCAACATTAACTGTTCCGAGGAGACTGCGTGAATCTGGCCTTCATGGTCGAATTGCTGCAAAGAAACCACTACTAAAGGACACCAATAATAATAAGATTTGATTTGATTTGAGACTTGTTTGGGCCAAGAAACACGAGCAATGAACATTCGCCCAGGTGGAAATCAGTCCTTTGGTTTGGAGTCCAAATTTGAGATTTTTGGTTCCAACCACTGTCTTTGTGAGACGCATAGTAGGTGACCGGATGATCTTTGCATGTGTGGTTCCCACCGTTAAGCATGGAGGTGGGGGTGATTTTCTGGTGACACTTTCAGTGATTTATTTACAACCACAGCATTCTGCAGCGATACGCCATCCCATCTGGTTGGTGCTTAGTCCCCCTATCATTTGTTTTTCAACATGACAATGACCCCACACACCTCCAGGCTGTGTAAGGGCTATTTGACCAAGAAGGAGAGTGATGGAGTGCTGCATCAGATGATCTGGCCTCCACAATCAACACGACCTCAACCCAATTGAGATGGTTTGGGATGAGTTGAATCACAGAGTGAAGGAAAAGCAGCTAACAAGTGCTCAGCATATGTGGGAAGTCCTTCAAGACTGTTGGAAAAGCATTCTAGGTGAAGCTGGTTGAGAGAATGCCAAGACTGTGCAAAACTGTCATCAAGGCAAAGGGTGGCTACTTTGAAGAATCTCAAATATAAAAAAAAAATAATTGTTTAACCATTTTTTGGTTACTACATGATTCCATATGTGTTATTTCTTAGTGTTGATGTCTTCACTATTACTCTACAATATATAAAAAAGTAAAAAGAAAGAAAAACCCTTGAATGAGTAGGTGTGTTCAAACTTTTGACTGGTACTGTACATGTTACACTAATGAAAAACAAGAAATTACATCAGTAAAATTTAGGATTTTTAAAAATGATCTAATATTTTTTTTATTTCGATCTATAGTCAGGGGTTTATCAATTCTCAATCTAGGGACAGTTAAATGTTTTACTCTAAAAAAGTGGACATCTGTTCATAATTATCCCAAAGTTGTAAAAAACCTTTGAGACATGGCATCTTACTTTAGGAGATAAATGACTGGACTAGATTAATGCTAGCCACAAATTACACCCTATTCTCTATGGGCCCTGATGTAAAGTATTGCACTAGTTGGTAATAGAGTGCCATTTGGGACGAACACTAGATTAACTTTTTACAAGACATCAATTTCCATCACTGCATGTCTCAATCTATAAAGCATAACTATTGGATTCCAAGTGTCGGCTTCTATTTTAATCAGTGTAAAACGACAGGGCATTGCACCAAGGGTTCTCCCGACCGACATTATTTTGATTAATACAGTCTCTTTTATCTTCTGGCTTCTTCTGGTGGCTTGATGTATTTAGTGTAGGCCCCAAAGCTTGTTAATGTTTTCCCATTGCCTAATGATATAGATCCTCTCTTACTCCCATCCCCAATAACACAGTTGAATCAATCAAAACAGATGTGTTATTAAGTTTTGTTTTCTTTATTAGCTCCCTTGAGAAAAAGATAAGTTGAGACACTTTTTTATTTCCCATCAGATCACTTTAGAGTGGGAGAGAAAACGAACATTTACTTTCGTCAATTAGCTGGTTTTGATCAGTCAGGCTGTATTGCTGATCCTCATAACGTGGAGTGTTTGGACATAACTCAGCACAAAGCAATCGAGGCAAAGACACTATATAATGCGCGCCCGTTTTCCTGTGGGACATGTACACCACATGCAGGCACATGTTCCTATATGTCTCCAACTGCATAGAGTCCATGCTCCTTTTCTTTAAATAATCAAAGCCATAACTGCTCACCGAGTCGGTGACCGCGGTTACGGATTTTTCTTTTTAGGTGGTCTTTTTTTTTTTTGCATCTGCCCCACCAAAAGGCCTGTCTGTGCATTGCCCTGACCGTGCATGTCTGCAACAGCATGTATTTGTGATGCCATTTTATTATTTAAGTCTGCTGCGGAAGCCTGGTACCCCCCCCTCCCATTTCACACATGTGAAATGATAACTCAGATCAATCCCATCGAAACTCTGGCTCCAAAATGATCCTATTAAGCCAGTATTAGCAGTCGGGTGATTAGGATGTCCCTATGGTTTTGGACCCACCTCCTCTATCCCATCCCAAAAACATAATAACTACCTTGTACACAATCCTTCCCAAAATATGAATACTTTTGCCATCCTGGCGAACACACTTGCAAAGTAAACAAATCAAACATGAGTTGAAGTCCCTCATCAACTAGAGTGTTTCAACCAGCACCCCCTAATATGACTATGTTTGCACAAACATCATTAGGGCCGAAGCAGAGGTAGCCCTATTATTTCTAATAATCTCTGTCTTTTTTGCTATTTCTTAAACCCAGGAGGTACCCAGGGGTACTAACTGTCGTCTGCAGTTAGTACCCCCTCTTCTCCTACTATCTCAATCCTTTGGCTCTCTCCTTTTCCACACAGCCTCTCTGCTTAATAGCGCCGTCTGTCGCCAACACTTTTTCTGCTGCAGGGTGCAGTTGCCGCTGCTTTAATGATCCTGTTCGAGAAGGTACCGGAACGTCCGCTTTGCTTGTGTTCAGTACTGTGTTTCTCTGTGATCTTGTGCGTCTAACTGCGTACTTTTATCAGACCGGCCGAGGCTTAATCTCCTTCATTTACTGTACGAAGAGTACATAATTGCTTCTGGCTCACGTGCCTCATCCTATGACTTTGTGTGTGTTTACTAGAAATATTACCACTGGGACTTATTAACACTGTAAATGTGCTGTTGGTCCATCATTGCGTAATCAAATGGGAAGTATGTAAGCCTCACTTAAGACATGGATGACAGTTGATGTGAATGAAAGCGGATGCTCGTTGTTACAATCGTATTCCTAAAGGAGAGTAGATAACAAAACAAATGGTGGAGGTGAAAGACATCTCCTCATCCAAATCTCAAGCACATCATCTTAAAGCTCATGAGTTGAATGAGGCATTAATGCTACTCGAACGTACCGGGCAGAAACAGAGACCTCAAGGTCCGCTACACCTCACAAGAAGCTAAGACTATATGTTGCTAGGTTTTTGTTGGGAAGACGTGCCAGGTCTTTGCCGATACACCTGGAGCCTTCCATACACTGATTTTATATCTCTGCCGGAATTACTTTTGTACGTTGAGAGGAACATGGGGCTCCATTGCCCTTGCCAGAGGTTGTAAAGAAGCCATGGGGCGTTATGTCTCACTGAAGGGGCTTTTAGGCCTGGTGAATCAGCATTCGATGAGAGACTGACAGACTGACAGACAATGTAATTTTGGCTGCATTTACAGGCAGCCCAATTTTTATATTTTTTCCAGTAATTGGTCTTTTGACCAGTCACATCAGTCCTTTTCACATCTTTTTCAGAGCTGATCTGATTGGACAAAAGATCAATTTCTAAAAAAATCTAAACTCTGCCTTAGAGAGGCACATAGGATCGGTTTCTAAATCACTTACGCCTGCAGCAGCCCCTTCTGAAGTGCATGTTATCTTGTCCCCCGCGGGACGGTTGAGCTAACGTAGGCTAATGTGATTAGCATGAGGTTGTAAGTAACAAGAACATTTCCCAGGACATAGACATATCTGTTATTGGCAGAAAGCTTAAATTCTTGTTAATCTAGCTGCTCTGTCCCATTTACAGTAGCTATTACAGTGAAATAATACCATTCTATTGTTTGAGGAGAGTGCACAGTTATGAACTTGAAAATGTATTAATAAACCAATTAGGCACATTTGGGCAGTCTTGATATAAATTGTTGAACAGAAATACAATGGTTCATTGGATCAGTCTAAAACTTTGCACATACACTGCTGCCATCTAGTGACCAACATTTAAATTGCACCTGGGCATTTCAGGTACAAAAATAAATAATAACTGCATGTTTCTTTCTTTGTATTATCTTTTACAAGATCTATTCTATATTCTCCTACATTTCCATAAACTTCAAAGTGTTTCCTTTCAAATGGTATCAATAATATGCATATCCTTGCTTCAGGTCCTGAGCTACAGGCAGTTAGATTTGTCATTCTAGGCAAAAATTGAAAAAAGGGGCGGATCCTTAATTATAAAACAAAACTATTTGCCTGAAAATTTATTTGTTGAGAAGCCATAACAATCACATCTTCAATGTGTTCTAGTGTAATTGCATTCCACGCCAAGACGCTTGAAATAAGCAGCAAGACTCATTGTGAGAAACAGTGTAGAAAGCATTTGAGAGGAGGTTTTCAATCATGGCCGCTTTGTATTTAAACCACTCTCTAGGTATTTTTGTTCATGGGCTTTAAATTGTAATCTCTTATTTTCTTTGCCAGCCTTTATCAGGTCACAATGAAAACCAGCGGTGACTATCTCTAAAGTGGGCATTCTGGGCTTTTGTATATGATATTAGAAACACACACACAGAGATATTGATAACTCCAGAAGAAGCCCAATCATGCTCGCATAGGACACATCAGACTTTCTGCTGGCCAAAGATACTTATTTTGTTGACATACACTTCCACTAGCCTTGTTATGACATTTATGTCATCTATACTTCTCCTCTTTTATATGAAGAGCCAGTCTGGTCCTCCCTCCCCAGACAAATGCATTGTGGGAGAAAGCTAAAAGCTCCATTTTAAACATATGTCACACTTGCAATGTGTTGAATTTTATTTATTTACCTAGGCAAGTCAGTTAAGAACAAACTCTTATTTTCAATGACAGCTCCTGTTCAGGGACACCGAATTCCTTATTGCCTCTCGAAGCATGATAATTGAAGGTGGTGACAATGTAGTGTATGGTAGTGTGGTACTCAAAGTGGAAATCAGAAAGTAGCATTAAACGGTACAGTTAATTTAGTCCCTCATCTACTGTGGAGGGAAATGTAGAATCTTCGGTGTGAGAAATGTGCTTTACAAATTCAATGACATATTGTTATTAAACGGAAAGACATTACAATGGTCTTACTAGTTTGTGCAGGGCTAGACAGCAAAACAGTGACAATGTTCTGAAGACATGGTTAATCGTGGTCACGAATGGGTCGTCAAATTCCAACACAATTATACAGTAGTTGTAATTAGAGAAACCTAACAATGCAAACCTTTGAGAGAGAAACAAATCTGAAATGAAGGTCTATTGCATTAGTATTGTCTGTAATAATGAAATTACAACGTTGGAAATTGGGAGCAGCAGAATTACAACGAAACAGGTGTGTGGGTGGAGGCTTTGTCCACTTAGATGTCAACGTTAATCGATGAAACCACTTCAATGTTTTCCATTCTGCCCTAGCCTATATCTAGCTGTGTGGAAGTGACAGAAATATGAAATTCAGGGACATCTTCCCGTGATATCCATTTTTACAGACGGTGGAATCAGTTGAACAAGGTCCACATAGTACGTACCTGGTGGAGAATAAGACGAAAAACCCTAGCCGCTGGAGGTCACTGAAATGTCAAGCTAGGCTCCGAGACATGATATTTCACAGCCTCCGTCACCCTGGGTCTCTCATTTAAACGTGGGGCACGGCTGTGTCGGTCTTCCCTCTCTCCCTGGCTCCCTTCCTCCATCTCTCTCTCGCAGTGTGAGGTTGACTTAACAAGGCCCATGTCTCACTTACAGACAAGCCTTAACTCCCCAACAAAAGAGGTTGGCATTTTAAGAATCTTATTATACATATTGTATTTCTCTATTACGTATTTAGGTCAATTGAAAACAGAATGGTGAGTCTGCTGTTTCAGAAGCACTGTTTTTAATTGTCACAACTCTTTATTTGCATTTCACATGGGCAGAATATACAATCACTCTTCACAGAAGACCAATTAAGGTAGAACATGAAAAAAATTCCCCATAATTCCCCAATTCTGTTAATAAGCATGTCTACCTGTTAGCTCAATGCCTTACACATTCAAGATAAACATCAAATCAGGAGGGAAAAAAAGCTCTATCATTATCACTATCGTTTAATTTAATCACTATCTTTTAATTTGAAAGATGAATTATGACATACTTCTTACATGATCCTCTTTACAAAGCCTTTCAATAATTATAATGGCCAATTAATAAATTGAATCAAATCAAAATGAGAGTAAGTTATTAGATATGTTTCTGAAATCTATTGACATTTCAATAAATGCTGTATTTTAAAAATAAAGGTCTTCCCTTCAGTCTCTGTGCTGCCATTTCAGAAGAATAAATAAATAATCAATTGACAATAGACTCAGCTGGAAAAAAAGACAACGTAGATGCTGTAAAGCTACTGTTAAGCTAGCAAACTGGCAAAAGCCCATGGCACAAGAACCAAGAAAGAAACACTAGCCAACATAAATAAACACCCCTTCGTGTATTTTCTCCTGCAACTGTTGTCCTTTACACTTTTGTATGTACAGTTCCCTCCCAAATTAACTCCACAATGTCGCGTTAACATTCAGTAGTCATATCAACTCTAATTACCATTGAGGGGCGTCAGTTTTAGGGGTCAATAGAAACATTTTGACCAGTCACTCACTCCAATGTTTTATGTGGATCATGTTATACAATCCTAAACAGTTGTGTTTGTGCTCTCTCTGGTACTTTCGAGTGGCAATCCCATCAGACAGGAAACATCAATCGAAAGATAGAGAATATGATTTCAGTAAGACATAAGAGTAGGAGCAGTATTTGTACATGATGCATTGTTGAGCATATGTATCCATCAACTCTGACCCTCCACCGATAGCTAAGTGATCCATTCCACAGCACGCCGTACGTGGTGAGCGTTCCAGATCACGGATCGTTTTGCGATTGTTTCCACTTCCGTGAGTCAATGTGTTGCAAAGGACATATGCTGCTGAATGAGCATTATACTAACATCATAAATAGTGGCAGGTGAGCAACTACACTAAAAAGCACCTCGACACAGTTTAATAAGCAGGTAGCTACAATAACCAATAATTATATCCGACCTTCCCGCAATGACAGCCACATATCTCATGTCTTATACAGAACATTTTATAATATGCATCCCTGCAATGAAATGTCCTTAATGTGAATTTATCAGTTATGTATAACTGAACTGCATAAGTTCTACAACTAAAAAGCTGAACTATAAGGACTGTTGAATGACTTCAAATATACTTTTTCTAGGCAAGTCAGTTAAGAACAAATTCAAATTTTCAATGACGGCCTAGACGCAGTGGGTTAACTGCCTTGTTCAGGGGCAGAACGAGAGATTTTTGCCTTGTCAGCTCAGGAATTCGATCTTGCAACCTTTTAGGTTCCTAGTCCAACGCTCTAACCACTAGGCTACCTGCCTCCCTACTTGAAGAATGACACCTAAAAAGTTTTTGAAGTTCAAATCAGATGTTGATGCAGATTATTATCATTCTGTAAATGACTACAGCTAATAACAGGTTACTGAATATGTTGATTTATATAACGTCTAAATTGATAAGTTTAAAAACAAATCCCTTGTGTCTTTCAGCAATATTTGAAGTCCAAGAAAGTAATTGGGTATATACAGATGTAGGATCTTAATTTGATCAACCTGGTTTTGCAGGGAATTTCCTGCACAGTAGGAAAAGTAAACTTGTAGTGTATTCAAGGTTTTTAAAGGCTTCTAAAGTTGTAATTTCCACTTTAAAATTTTGGACTTGGTTTGCCCTATCAAAATTTTTTATCAACCCCTACAAAAATGTCCATTAATTATAATCTACACAATAATTCAAATTTCTGTAGTATTTGTTGCTGTAGGAATATTTTCCTGCTGTGAGAAACTGGTCAAATTAAGATCATACATCTGTACTTACAAATTATATAAGACATGATATCCAGCATTTATTACTTACTATAACAAGAACTTGTACCAGTAGCAAATGATGCAGACATCTAAGTATATCTCCACAATCCCTACAACTCGCTGCTCAATGTCCTCAGCTGTCAGTGCCATCTCTACACTCAGATCTATGATGAGTTAACACAATTCTCACACAGCTAAACGGCTGCTGAGTACTCACTGACTGTGATCCCGTCTGACTCCTAATCATCGGAACTATTGATCTGACGCGTTCGATCTACCTATAAACAGGAGAACACCGACGTTGATGAGGTCAGTGCCCACTGCCCCCAATAGGGACCCTACAGAGTAAGCAAAGAGTGATTGGAGGGCAAGGGATGAACGAAGAAGGAGGCAATGGTAAAGCATTCAGTTCTCAAAAACTCAAAACACCAGGATTATAAAAGGGGATCTTTCCAAAGAGTCTTAAGCTCTTGAGCATCCGATCCAAAGATGAAGCTGTAGAGTCCACAGGAGGCTGCTGAGGGGAGGACGGCTCATAATAATGTCCTGAACGGAGCAAATGGAATGGCATCAAACACCTGGAAACCATGGAAACCACGTGCTTGATGTCTTTGATACCATTCCACCTGCTCTGCTCCAGTCATTACCACGAGCCCGTTCGCCCCAGTGCCACCAACCTCCTGTGATAGTCTCTTATGTATAGGATTCCTCTCCAAAGACGACACTAGGGTCTGATGTAGCCAATACACTACGTAGTGTTATGTACACTGTAGGCTTTATGTACTCTCATAATACTCTAGTGTGATCTTCGGTTAGAAGAGGGGACAAATGGATGCCTCTAGGTCTATGCCAGAGAGAGGGAGACCAGCGTGAGGGAGACCAGCAGCAAAAGAAGGGAGGAAAATGAAGAGGTGGCGGCCGATGGGACAGGGCGGTTCTTCTTCCGGGGCCCATTGCAGAGCGGTGTGTTACAACAGGAGATGCACACAGAGTTGATCCTTCCAGTGCAGAACTGCTGGTAGCCTGATGAGGATATGAGGCATGCCCCGGACGAGGCACAGGACTTGCGGTAAAATATGCCTGAAGAAGGAGAGAGAGAAGCGGTCAGGGTTAGTGCAAAGCTATATAGGAAGTCCAGGTCAAGGTATGTGTGTTAGTGAGACTGTTGGTGAAACTGAGCCAAGTCTCAGAGCAAACTGAGGTAGCACAATCACTGGGGAAGGGAGGGTTAAAAGTCCTTCAACTGTCATTTTTGTTTTGTTTTCATTAATGTGTGTCTGTTTTATGGGATGTCTGGCCTATGCCATGTCTCGCACCCTTTCACAGTGCATTTTCTTGTGCGTAAAGCAAATACAGTGCCTTGCGAAAGTATTCGGCCCCCTTGAACTTTGCGACCTTTTGCCACATTTCAGGCTTCAAACATAAAGATATAAAACTGTATTTTTTGTGAAGAATCAACAACAAGTGGGACACAATCATGAAGTGGAACGACATTTATTGGATATTTCAAACTTTTTTAACAAATCAAAAACGGAAAAATTGGGCGTGCAAAATTATTCAGCCCCTTTACTTTCAGTGCAGCAAACTCTCTCCAGAAGTTCAGTGAGGATCTCTGAATGATCCAATGTTGACCTAAATGACTAATGATGATAAATACAATCCACCTGTGTGTAATCAAGTCTCCATATAAATGCACCTGCACTGTGATAGTCTCAGAGGTCCGTTAAAAGTGCAGAGAGCATCATGAAGAACAAGGAACACACCAGGCAGGTCCGAGATACTGTTGTGAAGAATTTTAAAGCCGGATTTGGATACAAAAAGATTTCCCAAGGTGGTGGCAGCATCATGGTTTGGGCCTGCTTTTCTTCAGCAGGGACAGGGAAGATGGTTAAAATTGATGGGAAGATGGATGGAGCCAAATACAGGACCATTCTGGAAGAAACCCTGATGGAGTCTGCAAAAGACCTGAGACTGGGACGGAGATTTGTCTTCCAACAAGACAATGATCCAAAACGTAAAGCAAAATCTACAATGGAATGGTTCAAAAATAAACATATCCAGGTGTTAGAATGGCCAAGTCAAAGTCCAGACCTGAATCCAATCGAGAATCTGTGGAAAGAACTGAAAACTGCTGTTCACAAATGCTCTCCATCTAACCTCACTGAGCTCGAGCTGTTTTGCAAGGAGGAATGGGAAAAAATGTCAGTTTCTCGATGTGCAAAACTGATAGAGACATACCCCAAGCGACTTACAGCTGTAATCGCAGCAGAAGGTGGTGCTACAAAGTATTAACTTAAGGGGGCTGAATAAATTTGCACGCCCAATTTTTCAGTTTTTGAATTGTTAAAAAAGTTTGAAACATCCAATAAATGTCGTTCCACTTCATGATTGTGTCCCACTTGTTGTTGATTCTTCACAAAAAATACAGTTTTATATCTTTATGTTTGAAGCCTGAAATGTGGCAAAAAGTCGCAAAGTTCAAGGGGGCCGAATACTTTCGCAAGGCACTGTATCTGTGAAAATCAGACAAAGCATGATCTAATCTACCTTTTTTTCACAAATATACAGGAATAGCAATTACACATCAAGAAAATGTGGTGGTTTGAAAATATTAGCCTTAGGATCTTAGCTTAGTGAGAAATTCTCGAGACATACAGTATATTGTAATTCAGTGCTATTTGCAATTTAACAGAACTTTATCCTGATCAATACTGGAATGGTTCATATTCCTGAGAGGTGATCCTCTAACTGCCTGGAACCTTTGTAGAGCCGTTGTAAAAAATAAAACCTTGAGAATGTCACCTCGACAGAATATAATGCTCTCAAACTATGGAACAATTGCAACAAAACTATGCTTTGATTTATATGGTGGCGAGAGAATGCACATGAACAAGAGTGTTTCGATTTCATGGAAATGTTGTTGTGCCATTAAGTCTTACCACAGGAGGTGGTAAGAAAGCCTGCGTCTCCCTGCCTGATAAATGAACACCTTGCAGGGACTCAACAACTCCCACTTCTCCCTACTCCTTCCTAGGAAATAGACACTGGGCTTTTGGACACAAACAAATCCAAGGTGACCCTGGAGATGTGACTCACGCTCCACTGAATCTATAAGCATTAGTAATTGTTATAAGCATATACGGATGCTTATAATGTCTTTATAGAAGGTTTATAATGTGTTCTTTGCTGAAATTTGTCAACAGACTGCAAAGAGCTGTCATAATGATGAGAAGGGGCGGCAGGTAGCCTAGTGGTTAGAGCATTGGGCCAGTAACCGATAGGTTGCTGCATCGAATCACCGAGCTGTCGTTCTGGCCCTGAACAAGGCATTTAACCCACTGTTCCCCGGTAGACAGTCATTCACAAGTTCATAAGTGCTCACGACATGTCTTACATTGCATTGTAACTGTGGCATAATGCATTTTACCTGTCGACGTTAAGTAAAGTGGTACGAAAAGTTGTAATTAAAGCGTAGAGAGGAAATAGATGAAAGGGGGAAGAGAACTGCTAGTCACATTAAAACTTCCATCAAAACTTTACTGCTCTAATTTACTTGTCTTTCTCTTGAAATAATGACAGATGAGCTGTCAGACAAAGTGGCAATTTGTAAATGCAATACAATATTCTTGTTTTGTCTCAAAGACGTCAGACAAGCCTTCAAGACAAAAGTAGACAATTTCAGCCTGTGTCGGCCCCTGATTACTGCTATTAAGTTTGACATAACTAACAATACAACTTTAGCTTAATCAACGCTATTATTTGTTCCATACTTCATCACTATGCACATTTAGACCTGACTGTCAAACAAACCAAGTCCCCAAACCTTTATTGGGGAGAGAAATGGGTAGAGACCAAGCTGACACCAATTCACGTTCAAAAGCCAACTTTCCTTGAGGATTATGTTACAGAGGTCTTCACATATCATACACACATTATGCAAGTGCTTCTTTCCACGAAAATGTTGTGGTAATTCGCAAATTCATTATTTGTGATAAATTGCGGTTGCTGCACATAAAGATAATTAGTTAGGCTCCTGGTCTCAGGCTGACATTATATGAAATGATCAAATTAAGGAACACATTCATTACCCAACATTGCTAGAAGGTTTTATGTTAGAATAAAAGTATGCATGAATTTTCATTTTATCTGCTTTACAGGAGCACATAAGAATCCCTTTGCCAACATCGCATTAGAAACAAATGACTCAGAAGACCTTTCTAAAGAGTGCAGAGACTGGAAAAGATTTGTGAATATACTGTAAGCATGTGCATTTCACACAAAAGTGCATCCTTATCTCAAGGTTATTCAAACCATTACACAGCATTACACATAGTGTACATTTGTTCATGACATTGTTGTCATAGATCATTGCATTTGAGTGATGAAGCTTGTCCACCACCATGTTCAGAGACATAGTTTGGGCATAAAACACTTGCTAAAGACAATCTATCTATATGTATGATGGTCTTGGTACATGTTTTTAATACTCTTGTAAATGAAAGCATACATTTGATCACAAGTGACAAGTACATGTAATAACACTGGATGTGGTAGGAACAATAGGCCTAGTGTATTTGAAGGGCGTTATCTCATTAAGCAATAAGGCATGAAGGGGTGTGCTGTATGGCCAATATACCACAGCTAAGGGCTGTTCTTAAGCACGATGCAACGCAGAGTGCCTGGATACAGCCCTTAGCTGTGGTATATTGGCCATATACCACAAACCTCCTGAGGTGTCTTGTTGCTATTATAAACTGGTTACCAACGTAATTACAGCAGTACAAATAAATGTTTTGCCATACCCGTGGTATACGGTCTGACATGCCACAGCTTTCAGCCAATCAGAATTCAGGGCTCATATTACCCAGTTTATAATTTTAAAAAATTATTCATGGATCAACTGAGTACAGCAACCAGCAACCAAGGGGGTTAACCTTCCTTTGGGAAAATCCCATTAAAAGAATATGAGCCATAAACCATGAATTAACTATGGTAATAGCCTCTTCATCTATGGAGATTCTTTGATAGTTCCCAATTGATTTAGTGGGCATACGTATAGGCCTAGTTAATGATCTCATTTGTTTACGTTACAAGGAGACCCTATCGGTCAGTTCCACTGAATTCAGAGATAGAGAGGAAGTACACAAAAGAGGAAAATATACCTTATTTAGGTCACATGTTAAAAGTGTCACAGTCCGGTGTGGGTTGTTTTGCATTGCAAGGTAGGTGTCAGAGAAGTCAGTGTGGCCTGGGGTGTTCTAGCTGCAGAACACATCTCTATTGTGTTCGGCGTGGGTTCTAATCCGAACCACGCCCTTCTGACACAAAACAGATCCCCCAAACTTCCTGTCTTTCTCTTACTAGTCTCTCTCGTCAAACTAAAGCTCACACTCTGCTGTGGCGGAGATACAGCATCTGCGAGAAGGGACTACTCTCCCACTATCTCGATCCAATGAAGAACAAATGAGGAAAGGAATGGGACTGCCCAGGAGACTCTGTTTTCTTACCATCCTTCTTCACCAGTACCTCTTTCTGACACATGTCCTGTACGTTGACCGTGCAGTTGACAATGAACTCCGGCGTGGAGCATTCATTGTTTTTCACCTCCTCACACTGGTAACATTGGATCTGGAGAGCATAGCCTGTACAAGAGAGAGAGAGACAGGAAGAACCGCAAGGTTTAAAACATTTTTTTTTTTAAGCCAACAAGAACAGTTCACCAGTATCTGGCATATACTGTAGTAATCTCATTATGTTAGTCAAGAGAGACTACAGGCAAATTCTTTCAGGCGTGTTTAGCTGTGCTTGATTGATCTTGCCTGGCACATCATAACCAATGGAGTGGTCAAAAAAAGTGCAAAGCAACTCTGCCCAACCGGCACTCCAGGCAGGCTTAATCTAAACGCTGAACGATTTTGAAAGATTAGGCCTAAAATCTTACTTAAAAGAGTTGAAAATGTTATTTTGTGCAGTTCAGTCATTAGTATTATCCCTTGTTCATTTGGGGACTTTCAGCCCGACATATTTTCCTCCCAACTAATCAAGAATAAGTGTTTTTGTGATCTATTGCCATTACCACAGACCAGGAACTGTATCCTCGAGGAGAGACAAATGCATCTTTGAAATGAAAAAGTCTCTTTGCTGGCATTTTCAAAGTCAACTTGGTACCTATTTGCAATGATCAGAGGACAAGGAGGTGGACTCTGAAAAAAAGACTGGATCTCCTCGATGAATAACAAATGTGAAGATGATACCAACGAGCATTTCATGTTGGAGAGTCGATGTTGATGCTATCCTTACACATGCGGACATGTTGCAAATATCAGACAATAGGACTTTGAGCTAATATGATGACATTTCTGTACCACACCACAGAAAGCACTGACAAGTCACACAAAACACATACTTCTCTGACTACATACACGTTTGTCAAGACAGCAAAGGAACACAGTAGAGAGGAGTTGTTTAATGCACAAACAGATCTGGGGTCAGGATAAAGGGATTTTGACTAAAAATAATGAACAAATAAGTTTCAACAATATACATCCATACTCTCATTTATTTGCCAACTAAACTTAATCAGACACAATTGTGTGTGGAAGCTGGGCATACTGTATCTGTGCAGGGAAAATGGCCCCTCAACTTTACCCACTAGAATAATAATAGCCATTCTGACTACTACAGGTCGAAACAATCAAGCCAGAGTGTTTCAGACAAAGTGCTTTATCCACACACTCAATGAAGCTGTTGCTCCAGCACTGACTTCAAATGAGATGAATTCATTCTAACATGACTGATTGGAATTAAATGGAAATTGAGATTAACAAAGAATGACAGATGGGTGGCTATTCATGCAAAGTTGTTTCACAGGGATGGAAAATCTGAAAAAGGATTCCCGGATGGAGAGCACAATCTGATTCAGGGTTTGCAAATGGGGGTTTAGCTGAAACATGCATGACCGTGCAATGGTAAACAATAATTCAACATTTTCTCAAGCGTCACAGTTTCAGGTCATTTGTTCTCCATGGCAGATAGTACTGTGTTCTAATTATTGAACTGGAGACAGTCATTCATTTCCCAGTCTGACAGCGCCATCAAGCACAAATTCAATTGAAAAGGATCCCCCCCAAAAAATCAGAGCGTAATTACGTTAAAACCAGATAAATGCTTCAAAACCCCATCCATCAACCGAGCAATAGTCTCTTAAAGTGCCTAAACACATCCTAGACTGAATTGTATTTGTCCTCTATAAACCACTGGATATTGACACTATATATAATGAACATTTAGGCAAGCATAAAGTTATGTACATATTGTCTATACTGTTCATTTTGTTCCGCAATACCCTTTTCACTGAGGTAAAAAACCTCATCAAATTACTTAGAAGTAATTTCTGCTAACAATGAAGATGATGTTTAAGGAGTGGGTATGTTAACCAAACGCAGCACATCCAACTCAGAACAGACGGAACATTTGTATGTTATTTACACCAGAGGCATTTTTGGTGAGATCAAGTTCTTACACGCTACTGTTCATTTGCCATGTGCAATGGGTTCAAGTGGAAATAGGGACCGGAAAAGCTCTCGGCAGCTGATTGTCACATCATTCTGATGATATGATTCGTGGACGTATGTTGGAATGACAATGCGGACTACTCCATTGACATGGATTATCATTGTCATTTTACCTGATTCTTTTTTTAGCAACTACATTGCCACCATTTGTATACATTATTACCATATCATTGCTATAAGGGGACCAATGTGGATTCAGAAATCAGTTTATTTGCCATCATCTATCTTCAATTGTGTATTTTCCTTCCACAGTCATCTGAAGAGAGACAGCTTTGTTATTCTCTGCATATTTAGTGATACTAATATTTATCACAGGTGTTCATGGAGTGGTAGATCAGCTCATTTAAAACCCACTAAAAAAAAGGTGATTTAGTTTACTACATTCACCAGAGCTGACAACTGTTGATCAGTCATCTTCCTTATCATTTGAGCTTGATGGAATGCCTACACCTGTAAAATAAAATGTTGAATTGCATTTGTGTTGTCAATTAGAGAGCTATTAATTAGCTATTGATAAATGAGTGGCCTACACATGTCCCTCTGCTTTATAAAATGAGTGAATACATTCGTCACCTGTAATGGCGTCTAGTCATGTTTAATAGCAATTAATCGGAATACTTAATAGCCTAATTAGCATACCATGTAGGGCAATTGTAAGATCACAAAGATGCTCTAAATATGGAATAATGTTCAATATTTCAGCATGTCACGCTCTATTATTTAACATTTACATTTTTAAACAACATCATTAAATTGAATTAAAGATATGTAAAATAGAAGTCTAAATCACATTTTGAAAATATCTGCCTTTGCACAGGTGATATTCGCAATAGTTTTACAGACGTAATTATGACCTAAGGTGACATATTTTCTGTAGCTGGAGCGCAGGTGCCTATATAAATGTCATATTAAAAAAATCTGTGCCACAATTTCTTATTCCAATACAGTTATAAATGCATTTGCTGAGAAGATTTGATCTGCAACGGTAACCTCCTGCGCGCCTCCCTGTTGGCATTACTAGACCTCTCCTGGACTTCTGAAAAATATGTAATTGTTTTCATCTGACAACAAAAAGCTGCCCAAAATCATTTAACCATAATCCAAACTTGAATTAGATTGGAATAGCTGGAAACGTTGACATATCACGAGGAAATACTCTCAGCACCCGAATACAACGCAGAAAGCCAACACATGTAAGATTACGCAGTCTCCAAAGTTTAGCATACCTGTTTTGAGGAAAATTCCAAGCAAAGTTGCATAAATGAGAAGCAACATCCTCTCCCAAATGACACTTTAGAGGAACACATCAGACCAGGTGAACTTAAAACGAAAGCAAAACCCTTAAATGGATCCGTGGCATCAAAGTGTTAGAGCACATTCTGCAGCGGGGAATGTGGTGCGCAGCGCTAAACGAGGGCGAGCTCTGCGGTTTGAGAGACCACGTTGCAGAATTCCAGTGAAATTGGATAAAGATAAATCATAAAACGTACCACGTGATGAAAGCTCGTGATATGGAAGCAATTCATCAATCACTCATATCCTACACACGCAGATCCGTGACTGTTAAATTGCGTCCAAATATGAAAAAGTCACCTTTGGATAGGCTTTTGGGCATGGAATGCACCGTTGGCAGTCATACACATTTAACCATATTTAGAAAGGCTACTATTCCTTAAATACATTCGTTGAGATCATCTCGTGGTTCTTCTGTCTGTTATGGATCTTGTACGTTTCGTGTTAGAGAGAGAGAGAGAGAGAGGGAGACAGAGAGAGAGAGAGGTGGGAGAGAGAGCGAGAGAGAATGTTTGGAAGTCACTAGGGTGGCTGAATGAATTACTTTTATTTATAGTCACATAATTACCCATCAAGAGACTAATTGTTATAAATCCCCCTGCTTTATAAGGACTGTCTCAGAGAGTAAAGCTCGGTGAAAACGGGCTATACGTTTAACACGTTTTATAGTTGAAGAATATGACATGAGCTTTATGGCAAGCATTTGAAGATAGGACGAGGATCAAACTTTCCCTTGCCATTATTAACAATTCCCTGCTGTAGCCTACATACAGACATTTCAGGTACACATTTATGAGCGCAATGGCAAAGATCAGTGAAGATCTCACTGTTCCTTGTGACTATAGTACCTTACATTTGACTACAGTATATGATATTGAACGCACACCTGTATGACAGCACGCACGCACACGCACACACAAACTTCAACCTCCAACAGTTACGGAAGCTGCACCAAATTGAAAATAGGAAATCATTTATTTTTATTTTTATTGGAAATGATTACATAAAATATATAATTAAAAGTCTAATGTAACAGCCAAAATTGCACACGTAATTACCAAAGTAACACTGCTGGTAACAGGTTCTCTTACAAAGGAACAATCAAGCAGAGAAGATGTGAAGTAGGGCAATTAAACAACACTATACAGGTCCATGTACAAAAAGTGGGATATAAATACTCGTCAGCTAGAAAAAAATACACATTATGGTCTTAGCAAGACTCTCCTTACATATTGTTAACAGTTTCATGGAAAATAGTTCAAACAATGAAACGTACACAATCTGTTTTGATTAGCACCAGAATCAAATTACGCACGTTTGGCATGATGATGTATTCCTATTACGTTCAAATGTGTTATTGGATAAAGTGATAAAGGGTTGCAGTTGTAGCTTTTATTCGACAAAATAAAACATTTTTTATCGACAAACCCTAAGGAAGTCACAAAACGAGGAAACGGTCAAGAAAAGTTGAGCTGTTCTCAATCAGAAGACATATAGACAAGGTTGAATGATTGGGAAACGTAACACAATGATTTAAATTTAAAATTGCATATACCAGTCAGCAATGCTCCATTCTGATATTAACTTAATTGCAGTATTTAACACACAAAGAAAATATACAAAGAAAGGAGTGTTTTATGATTCTACAAGAGACACAATTTCAACAGTTCTGTTATCCTGGAGTTCATGAAGGTTTTACTTTTCAAAAAATGTCTGTTTTCCATTTTAAAAAAATGTCAGCATTTTCCGTGAGTTTTAACCTTATATTCAAGGTAACTAGGTATAAGCGTTGCATTTTCCCTGAGCTACTAGCATAGACCTTGCTCCGTAAATGTGTTATTGAAGCCAACAGAAGTTTCTGATTCATAAGTAACATTCAGACACTAGTTTAGTTCTGTTTACATTAAATACTGAGTGACCCAAGTACAATGGTGATGGTACGGGATACTTCAGGATTTTTTTCTACTTCCCCAGAGTCAGATGAATTCGTGGATACCCTTATGTCTCTGCCTGCAGTTTGAAGTCAGCTGCTAAATGTTCTCATAATGACTGGAAGGCTATGGTAACTGCTAGCATGCTAGTAGATACCATAGACGTCCAGCCATTGCGCTAACGCTAGTTAGCATTGGCTCACACAACTAACTCTAACTTCCTTCATACTTGATGCAGAGACATAATAATGGCCTCCATGAGTTCATCTGACTGGGGATGAAGACAAACGGATTTGTTGCCAAATATTCCAAAGTATCCCTTTAAGCCACTACACAGCAGTTGAAGTTCAGCTTGACAGTTTTGACTTGCTGGTAGAAATGATTGATTGTGTATTGATCATGTATTTCACATCTGTATTACAACTCAAAGTCAATACTGACTCCAGTACATTCAATATGCAGGATATTATTCTTTAAGATTCCACAGTACTGGTGGTTCAATTAAATGTGCATATGCATGTATTTAGGTCACTTAATATAAAGTATAAATCACACCACTTCAAAAATAAAATACATTATTTGTTCTTGTTCTAATGTGTGTCACATTCTAGTTCACCATGCAACTTTCAAGATACCACAGCAGTCTGGAAATCGTACACGTTTGAGCCAATGGCTTTAGGAGCTATGATTGCATGGTATGGCTTGCAGTGTATTGCAAGATGGTAGTTGTGGTGTGTAGGCCTGCCATTATGACATACAACACTGTGGCAGTAAAACATTGTTCCAATTCAAATTTGAGAAATAATGATCAGTGAGAAAACCATCTATCCACATCCAACAACCGTAATAGTTTTTTGCACATTTGATGAGTCTTAAGGTATTGCTTCACACTACTAGGCATCCTCAGTTGCTCCTGATGATATTACTGATTGGTTTGATTTGGTGGTATTTACTCTAGTTGTGTCTTCAAGTTGAATTTCACTTTTTAAATTCCTTAAAAACTTTGTACAGTATTTTTTTTACAGTGCAATGATAAAAAAAACATTCCCCCTTCGGGAAAAAATACATTACGCTAGAAGACAATTTCTAATATTGCTTTCCACACCTTGAACGGTGGTAAGGTTGTAGCCTATAGTTTAATTGTCCAGGTTAGAGGTCATGCAAACTGTACAGTCTGGGTTCACGTCCTTATCTTATGACATCACCTATGACATCACTTCCTTCCTTGTGACCTAAGTGCTTCGGTTGGTGGGAGTAGCAGAGGACTCCACAGGATCATTCCCGGCCTCCACTTTCTTACTCTACACATCGTTGGAGCCTTGACTGGTGCATGAGGAGAAGCTGTCGTAGAGCGAATCGCCGAGAGAACCCACACACTCGGCCCCGGGCTTGTTGGAGTAGTAGCTGGACGACGAGGGCTCGTTGTCAACCCTGCTGCAACAGTCCTCTTCTCTCTCACCTGCGGAACAGGAGCAGTCACCGCTACTGGGCCTTAGCTCTGTCTCTGGGTACAGCCCCAGCCCACTGCTGTTCAACTTGTTCAGGGAATCCAAGGACACGTCTCTGGTGCCAACCTGGACACCCCCTCCGCAGCCGCCTGTCGTCATGTCCACTTGATTCCCTTTCTACAACAACAACAAGACAAACAAGAGAGGGGAAAATTAGACGAGAGGTGTTTTTGTCATCTGCCCACACCGAGTCCACACTGCAGCACATTATTATCACACTTTAAAGGGCCAATCTGGTATTCAAACAACAATAAAGATTTCCCAGATTGCCTCTTTCTCCATACCATATCATATAAGTAATCTGTCACTCGGTCTCTCAATTAAGAATATCCAGAAGCAACAAAAACAAAGGCTGTCATGCTGAATTTACACTGAGTGTACAACAAATTAGGAACACCTTCCTAATATTGAGTTGCACCCCCTTTTGCCCTCAGAACAGCCACAATCCGTTGGGGCATAGACTCTACAAGGTGTCGAATGTGTACCACAGGGATGCTGGCCCATGTTGACTCACGGGGTCAGTATATGTCATGGAAATGTTTTGTACACTCAGGGTACATCTACTTCAGCGTGAAGCAACACCACAAAGCAATTTGACTACCGCCATTCCTGAGTGTCGCATTGATTTATTGAGAGCTTTGTTCATTCTCCTCCCATGCTTAAGGCCCAATAAGTCTGTCTGGGGGAATCTGCCGTGAGATATCAACCTCTCTACAGGGAGAGAGGGAGAGGGAGGGAGAGTGATTCTCCTTCGTAGTTGTTTTAACACAACATATTATAATGCTGTCAGCAGCTCATGTTGTTAAAAAAGAAACGAGTCAAACAGTGGCCGGCTTATTCTCGCTATAAATTAACCAATGGCTTAACCTCAAATATACTGTTGAGCAAACATCTATTGTATATAATTTTGCATATTGATATATTGTATATTGTTATATTGTTTTTGGTATGCACAGAGAATCTTACTTGGAGAATCTCAGTGAATCTCACTTAAAGGAATAATGTGGGATCTGGGTATCTGTTCAACAGAGTTTTCAATCCATTGTGTGTTGAAGCTTAAACCACAACAAGAGTGGGGCTGCCATTTTTCTAAGAAATAAATCCCAGATTGCAGCATTAATGTTGCAGTTTCAGGATGAATCACAAGAGCCCTCTAGGTCCTGTTGTTTATGTACTTTAGAGAAATACTTTTGGCATGTACACTTTAATCGTGTTTGGTTGCTGAACTCATTGCCTTCTTTCATGGAAAACGCCTCCAAGCCATTCCACCAACCTTGAGTAAATTGGCAACACAACAATAGGAGAAGTCCCCAGTGAGATAAATATATATAAAAAGCTCTGCATCTCCAATCTCGCATAATCACAGAAATCACGCATCATGCAGTTTTCCCACATACTGTCATAAATCTAACCACAGTGAATACAAAACACATATTCAGTAGAAAAATAATGTATGTTGTGTAATTCAGCCTTGGTCAATAACTACTAGAATATCTTAACGGAAATATTTATGCAGAAATGCACTAAGGAATCTTGAAATCATTTGAGGAATTGCTAGGAGCCTGTGCTCTCTGGCTGCATTTTATCTGTGGTAACACAAATCTCTGGATAACTGGACTTTCCTCCAGCCAGTCTACCAAAGGGGCCAAGCCATCCACACATTTCCCGGGTGGAGAGTATACAGAGGTATTACCATATTATCAGGGGTATAGACCGCCTTCGGGGTTGCACTAAGTCCTCATCATTAAGTGTTCATTGCCAGGTGCCTCTTAGAAATGGCTTTCCTCCCAGGAACTTTAGCCCAGAACCACTCTGCTAACAATCTGGTGGTTTACAGTAATGCATTCTAAACACAGGCACTGCGGGTTAGATATTCTTCATGTTCTAAATCAGCACAGAGAAAATCAGACTTCTGAAAAATACCACTTTTGAGGTACAATGACTAATAATGGTAATTCAAGGGTTGGTGATAAAAACAAATGTGATTCAAATCTGCACACTGACACATATCTCCATTCTAGCAAAGTTACTGGAAAATCAAAAGTGCCATATCGAAAATGCTTTTTAGTCCAAGACTAGGCTCAATCTGGGTTCGGGAAACAAACCTATAGTATGTGCCAGTGTAGTGTAGTCTACAGGTGCATGGATGTGGGAGACCACGAGAACAGAGCAGAGAGTGTATGACTTGATTGTGATCAGTGATTGGAATTGGGGTTGCCTTTCGTTCAGTGCCTGTGACAGTGAGGAACAGCAATCATGGTCCTGCTCTTCTCCAAACAGCACTGAGCTCTCTATCTCGGCAGGAGGGATTCTTATCTGTGATTGAATTTGATTTGGTGAAACACAATTACCACTCTTGTCTGTGGGTCGAAACCAACCTCCGTGCAGACCTTGACCATCCGCTGGTACCTAAGGAACCAGTTGAAGTGTATCCTTTACAACGGAACACACAGGAAAACATCGCCTCAGGGGCACTTCAGGTGGAAAAAGAGCTTGTCAGCGGCTAATTGGTTATCATCTAGCAGCACTGAGGTATTTCAGTTCAATGGGAATATCTTGGGTAACTGGGATTCTGACAGAATATATACTTTGGAAACATTCTTACTTCTAAAGGGGTCAAGAGTCAGTCAGTCGATAAGGAGGCCAAAGAGAGAATGGCTGTTCTTCTCCCTGACTGGGATTCTGGACAATTGTTGTGTGTCTGAAATATTTATTGTTCATATACCACTAATGGTATACTGTTGTGTATGTATGTAAACTCAGCAAAAAAAGAAACGTCCTCTCACTGTCAACTGTGTTAATTTTCAGCAAACTTAACATGTGTAAATATTTGTATGAACATAACAAGATTCAACAACTGAGACATAAATTTAACAAGTTCCACAGGCATGTGACTAACAGAAATGGAATGATGTGTCCCTGAACAAAGGGGGGGGGGGGTCAAAAGTAACAGTCCGTATCTGGTGTGGGCACCAGATACACCAGATACTGATACTGGCCACCAGATACACCAGATACAGTTACGTCCCTGTAACGCACAGCGTCGGGATTGCCTGCAATGACAACAAGCTCAGTCCGATGATGCTGTGACACACCGTCCCAGACCATGACGGACCATCCACCTCCAAATTGATCCCGCTCCAGAGTACAGGCCTCAGTGTAATGCTCATTCCTTCGATGATAAATGCGAAACCGACCATCACCCTTGGTGAGACAAAACCACGACTCGTCAGTGAAGAGCACTTTTTGCCAGTCCTGTCTGGTCCAGCGATGGTGGGTTTGTGCCCAACGTTGTTGCCTGTGATGTGTGATGAGGACCTGCCTTACAACAGGCCTACAAGCCTCAGTCCAGCCTCTCTCAGCCTATTGCGGACAGTCTGAGCACTGATGGAGGGATTGTGCGTTCCTGGTGTAACTCGGGCAGTTGTTGTTGCCATCCTGTACCTGTTCCGCAGGTGTGATGTTCGGATGTACCGATCCTGTGCAGGTGTTGTTACACGTGGTCTGCCACTGCGAGGACGATCAGCTGTCCATCCTGTCGTCTCACGGTACGGCCATTGCAATTTATTGCCCTGGCCACATCTGCAGTCCTCATGCCTCCTTGCAGCATGCCTAAGGCACGCTCACACAGATGAGCCGGGACCCTGGGCATATTTCTTTTGGTGTTTTTCAGAGTCAGTAGAAAGGCCTCTTTAGTGTCCTAAATTTTCATAACTGTGACCTTAATTGCCTACCGTCTGTAAGCTGTTAGTGTCTTGAAGACCGTTCCACAGGTGCATGTTGATTAATTGTTTATGTTTCATTGGGGGAGGCAGGGTAGCCTAGTGGTTAGAGCGTTGGACTAGTAACCGGAAGGTACAAATCTGTCGTTCTACCCCTGAACAGGCAGTTAACCCGCTGTTCCAAAGCCATAATTGAAAATAAGAATTTGTTCTTAACTGACTTGCCTAGTTAAATAAAGGTAAAAATTGAATAAGCATGGGAAACAGTGTTTAAACCCTTTACAATGAAGATCTGTAAAGTTATTTGGATTTTTACGAATTGTCTTTGAAAGACAGGGTCCTGAAAAAGGGACCTTTCTTTTTTTGCTGAGTGAGTGAGTGAGTGAGTGAGTGAGTGAGTGTATGTGTGTATGTGTGTATGTGTGTATGTATGTATGTATGTATGTGTGTGTGTGTGTGTGTGTGTGTGTGTGTGTGTGTGTATGTGTGTATATGTGTGTGTGTGTGTGTGTGTGTGTGTGTGCGTGTGTGTGTGTGTGTGTGTGTGTATGTGTGTGTATATGTGTATGTGTGTGTATATGTGTATGTGTATGTATGTATGTATGTGTATATGTGTGTGTGTGTGTGTGTGTGTGTGTGTGTGTGTGTGTGTGTGTGTGTGTGTGTGTGTGTGTGTGTGTGTGTGTGTGTGTGTATGTGTAGTGTGAATGTGTGTGTGTATGTATGTGTGTGTGTGTGTGTGTGTGTGTGTGTGTGTGTGTGTGTGTGTGTGTGTGTGTGTGTGTGTGTGTATGTATGTATGTATGTATGTATGTACAGGCAGTAGCAGCTGGCATGCAATTGAAATCAATCAATCAATATATATATATATATATATATATATATATATATATATTGATTCACACTTACATGTCTGTACTTACATGGCTGTATATTGCCTCCACACTTACGTCTGTACTTCTATTTCCAATTGCATGTCCAAGACCAAAAACATCCCTCTCTCTCCCCATAACATTAGTGCTCCAGGTAACACGCTTTTACAAGCAGCTGGGGAGAAGGTGTGAACACAGATATTATATAGTTATGAGGCATATGGCTGTGTAACCTGGCCCTCTATGGTTTGGCTCCTTAGATCCTGCCATGCCCGGCCCCAGCACAGCATCTAATGCTGTTTTCCCCCTGTCAGAGAGGCCTGCAGCAATCTCTATTACCCATCAGGAGAGAGAAAAAGAGAGGTAGCGAGAGAAGGGAGAGCAAGAAGGGAGTGAGAGAGAACAAGGGAGAAGGAAAGAAAGAGAGAAAAGGGGAGAGAATGAAAGAAAGAGGGGGAAGAAAGAGAGGACGAGAGCCAAACTGAGAAAGATATAGAAAGAAAAAGGGGGTGGGGTTTTAAGGAGGCAGCAGGAAGAGGGGGTGTAGCCAGGCAGGCAGCGTGGCTGTCAGGCAGTGTCAGGATGATGAATGGGGGCCAGGCTGGGCCATGAGGTCTCTGATGAGAGCTGCCGAGCTTTACATCACTCTCCTGGGTGTTTGTGAAAGGTTATTAAAGGCACTTAAATCACCCAATCTCACACAGCATCCGCGCTCCCCGTCTGCACATTCCACACACTTCGCATTTCCAAAACGAATCTTCCATAACGATATTATGAACTTACCTGACTGTGAATGGTTAAATATACAGTGTGGTCCCAACACCATATTTTACAGTAGGTATGGGTTTTCTTTCGACTCATACATTGTCATTTTGGTGCCACACCCACCACTGGCCACACCCACCACGGGCCACACCCACCACTGGCCACACCCACCACTGGCCACACCCACCACTGACCAAAGCACCAGTTCCAATAGAATCTAAGTGCCAATTTCATTTAGCACTGCTGGGTGATTTGAAAAGTCCAGGTCAATTGATCAATAATATAATAATACTCTTAGCAAAAAAATGTATCTTTAATTCACAATCTGTAGAAACTAAGAGAGGTTAGTTTCTATAGAAAGGTTCAGAGCTTATGTGAAACATCATTGCACATTTAAATAATAATAATATTGCAAATAGAAATCAAAACTGAATGGACTTCAGTGATAGATGGGGGGGTTAAGGGTAAACACAAACAAGGATGGGACAAAAAACAAACAAAAGATAACTATTGTAAAATATACTGTGTCCTTAAAATGTACAGTATATAGTATGTAAAAGCTAGAAGTCGAAAAGCTAGTTGTCCATTAGTTTACTCCAATTAGGGATGGGAATGTAGGGTAAGGGGAAAATAATAAAGGAAAATATATAACAAATATATATACATACCAGTCAACAGTTTGGACACACCTACTCATACAAGGTTTTTTTCTTTGACTATTTACTACATTGTAGAATAATAGTGAAGACATCAAAACTATGATATAACACATATGGAATCATGTAGTAACCAAAAAAGTGTTAAAATTAAAATATATTTTATATTTGAGAATCTTCACAGCAGCCACACTTTGCCTTGATGACAGCTTTGCACAGTCTTTGCATTCTCTCTACAAGCTTCATCAGGTAGTCACCTGGAATGCATTTCAATTAACAGGTGTGACATCTTAAAAGTTAATTTGTGGAATTTATTTTCTTCTTAATGCATTTGACACAATCAGTTGTGTTGTGGCAAGGTAGGGGTAAAAGACCAAGTCCATAGTATGGCAAGAACAGCTCAAATAGTCAAAGAGAAATGACAGTCCATCATTACCTTAAGACATGAAGGTCAGTCAATCCGGAAAATGGCAAGAACTTAGAAAGTTTCTTCAAGTGCAGTCGCAAAAACCATCAAGAGTTATGATGAAACTGGCTCTCATGAGGACCGCCACAGGAAAGGAAGCCCCAGAGTTACCTCTGCTGGAGAGGATAAGTTCAATAGAGTTAACTGCACCTCAGATTGCAGCCCAAATAAATGCTTCACAGAGTTCAAGTAACAAATGTTCAGAGGAGACTGCGTGAATCAGGCCTTCAGGGTCGAATTGCTGCAAATAAACCACTTCTAAAGGACACCAATAATAATAAGAGACATGCTTGGGCCAAGAAACATGAGCAATGGACATTAGACAAGTGGACATCTGTACTTTGGTCTGATAAGTTCAAATTTTAGATTTTTGGTTCCAACGCAATCAACCTTGCTAGCTAGCCAGCTAGCCCCCGAATAGCAGCACTGTAGAAACTATTACACTCGACGGAACGACTTGATTAGTGTAGTGTCAACATCGCAGCCACTACCAGCTAGCCTACTCCAGCAGTACTGTTTCATTTCAATCATTTTAGTCAATAAGATTCTTGCTACGTAAGCTTAACTTTCTGAACATTCGAGACGTGTAGTCCACTTGTCATTCCAATCTCCTTTGCATTAGCGTAGCCTCTTCTGTACCCTGTTAACTATGTGTCTATCTATCCCTGTTCTCTCCTCTCTGCACAGACCATACAAACGCTCCACACCGCGTGGCCGCGGCCACCCTAATCTGGTGGTCCCAGCGCGCACGACCCACGTGGAGTTCCTGGTCTCCGGTAGCCTCTGGAACTGCCGATCTGCGGCCAACAAGGCAGAGTTCATCTCAGCCTATGCCTCCCTCCAGTCCCTCGACTTCCTGGCACTGACGGAAACATGGATCACCACAGATAACACTGCTACTCCTACTGCTCTCTCTTCGTCCACCCACGTGTTCTCGCACACCCCGAGAGCTTCTGGTCAGCGGGGTGGTGGCACCGGGATCCTCATCTCTCCCAAGTGGTCATTCTCTCTCTCTCCCCTTACCCATCTATCTATCGCCTCCTTTGAATTCCATGCTGTCACAGTTACCAGCCCTTTCAAGCTTAACATTCTTATCATTTATCGCCCTCCAGGTTCCCTCGGAGAGTTCATCAATGAGCTTGATGCCTTGATAAGCTCCTTTCCTGAGGACGGCTCACCTCTCACAGTCCTGGGCGACTTTAACCTCCCCACGTCTACCTTTGACTCATTCCTCTCTGCCTCCTTCTTTCCACTCCTCTCCTCTTTTGACCTCACCCTCTCACCTTCCCCCTACTCACAAGGCAGGCAATACGCTCGACCTCATCTTTACTAGATGCTGTTCTTCCACTAACCTCACTGCAACTCCCCTCCAAGTCTCCGACCACTACCTTGTATCCTTTTCCCTCTCGCTCTCATCCAACACTTCCCACACTGCCCCTACTCGGATGGTATCGCGCCGTCCCAACCTTCGCTCTCTCTCCCCCGCTACTCTTTCCTCTTCCATCCTTTCATCTCTTCCCTCTGCTCATACCTTCTCCAACCTTTCTCCTGACTCTGCCTCCTCAACCCTCCTCTCTTCCCTTTCTGCATCCTTTGACTCTCTATGTCCCCTATCCTCCAGGCCGGCTCGGTCCTCCCCTCCCGCTCCGTGGCTCGATGACTCATTGCGAGCTCACAGAACAGAGCTCCGGGCAGCCGAGCGGAAATGGAGGAAAACCCGCCTCCTGCGGACCTGGCATCCTTTCACTCCCTCCTCTCTACATTTTCCTCCTCTGTCTCTGCTGCTAAAGCCACTTTCTACCACTCTAAATTCCAAGCATCTGCCTCTAACCCTAGGAAGCTCTTTGCCACCTTCTCCTCCCTTCTGAATCCTCCCCCCCCCTCCTCCCTCTCTGCAGATGACTTCGTCAACCATTTTGAAAAGAAGGTCGACGACATCCGATCCTCGTTTGCTAAGTCAAACGACACCGCTGGTTCTGCTCACACTGCCCTACCCTGTGCTCTGACCTCTTTCTCCCCTCTCTCTCCAGATGAAATCTCGCTTCTTGTGACGGCCGGCCGCCCAACAACCTGCCCGCTCGACCCTATCCCCTCCTCTCTCCTCCAGACCATTTCCGGGGACCTTCTCCCTTACCTCACCTCGCTCATCAACTCATCCCTGACCGCTGGCTACGTCCCTTCCGTCTTCAAGAGAGCGAGAGTTGCACCCCTTCTGAAGAAACCTACACTCGATCCCTCCGATGTCAACAACTACAGACCAGTATCCCTTCTTTCTTTTCTCTCCAAAACTCTTGAACGTGCCGTCCTTGGCCAGCTCTCCCTCTATCTCTCTCAGAATGACCTTCTTGATCCAAATCAGTCAGGTTTCAAGACTAGTCATTCAACTGAGACTGCTCTTCTCTGCATCACGGAGGCGCTCCGCACTGCTAAAGCTAACTCTCTCTCCTCTGCTCTCATCCTTCTAGACCTATCGGCTGCCTTCGATACTGTGAACCATCAGATCCTCCTCTCCACCCTCTCCGAGTTGGGTATCTTGATTGCGTCCTACCTGACAGGTCGCTCCTACCAGGTGGCGTGGCGAGAATTTGTCTCCTCGCCACGCGCTCTCACCACTGGGGTCCCCCAGGGCTCTGTTCTAGGCCCTCTCCTATTCTCGCTATACACCAAGTCACTTGGCTCTGTCATAACCTCACATGGTCTCTCCTATCATTGCTATGCAGACGACACACAATTAATCTTCTCCTTTCCCCCTTCTGATGACCAGGTGGCGAATCGCATCTCTGCATGTCTGGCAGACATATCAGTGTGGATGACGGATCACCACCTCAAGCTGAACCTCGGCAAGACGGAGCTGCTCTTCCTCCCGGGGAAGGACTGCCCGTTCCATGATCTCGCCATCACGGTTGACAACTCCATTGTGTCCTCCTCCCAGAGCGCTAAGAACCTTGGCGTGATCCTGGACAACACCCTGTCGTTCTCAACCAACATCATGGCGGTGGCCCGTTCCTGTAGGTTCATGCTCTACAACATCCGCAGAGTACGACCCTGCCTCACACAGGAAGCGGCGCAGGTCCTAATCCAGGCACTTGTCATCTCCCGTCTGGATTAAACGCTGTTGGCTGGGCTCCCTGCCTGTGCCATTAAACCCCCTACAACTCATCCAGAACGCCGCAGCCCGTCTGGTGTTCAACCTTGAGTTCTCTCACGTCACCCCGCTCCTCCGCTCTCTCCACTGGCTTCCAGTTGAAGCTCGCATCCGCTACAAGACCATGGTGCTTGCCTACGGAGCTGTGAGGGGAACGGCACCGCAGTACCTCCAGGCTCTGATCAGGCCCTACACCCAAGCAAGGGCACTGCGTTCATCCACCTCTGGCCTGCTCGCCTCCCTACCATTGAGGAAGTACAGTTCCCGCTCAGCCCAGTCAAAACTGTTCGCTGCTCTGGCCCCCAATGGTGGAACAAACTCCTCACGACGCCAGGACAGCGGAGTCAATCACCACCTTCCGGAGACACCTGAAACCCCACCTCTTCAAGGAATACCTAGGATAGGATAAGTAATCCTTCTCCCCCCCCCCCCTTAATGACTTAGATGCACTATTGTAAAGTGGCTGTTCCACTGGATGTCAGAAGGTGAATTCACCAATTTGTAAGTCGCTCTGGATAAGAGCGTCTGCTAAATGACTTAAATGTAATGTAAATGTCTTTGTGAGACGTAGAGTCGGTGAATGGATGATCTCCGCATGTGTGGTTCCCACCATGAAGCATGGAGGTGTGATGGTTGTGATGGTGTGGGGGTGCTTTGCTGTTGACAGTGTCTGTGATTTATTTAGAATTTAACCAGCATGGGCTACCAAAACATTCTGCAGCGATACGCCAGCCCATCTGGTTTGCACTTAGTGGGACTATCATTTGTTTTTCAACAGGACAATGACCCAACACACCTCCAGGCTGTGTAAGGGCTATTTGACCATTAAGGAGAGTGATGGAGTGGTGCATCAGATGACCTCCACAACCACCCAACATCAACCCAATTGAGATAGTTTGGGATGAGTCAGACTGCAGAGTGAAGGAAAAGCAGCCAACAATGCTCAGCATTTGTAGGAAGTCCTTCAAGATTGTTGAAAAGCATTCGAGTTGAAACTGGTTGAGAGAAAGCCAAGAGTGTGCAAAGTTGTCATCAAGGCAAGGGGTGGCTACCTCATAGAATCTAAAATCAAAAATATTTTGATTTGTTTAACACTTTTTAGGTTACTACATGATTCCATGTGTTATTTCATAGTTTTGATACTATTCTACAGTGTAGAAAATAGTCAAAATAAAGAAAAACCCTTGAATGAGTAGGTGTGTCCAAACTTCTGAATGCTACTGTATATTTTTACAGAAGAATATATACGGGAGATTGGAAATGATGCAAACAATTAAATCAATGGAAGCCAAAATCTATCTGCAATATTAAAGCTGATCTACACCCTAAATGTTTTAATTAATAATGCCATTACGCCAACTCCAGACTTTTACATTTGTTGGATGAAATGAAAATAGAGCTCTCTGGACACGCATACCAGTAGTGGGTTTGACGTGGAAATTAGAATGCATGAGCAGAAAAGTACCCCATACCTACTGTAAAATATGTTGATGGATCTTTGATGTTATGTGGCTATTTTGCTTAAACATTTTATTTCAGAAACCTCGTTGCCTCTGCCAAGAGGCTGAAACTTCACCATAAGTGGATCTTCCAGCGAGATAATAACCTCAAGCACATATCAAAATCCACAAAGAAATGGTGAATTGGCCACAAAATCTCAATTTTGCAATGGCCATCTCAGTCTACAGACATGAAACCCATTGAAAACTTTTGGTTTGAATTGAAGAGGGATATACTTTGTCTAAGCACAGACTAAGGATATCAAGGATCTGAAAGAAATCTGTGTGGAGGAATGGTCTTAAATACCTCCCAATGTGTTCTCCAACTCTTAAAACATTTTAGAAAAATGCTCAATACCATTATCCTAGAAATTAGAATTATTGGGACCCCTACCTTTTTGTGAAAAAAATGCATATTACTTGTTTAAAAATAATCTCCTTCTGTGACCAATTGTATTAGTATACAATAACATAATTTTTAAACAATTCTGAGCATACTGTAGCTCAGTATTTGAATTATTTATTTTATACAGTCATTTTTGCTCATCTTTATCAAGGGAGTCAAAAATTTCAGACCCCACTGTGGGAGTATTGTCACGGTTGGACATGAGGGTAACTGTGTCCCTTTAAGAGGCACATTGTCCCTTTAAGGTCAAATCCATGTTAACAAGAAGTAAACAGGTTGAAAAGGAGTAAATGGGTTGAAAGTGGGTCCATCATCTTGGTTGGTTCATAGATATTAAATGAGGTTCTCTCTTCTGTAATTCTGCGTACCTTTAACTTGAACATTTCATTATTAACGGATTCATTTGGAATAGTGAAGGGCTATTCAACCAAACAATGTCAACAGTCCCCATAGGCCTTTATTGTGTTGGTTAGATGTCTTTTCAAAGTTTTTTTATTTGATTTATGAAGATATTTTCTTTATTTTCTTTTCCAAGTCCCATTCTTGGAGAGCAAAAAATGGTAGGATTAAATCCATAGTGTTGCTCTGTCTTTGGTGTATTTGTCGTCGTTGTTTGGGTGATCTCTGTGCAGGTTGGATGCACATGATCTCTGTCCGACACGCTGCACTTCTGTAGGGTGTCTCATCGCAATCCGAGCCATGCCTTCAAACCCACGGCGCACCACCGCAGAAGCCAACCACACATAAACCTTGTTTAAAAAAAACTCAGTTACAACCCCACGTCCGCAACCAGCAACCACACTTTATCTTATTTCACACTGACATAAAAATGGTAAAATCCTGGCCATTTTAGCACAAACATCTTTGTAGAGTGGGAGCGGAAGACTCATATCCAAAATTGTTTTATTAAGTGTAGACTAACGGCTGAGGAGACAAAAAGCTGCATACTCTATTTTATTCCCAGTTATTCAATGAATAGATGAACCAATGTTTCAAGGGCATTCGTTTTCCACATTCAATTTTGAGCAGACAATTGTTCAGTAAATGCAGAATGGAATAGATCTGTACTTATTGAAATGTTTGACCCCTAAAAGAGACTGGCAAGGATGATGTTGTAAATTTAATTAAAAAAGGCATACACCCTGAGCCCTCCAACGTTGTATTTGCTTTAGCAGAGTAGCTAGAAGTTTCAGTACTACTCCTCTTTCATAGTGCAAGACCTCTATAGGCCAACATTAAGAACCACAGTTCAAGAACACTACAAATATTCATTTATTTTTCCTCTCTCCCTGAACTTGTGTTGAGTCTAGAGGTCGACCGATTATGATTTTCAATGCCGATACCGATACAGATAATTGGAGGACCAAAAAAAAGCAGATGCCGATTAATCGGCCGATTTATATATATATATATCCGATATATATATATATATATATATATGTAATAATGACAATTACAACAATACTGAATGAACAATGAACACTTATTTTAACTTAATATAATACATAAATAAAATCTATTTAGTCTCAAATAAATAAAGAAACATGCTCAATTTGGTTTAAATAATGCAAAAACACAGTGTTGGAGAAGAAAATAAAAGTGCAATATGTGCCATGTAAAAAAGCTAACGTTTAAGTTCCTTGCACAGAACATATGAAAGCTGGTGGTTCAATATTCCCAGTTCTTCAATATTCTCAGTTATGAAGTTTTAGGTTGTAGTTATTATAGGAATCATGACGAGTTGACTATTTCTCTCTATACCATTTGTATTTCATATACCTTTGACTATTGGATGTTCTTATAGACACTTTAGTATTGCCAGCCTAATCTCGGGAGATGATAGGCTTGAAGTCATAAACAGTGCTGTGAAGCAAGCATTGCAAAGAGCTGCTGGCAAACGCAGTAAAGTTTGAATGAATGCTTACGAGTATGCTGCTGCCTACCACTGCTCAGTCAGACTTCTCTATCAAATCATAGACTTAATTATAATATAATAAACACAGAAATACGAGCCGTTGGTCATTAATATGGTCAAATCCAGAAACTATCATTTCGAAAACAAAACGTTTATTCTTTCAGTGAAATACGGAACCGTTCTGTATTTTATCAAAAGGGCAGCAACCCTAAGTCTAAGTATTTCTATTACATTGCACAACCTTCAATGTAAAGTCATAATTATGTAAAATTCTGGCAAATTAGTTCGCAACGAGCCAGGCGGCCCAAACTGTTGCATATACCCTGACTCTGCGTCCAATGAATGCAAGAGAAGTGACACAATTTCCCTGGTTAATATTGCCTGCAAACATGAATTTCTTTTAATCAAATATGCAGGTTTAAAAATATATACTTCTGTATATTGATTTTAAGAAAGGCATTGATGTTTATGGTGAGGTAAATTCGTGCAACAATTGTACTTTTTTCACGAATGCGCTTTTGTTAAATCATCCCTCGCTTGGCGAAGTAGGAATGCAGGACAAGCTAGTTAACCTAGCAATATCATCAACCATGTGTAGTTAACTAGTGATTATATGAAGATTGATTGATTTTTTATAAGATAAATGTAATGCTAGCGAGCAACTTACCGTGGCTCCTTGCTGCAATCGTGTAACAGGTGGTCAGCCTGCCACTCAGTTTCCTCGTGGAATGCAATGTAATCTGCCATAATCGGCATCCAAAAATGCAAATTACCGATCGGTATGAAAACTGGAAATCGTCCCTAATTAATCGACCTCTAGTTGAGTCAAATCCTTTTGCAGATGATGGATTTTTCTGTAAGGTTGTGTGTGTGTGTGTGTGTGTGTTACGTTATTCAACTGCACTGAGCTGAGGGGAAGTGGAGGCTGAGGGGGATGAGGGCCATTTCATGGTCACTGCTCCTCATTTCTCATTCAGTGAAGTTAAATACTGGTAGGTAAATACCCCCTGACGCGAGAGGGCAAGCCGATCGAAAGTAATTAGGCAACTTTCATTTTTTTTATTTTATGAAAACGTCAGAATAATCCAACTACAGCGCTGTATAGGAGGGTGAAAGACATCAAGCTTGGTGGACTTTGTCCGCACTTTATAAAAGCTGGAGAAGCTGGAAATGGACAAATGTTGCTTTACAGCGATTTTGTTTTCACATGAGTTGGAGTGCAAGTTACCATGGAAACAGCTTGCTTTGAGCTAATGCATGATCTCACAAAACATTTAGAGGGAAAGTTTGACTACATCATTGATGACATTAGTGTCAAACTGTATTGTAAACATCAGACTTTTTCGAGGTACGAGGTTGTGGTCCATACAATAGATCATCCTGAAGCAACATCAACAGACCATGATCATCTAGTTCATGAGCTACAAAAGGATATGTCAAAGGTAATATACTGAACAAAAATATAAATGCAACATGTAAACTGTTGGTCCCATGTTTCATGAGCTGAAATAGAAAATCACAGAAATTTTCCATACTGACAAAAAGCTTATTTCTCTCCAATTTTGCCCACAAATTTGTTTACATGCCGCCTGTTAGTGAGCATTTCTCCTTTGCCAAGATAATCCATCCACCTGACAGGTGTGGCATATCAATAAGATGATTAATCAGCATGATCATCACACAGGTGCACCTTATGCTGGGGGAAAAAAAAGGCCACTAAAATGTGCAGTTTTGTCATACAACACAATACCACAAATGTCTCAAGTTTTGAGGGAGCATGCTGTGAAGGAATGTCCACCATGTTGCCAGGAAATTGAATGTTAATTTCTCTACCATAAGCCGCCTCAAATGTTGTTTTGAGAATTTGGCAGGGCGTGCTGAGTATTTCTGTTTGTAATAAAGGCCGTTTGTGGGAGAAAACTCATTCTGATTGGCAGGGCCTGGCTCCCAAGTGGGTGGGCCTATGCTCTCCCAGGGCCACCCCGTGGCTGCGCCCTTGCCCAGTCATGTGAAATCCATTGATTAGGGGCTGATGAACTTATTTCAATTGACTGATTTTCTTATATGAACTGTAACTCCATAACATCTTTGAAATTGTTGCATGTTGTGTTTAGATTTTTGTTCAGTGTATGTCATAGGTCAACAGGAAGTACTTACGCTTAGTCTGTCTCCTGCTTTTCCCTCTAGCGATGACTGGTTGTGCAACAAGTTGTATTGGGAGAAACTCCTCCTGTGGTCTTCCTTCTCTATGTGAGAGAACATGTCATGTTGATAGTAGTCCATGATTGACGGGAACTTTCCCACACTGCTCCTCTTCATTGTCTTCTCTTCATAGTCAACTGCGGAGAGCAATTTTCAATCAATATATCTATCAATCAATCAACCAATCAAGATGAACTGTCTAAAATCAAATGATGTAGGCCTACAGTACATCTAAATAACATCAATATTGTGTCTGTGGATGTGCGATGCAGGCGAGATTCTGACCTTGGTTGCTCGTCTTTCCTCTGTTGGTAAGGGTGCTTTGGGTGGAGCCTAGCGTGTTCCCTTCAGACTCTGTCTCGGTGTCACTGCTGCTGCCTGAGTATGTGCACACTCTCACGGCTCTGTCCTGTTCACGAAAGAGAGGGACATCTGAACAGAATGAGAAGATAGATAAATCCCTTTAAAGATTCCTTCCCAGGAGTCAGATGAACTTGTGGATACCATTTTTATGTCTCAGCATTGTGGATACCATTTTTATGTCTCAGCATCCAGTACGAAGGAAGCTAGTAGTTTCGCAAGAAAATGCTAATTAGCGTTAGCACAATGACTGGACATCTATGGTAGACGTCTAGTCATTGTACTAACGCTAGTTAGCAATTGCTTCCTTAAATAAATACTTTGAGATTTTAGCAATTAGACCCTAGGTCTACTTGTATGCAAGAAGATATCCATAGACTTCCAGCCATTGCGCTAATACAAGTTAGCATTGGCTCGCGAAACTACCTCTAACTTCATTGATACTGGACACAGAGACATAAAAATGGTATCCACGAGTTCATCTGACTCTGGGGAAATAGATCAAATCCCTTTAATATCACTGTATCCTCAACAGATTACGGAGATACTCTTTCATAATGTTAATGCTTCTTGGAGATGTGATATTGTATAGGGATTGTACAGAAGCCACAATCACTATGCTATTGCAGTCTATTTTGCTCCCAAAACACCACCCCTTTGACATAGGCCTAATAGTGCATGGGAAATTCCTTACACTGGATGAGTTGAGGTCCTTGGTGTTCCTCTTCTTGTCCACTTGTTCCTCGTGGGCCTCTGTAGTGACTGTGTGGCTGGTGCTGCATAAGTCTATCTGACTCAGTCGCTTCCTTCTGATCACATCTATCATTCAAAAGTAAAGAGAAACAAATCATGAGATAGAGACAACAACCAAACCCACAAACTCACACCAGGAAGAGAACCTACGCATTGCGTGCATAGAGGGCGGGGGGAAAAAAAGAGTCAAAGCTATTAGGTCCCGGAGTTTCAGTAAGACTCATATCTACATCCCAAATGGCACCCTATTCCCTTTATAGTGCACTACTTTCGACCATGGCCATAGGTTGCCATTTGGGATGCATCAATAGCTAACGCTATGCCAATATAGTTGTTAACCTGTTAAAGCACACGCTGTACAACATGAGCATGATGCTACAATTTCTTTAAGTGTGAGGAGAGTTTGGCATTTAATCTATTAATAGTCAATGGCATCCTCCCTACGGAGACTACACCGCTACATCTCTGACTTGAAGCAGCCCCAAAATACCATCTTCAAACTGTCACCCCCAATGACAAAGCATCCAATGATTGTCACAGCTGAGTCAGTGTGAATTTTAATGACTACCTACCCCTTCCTTCTCCCTTTTTTTCTCTATACAACTTCCTACCTTCTCCTGACAATATAATTAACTGGGCCTCGTTGGCGGCGGCGCCGCGGGAACCTCAGCAGAATAATTTGTACTGTGCCGAGGACAAAATAGGCCTTTCATCTACTTGACAACCTGTGAGGGAATCCGTGGTGGAGATTAGGCTCCTTCCCTATTCCTTATAATGGCAGTTGCTGGTCATGCCTACCTTAACTGCAGTACCTAGGTCACACAGATGGACACTAATTCCCTGATTGCATAAATCACTGGGATCACTCATCCCTTTACTGTACGAGTACATTGTTAGTGTTACTTCCCTCAGCCTATGTGATCCCTCTCTCTCTCCTCCCCACCCACTGTCATACTGTTGTGTTGCTGCAGTGAAAGAACAGGCAGAAGGTGGTTTATGATCTATGTCGCTAATTGTTGCTAGTGAGTTTGCGTGTCTAATTGTATTAGCGACTTATCCTTGGGGGATATGGTCTGTGGGTCGTATTATCCGGAGGGTTTTGTGAAGGTGGGTGGGGGGGACAGTGTCCTTTGTTAATAAGCAGAGCTACAGAATATAACTCAGAATACCAAATCAAGCCTGATAGGAATAATAATGTTCTGAGTTACCAGCTGGGAGACAAGTTAAAGTTGGGAGAGTGTCCTCTTCTCTCATGAGTTCTGTTTACTGTGACATTATCATGTTTTAAATTTTTCATCCAACATTCAAAATGCATAGGAGACTGAATAACAAAAGGTAGAAGGTTTTCCTTTTCACGGAATACCTTCAAGTGGAGAATAGATCCTCTGTTGAGATTGAGAGGGTAGAACATGCGGAGTGAATTCTTGAGAGTGACTTAAGGGTCATACTTTTTTAACTAGGCAAGTCAGTTAAGAACAAATTCTTATTTACAACGACGGCCTAGGAACAGTGGGTTGACTGCCTTGTTCAGGGGCAGAACGATAGATTTTTACCTTGTCAGCTCGGGGATTCGATCTAGTAACCTTTCGGTTACTGGCCCAATGCTCTAAACACTAGGCTACCTGCCGCGCCATAATGATGTGAATTGAAGTAAAACACTGCCACCCTCATTGCACAATCAAATTGAGCCAGCGAGAATCAGAATTTTATCCTCTCTCATTTTCTACACAGTTTATAGATGGGTTTACACCAAATAGGGTTTCATGATAGTGGCCAAACATCCTCTGAGCCAGCCCAGCCATTCTAGCATTTATATGCAGCTGCGGATCATTGATTTACCTAACATAAAACCATTGGCATGAACCAGAGACAACACAGAGCCTGTAACAGTGGTTGTGTCCCTATCATTGACTTTTCTCCTTGAAGTGTGCACTTGAACAATCCACCTCACATGATGGGACTGGACTGGTATAAGAACATTGGTGTGGACAGCCAATGCTTATGGCAATCCAATGCTTCTTAATTCATAAAGGGGAGTGTGGAAGTGCACGCTTTGGGAGATGGGTATAGAATGGGGACGTAACGGGGATGTTGATATGAGGTAAACCCCCAGTCTTACCTGAGGTGGATGGTCTGGGGAGGCAGCTCAAGGCTTCCTGTCCACAACCTCTTCCAGTAACTGAAGGGTCAGACAGGGAGTGGCCCAGGGCACTGGTGGGTGGTGCATGCGGGTGGGTCTCAGACAGGGAAGGCACTTTCACATGGGATGGGGAATGAGCAGCAGAGGCCGAGACGAGGTCCTGGTCAGGATCAGTGGGACTGTGAACGCTTGCCATCATCCGGTCGGGGCTGGACTCAGATCTGGGAATGTTGCGCCCGTTGATCCGGGTGACGGAGTCAGGGAGGGGGAAGGTGCCAATCCCGCTGTCCAGGGTTCTCATCTGGCTGCTGGAGTCTGGGAGGGGGGGGGGGACGACACAGGAGAAGCAGCGTGTGATGATGGGTGGGGGTGGGGGAGAAATGGAAAAGGAGGAGGAGCCACTGGATTGGATTCACAAGCAACTGAAGGGGTTATGGGTAAAAAGGGCATCTTGGGTAGGTTCAATAAGATTGGAGGACAAATGGAGGCAAAAGCAAGAGAGACAGGAGCATTACTTCACCTATGGAGCACCTGGGTACAATCCAAAGCCAAATCATTACGAGAAACTGTAGAAATGCTACACAGGAAAAAGGTCTGAACTTTTCGTATGACTTTGTCCAGTAATACGTGGGATACGATCTGTTGTGTCTGTAATTCATTCATTTATTCCTATATACAAATCTATATACAAATCTGTATCACTTCTTCCTAATATTAATAAAGGTATCTGACTAATCCTGAAAAGGATCTAAAATGAGCGGCCCCTTGTAAGTCCTAGCTCTCTCTGCGTTCCCAGTCTAATTTTACCCATTTGGAACCCAGCGTGACTTTAGAGTGACAATTTATTTGTGATTTGTCTCCCTACCTCCTGTATCGGCATTATGTTGACTTACACACATTCGCCGAACTTGATATGTTCCACACTGCGCAGTGATCTAAGAGCATTGTAGCAACAGATGGACATAGCTTAAAATACACCGTTTTGCAAAGCCTCTCCGAGCGAGACAGATGGATGGCTGTTCGGCATGATCCAATTCCATGTAACTGTGAATGATGTTGGCTAATCATTCTGTGCTCATGACTTAATTGCAACAATTTGGGTAAGGAAAAGAAAGAGAGTGTTGAACTAGTTCTAACATGAATTCAGTTTAAAGACAAAAGAGGGGGAAGGTCTTATGGCTGATATGACTGCAGCTTTGACATTCTGCTGTTCTCGTTGTAGGTTGCACAGTATGTTGCTGCATTGCAAAAGTAGAAAATATCAATCTAGCGTTATATATTTATTGTAGACTAGTTGAGGATGGAAAAACCTTGGAAATGATTGATCCTTTCGAGTAAGCAGTTGTTTTGGAAGATATTTTTCCCCGTAGAACAATCTGTAAGTTCTGATTTCTTTCTGCCTTTCATGGAAAAGCATGGGACCTATTTTTTTTTTTAGAGTTGGGTCGATTTCTGCTAGCTCTGCCCTTAACCCTGGAGCTTGGTCTTGTAACGCCCAGACCATAAACATCCACTTCTTCTATATGCCCTAACACATCCATCCATCGAATGAATAAATGGATGATTGAATTCATGAATGAACTGTTTCCCCTGAAGGGGATCAAGGCATGTAAGAGGTAGCCCTCATAACTTCCATGGATATGCTCTAATACAAACACCCATAAACATAGGGCTCGCCCAACATCATCTCACAGCAGCATCAAACCCTCATCATTAAAATCAAACCCTCATAATTAAAACCAAAGCTCCAAATTGCCTCTTTATCAAAGGCAATGCACTGCTGTTGTAAAATACATTATTAACCTAATAAAGCAATATTTACAGTCCCCTCTAAATGTGCAGCCAGACATTCAATTAAACCAACAGTGCGTCAAAACAAGAATTCATTCAATTATGCATCAGAAACGTCCCACTGGATGACTGGGAGTAAACAGAGTCAACTTAAATCATGCTATTAGTGCACAGTTAGTCATATTGTAGGCATATGTGTCTTCTTCTGCCTCCCTTGCACCTCCTACTCCGCAGTAATGTTGTAGCTGAGGTGATCATAAACCACCTCGATGGACAGATGGCCTGTTATGTTGCTCAGATTAATCTGCAATGAGTCATCACGGGGGCGGTAGTGGCCAGCCCCTAAAACAGCAGCTGATCAATTACTACAGAGTTCTGCATTATGCAGCAAGTGCAAACCAGTTCAGAATGTCTCACATTCTTGATCCTATATTCAAGGGAAAAGACAGAGAAGATCAAGAGGGGGAGATAATAGAGAAAGGGAAACAAAAGAGAAAGAGAGGAAGGAAAGAGGAAGAGGGAGACACCCATACCTCACAAAGTGTAATAACCAAAGGAGTTGATTTGGCAGTTGTTTTCAATATGCCCTTTGCACTCACACTATAACCAGGTCTAATATGGACCTCGAAGCCAGTTCCACCGATTATTATTCTAATCAGGGACTGGTTTAGACCTGGGACACCAGGTTGGCGCATATTAATTATGAGGTAGAACAGACAACCAGCAGTGCTCCGGACCTCGAAGGGTATGATTTTAATGGCCCTAGGGTAATACTACCTAAATATCAAAGGGAAAAGTATCAGAGAGGGGATGAAATTGTGTTTACTGTGATCCCAATCACTTCTACATTAAACCTCCTGGAGATAGAGAGCAAGTTCTGCAGACCAAATGGCATGTTATGATGAGGACTCGTGCAAAACCCAGACATTAACCACCAACACAACTGCATGGGAATTGCAACCAGAGGTCGTGACCATCGTCACATGACCAAGACCTCAAACCGTTAAAAATCAACAAATCAAAGGTCAAATGTGAGCTGTTTTTATCTATTATCTATGCATAGTACCTTTCCCTACATGTACACATTACCTCAATCACCTTGACTAACCTGTAACCCTGCACATTGACTCGGTATTGGTACCCGTATATAGCCTCGTTATTGTTGCTCTTCATTTAAAAAAATATATAGTTTACTTAGTAAATATTTCATTTTTCTTTAAACTGCAGTGTTGGTTAAGGCCTTGTAAGTAAGCATTTCATTGTAAGGTGACAAATAAAATGTGATTTGATTTGATTTGATTTGAACCATGACAAACCTCATAGACTAATGAGTCCATCTGCGTCCTTTTCTAGTTTCTGGTTTTAATCCCTGCTACAATATCACATTATGTCAAAACAAAATGCAATTTTTGTATCTAGTTTCTTGTGTGTTCAGAGAAAATAAGTAATTGAGATCAGGCAAATGTGTGACATATTCTACCCATAAAAGCCCAGGGTAAAATTATATGCTAGGCTGGACTTCAGGACCTATAAGTGGACTCTGCTTAAATCTTTATGAGAGCTTTAATTCATACTGAGGGGAGGTTGGATAGATGTGCTTAGCTGGCAGAATTAAATATGCCATTCAGTTAATTAGAATACAGAAACGATTAACAATCTTATTTTTGGCTCTGTTCCACGATATGGGGCCAAGTTGAATCAGGGAAATGTTTATACATCCTGGGAATTTTCCCATGTTAAAACAATTTCTGACAATATTTGTGTGGTCGACCCCATCAATACAGAGGCTAGCATATAAAAATGACTTGGAGGCAAAAAGAGCAGCTTTTATAAGTAACTGTATATAGGCCTATGTTTTCCATGTTGGATGTAAATGATTTCCAAAATGACCTAAGTCTAAATCCATAATGTCGATCCTTTCGATACATCTTGATTTAAATAGTGATTATGATAGTCAACATAAATGAATTATATATTGAATGAAATACTGCTTACCAGCAGCAATATTATCTGTGTAGACCTATTATATGCATGGAAATAAATAAACAAAATTAAGCAACAGAGATCATAATCTTGTGTGAAAATAAGGACAAACTTCAAATATAAAGAAAAGACCACTATAATTCAAGTCGAGGCATCACAAACACCTTTTGCACAGGTTGTACATGACTGTTTTGCTGCTCTCCTGTTTACGTAATGCCAAAGCCAGACTAACTGAGAGAAGACCCCATTCCTGAATGGACAACAGTCTTCTCTTAAAAGATAGACTGAGTGGCACATTAACTGCCTAAAGATTTCCAACAGAGCGATAGGCAGCTAGCATTATGCAGCTCTAATAAACATTGATTAACCTGTCCTAGTCCTGTTCCCTAAGAATGCCTTCCACCTGCCAATGAATGACAAACTGCCCAGCATGTAAAGATCGCCTTGTCATTGAAATAGTAAGTGGGTGTTGTTGCATATAATTTTCTCATCACACATTGTATGCTACCAAAGCTCTCAGAACAGCAGCTGCCCCGACAACCCTCAATGTCTTAGCCACGTAAACAACAATGTGCGCCGGCAACGCTAAAAGGATTTTTGAACGCCGGAGACAGTAACCATTTTGTTGATGACCTCAACATGCAGTGGGAGAGTGGCGTGATAATGAAGATTCACTCTGCCAGTGAGAAGACAAATCAGTCCTGCAAAGATGCAGGAAATATTTTTATAGGCTCTAAGCCTCCAGTTTTTCACTGGTATGAGAATGTGTTACATATGTAAGTCCCACATGCATTTGCCATTAGGGGATGAATGGCAACAGTTATTTCTGTACAGAAGCCTAAAATAAGAGACCGTTTGTATAATCTATTACAGAAATACTTCACACAGACAGCAAACGTCGGAGATGTATGGCTGGTGACTACTGAAACTGTCTATGTTGGAAAAATGTATTTTAATGACGCTTATTAGCGCTAAAATGTTATATGTTTTCAGACGATAGCTACAGTACAGTAGGCCCACGGCCACAGTAAAAACCTTACCTATCATGTGGTCCTGACATGAAGTCTCAGGGGTGGGGTCCTCCTCATTCTCTCCTTGCAAACTGATCTTCTGCGTCACAATGATGGTCTGGTGGGGAAAAGAAATTAAGAATGAAGTCCGTATGCATTTAACTTGAGTTCTCACAACAATATATATATAATATACGTTCTAAATCATGTTGATGACAAATTTGTTTAGGCATAATGACAGAACATTGAAATAAAGTGTTATTAAATGTGCCTCACAATATCATCAACAGATGGTCGATTATTTGTTGAAAAAATGGTTGGGGAGACTGGAGAACAATGTAACCCTTTCAGGCTTTTGCTTATTCTGAAAATATTATTGGATTTAAATGAAATAATATGATTATACAAACAACATACATATCTCAGCTACCATTACACACTAACTATGGTTCTAGAACAGACCAGTTGTTTACAATTCAACCAAAAGTGGCGGGAGTGAAATGTTACAATTGACCCAGTAGATGGGGTTAAATGTAACAGGCTACGGGGTTAAATGTAACAGGCTACGGGGTTAAATGTAACACTCTCTCCAATTTTAAAAATGAAGGGTTTTGAAACTGATATTTGGATGATCTTTTAGGCATGTCATACTGACCAAAAACCCTAAATGTATCAAAATGAATATATTATATTAGCATTCAAAAGTGTCAATTGTACTTTTTTTGTATTATCTTAGTTTTACTGCAAAACATGATGTAAAGAAGTCATATTTTATTTAATTATGTTAACGTGGGGCGACGCACAATTGGCCTAGCGTCGTCCGGGTTAGGGAGGGCTTGGCCGGTAGGGATATCCCTGTCTCATCGCGCACCAGCGACTCCTGTGGCGGGCCGGGCGCAGTGCACACTAACCAAGGTTGCCAGGTGCACGGTGTTTCCTCCAACACATTGGTGTGGCTGGCTTCTGGGTTGGATGAGCTCTGTGTTAAGAAGCAGTGTGGCTTGGTTGGTTTGTGTATTGGAGGACACATGACTTTCGACCTTCGTCTCTCCCGAGCCCGTACGGGAGTTGTAGCGATGAGACAAGATAGTAGCTACTAAAAAACAATTGGATACCACGAAATTGGGGAGAAAAAGGGGTACATTTAAAAAAATAATAATTATGTTAATGTGTCTAAATACCATATAAGGTACTGCGCTACAACTATTCCCCCCACATAGGAGCCTATACTAATCGGAATCTTGTGGGAAAATACAAATAATTATTGTCATCAACTATACCAATCAAAAGACCCCATCTTAGTGATAAAAATGCTATGTTTAGATACATGGAGAATGTTCCACAGGTCAAAACACTAAAAAAGAAAAGAGGGGGTATATTTACTGAAGGGCCTCAAAACATTTTTTTTTTTAATAAAACAGAAAATAATTGACGAATTTAGGCATTTAGAGACACTACCCAAGCATGAGAACATTGTACAACAGCTTTCTAAGTGGTTTCGTGTTACGTTTTTCCTTGGTCTCACCTACATCATTGTAATGTGCATTGCATTGTATTCATAATTGCTTTGCCGCTTGTGTGTGTATTCAATCTTTTGTATTGTGGCCTTAACATTCCTTGAATATCATCTACACCGATAATAACAGAACAAACTGCTAGTTCAAGGACATGTCTGGTATGATTCATAAACCCCAAACAAGCAAAGTACACTTTTCTACAATGTGATAATACTTCATATACTTCTACAAAGCCAGACATCTAAAATGTCAAACGCAGCAAAGCTAACACAGATGCAATAGCTGGCATATTCAGATAGAACATTATTGATATATATTCTGTGTTCGTCAAGATTCCCATCACACTCTGCTCACCCATTTGTCCCTTTAGCGCATAACAAAAGAATAGTGGAAGGCGATTCATCAATTCTTTAAGCGATGACTCAAAACAGAATCGACAAACACCTTGGATTTACAGAAGTTACTGTTACATTTTCAGAGCCTCTTTCATAATAGGTAGTTATTTCAGGGGAAGCAACAAGGTAAATGATCTAATATGGAGGAGGGATAACAGAATGTGATGTTGAAAAAGTGTTCTCCAAAGGTATAAAGGGGATTTGCAGGTCATAAACATTTATTTTCTTTTGTTGTATTTCTGTAGAGGGAAGATAGAGATGAAGCTGCAAGGATTGTATTAAAAATGCCTTTGTTGAATTGAGTGTCTGTGATAAGAGCCTCCTATTTGCTATCAAAATTCCCCATCAGCTGGATTGAATTTCCTGCATATTGCATGTGGACTCTCTTTTTTCTTTCTCCCCCTCCCTTCCTTGCTCTCTCTCTCTCTGTCCCTAACCAAAGTACAAAGAATATATTCTACGAGGTCAGAATGACGTGGCATTCCAAGTCTTACAGAAACCATTTTTTTCTATGCAAAGCTCAGTATGTGGTTCAACATTGGTAGCATATCTCCCAAATAATATCACATTTTATTAGTCACATGTACCGAACACAACAGCTGTAGACATTACAGTGAAATGCTTACTTACGAGCCCTTAACCAACAGTGCAGTTTCAAAAATACAGATAAGAATAAGAGATAAAAGTAACAAGTAATTCAAGAGCAGAAGTAAAAAATTAAAAATAAACAATATATACAGGGGGTGCCAGTACAGAGTCAATGTGTTGGGGCACCGGTTAGTTGAGGTAGTATGTACATGTAGGTAGAGTGACTATGCATAGATGACAACAGAGAGTGGCAGTGGTGTGAAGAGGGGGGGGGGCTTGTGATGTACTGGGCCGTTCGCACTACTCTCTGTAGTGCCTTGCGGTTGGAGGCTGAGCAGTTGTAAAACCAGGCAGTGACGCAACCAGTCAGGATGCTGTCGATGGTGCAGCTGTAGGATTTTTAAGGATCGGAGGACCCATGCTAAATCTTTTCAGTCTCCTGAGGGGGACTGTCCTGGTGTGCTTGGACCATGTTAGTTTGTTGGTGATGTGGACACCAAGGAACTTGAAGCTCTCAACCTGCCCCTCTGCAGCCCTGTTGATGAGAATGTGCTTGGTCCTGTTTTACCCATAGTCCACAATCATCTCCTTTGTCTTGATCACATTGAGGGAGATGTTGTTGTCCTGGCACCACACGGCCAGGTCTCTGAGCTCCTCCCTATAGGCTGTCTCGTTGTTGTCGGTGTTCAGGCCTACCACTGTTGTGTCATCGGAAAATGCAATGATGGTGTAGAAGTCGTGCCTGGCCGTGCAGTCATGAGTGAACAGGGAGTACAGGAGGGGCTGAGCACGCCTGTGTTGAGGATCAGCGCGGCGGATGTGTTGTTACCTACCCTTACCATCTGGGGGCGGCCAGTCAGGAAGTCCAGGATCCAGTTGCAGAGGGAGGTGTTTAGTCCCGGTGTCCTTAGCTTATTGATGAGCTTTGAGGGCACTATGGTGTTGAACGCTGAGCTGTAGTCAATGAATAGTATTCTCACATCCTGTAGGTGTTCCTTTTGTCCAAGTGCGAAAGGGCAGTGTGGAGTGCAATAGAGACTGCATCATCTGTGGATCTGTTAGGGCGGTATGCAAATTGGAGTGGGTATAGGCTTTCTGGGATGATGGTGTTGATGTGAGCCATGACCAGCCTTTCAAAGCACTTCATGGCTACAGACATGAGTGCTACAGGTCAGTAGGTTACCTTAGTGTTCTTGGGCACAGGCACTATGGTGGACTGCTTAAAACATGTTGGTATTGCAGACTCGGACAGGGAGAGGTTGAAAATGTCAGTGAAGTGACATGCTAGTTGGTCAGCGTAGGCTCGCAGTACACATCCTGGTAATCTGTCTGGCCCTGCGGCCTTGTGAATGTTGACCCGTCTAAAGGTCTTACTCACATCGGCTGCGGAGAGCGTGATCACACAGTCTTCCGGTACAGCTTACACAGACCTTAGTCCTGTATTGATGCTTTGCCTGTTTGATGGTTCGTCGGAGGGCATAGCGGGATTTCCTATAAGCTTCCGGGTTAGAGTCCCGCTCCTTGAAAGCGGCAGCTCTAGCCTTTAGCTCAGTGCGGATGCTGCCTGTAATCCATGGCTTCTGCTTGGGGTATGTACGTACGGTCACTGTGGGGATTTCATCATCGATGCACTTATTGATGAAGCCAATGACAGATGTGGTGTACTCCTCAATGCCATTGGAGGAATCCCGGAACATATTCCAGTCTGTGCTAGCAAAACAGTCCTATAGCTTTGCTGCTTGAGTGTGCTCTCATATCTGTGTGTGTGTGTGTGTGTGTGTGTGTGTGTGTGTGTGTGTGTGTGTGTGTGTGTGTGTGTGTGTGTGTGTGTGTGTGTGTGTGTGTGTGTGTGTGTGTGTGTGTGTGTGTGTGTGTGTGTGTGTGTGTGTGTGTGTGTGTGTGTGTGTGTGTGTGTATGTGTGAGTGTGTGTGTGTGTGTGTGTGTGTGTGAGAAGGTTGGCGGAATTTGCAGGTGTGTACACAAACTAGACATACAACATGAAAAAAGTTATGGCAACAGTAAATGATATGGAGTATATGTACAATCCAATAAACAACTGACCAGCACGAGAGCATGGAGGAAGTGGATACTGAGGTTAGAGGAAATAGTGAGAAAATGGTGAGATTATGAGGAAAGATGGACAGATAATAGAGAGAGGGCGCAGTAGAGTGAGAGATCCATGCAATATCCTAGAAGCCTAGCAACGTTTCATTACAGGACCCCTAGCTCACTCACAGCTGTATCGGAGCAGATCTCCATATCTCCCCTCATATCGCTGTTTGTCTTGGGGATGGAGATGCCAGGGAGAGATTCAGCGATGGAGTCACCCTTCCTCACACTCCTGTATAGGAAGGAAACATGATCTGATTCATTTTCTGTCTGACTGCTTAACCGATTTCATATGAACTGTGCAGGTGGAAAGAGATCCCGGCTGATACATTCCATTGTTCTCATTCAATATGGACTTCATATACACTGAACAAAAAATAGAAACGCAAAAGGTAAAATGTTGGTCCCAAGTTTCACGAGCTGAAATAAAAAAATCCCAGAAATGCACATGTGCAGAAAAAGCTTATTTCTATCCAATTTTGTGCACAAATTTGTTTGCATCCCTGTTAGTGAGCATTTCTCCTTTACAAAGCTAATTCATCCACCTGACAGGTGTGGCATATCAAGAAGCTGATTAAACAGCTTGAGCATTACACAGGTCTTAGGGACAATAAAAGGCCACTAACATTCCACAGATGTCTCAAGTTTTGAGGGAGCATGCAATTGGCATGTTGACTGCAGGAATGTCCACCAGAGCTGTTGCCAGAGATTTGAATGTTAATTTCTCTACCATAAGCCGCCTCCAACGTCATTTTAGAGAAACTAATTCTGATTGGCTGGGCCTGGGTCAGTGGGTGGGCCTATATCCCCCTACCGTAGGATCTGAAATAACCTCTTTTTAAAGGCTCTTCCTGACTCCAGTCTCATCGAGTGATAAATGTTTGTAACTAGTCTTGATAAAATCTGTCATCGGAGATTTTAGGTATTATATACATTTATGCGAGGAGTGGTAATTCTACACTCTTCCAGCCAAGATAGCTCAGGGCTGACCGTGTCTCTAGATTCCAGGCTAGGAAGTGCTTATGTTCACTCAAGTAGAACCATAACTCAAAGAGGCAGTTGGTGTTGCTGTTGTTTAGCTGTGTGTGTTTTTGCCTCTACATGCATGCATAATGTAGCAAGAATTGTACTTTACAGCCGCATGAACACTTGGAGAAATATTAAAAGGACAATCCGCAATCATTTCAGCATCACAGGAGACAATATCTAATGAGTGTTATTTTTCCTGATCAATTCACTGTAATTTTTGGGAGGTTTATACCCATGTCTAATTATGCAAACATACTTGAAATATATTTTTTTACGAAAGTTACTACGGTAATACAAACCTGGCAAGAAGCTCTTTCATGAACTGGTCTTTCCCAATGTATGTTGTAGAACACTGGATCTGATTGGCTATTTGCCCCATATGAATATTGCAATGATCCATGATTGAGGTCAGCTTGTTCTCCGACAGCGTCAGCTCTGGACTCTTTTCGAACTGGCTGTCGTTTTTCTTCTTGTCCTTCTTTTTGTCCGATTTCATCTGTTTGCCTCCCAGCACAGATCCAATCTTCAGCTCTTTTTTCTCAGCTTTCTCTTTCGGGGAGGTGGTGTCTGATTTCTTTCCATTCAAGGCTGGCAGCTTGCTTTTACGCAGGCCAAACCAGTTGGCCAAAGACGGGCCGGTCTTCTGCTTGGTTTCCGATGCTATCACCTTCTCTTGACCCTGACCTTTTTGGATATTCTCCTCAATCCCCATCATGACCTTCTCCTCGATGGTGCAGACTGTAGGGCTCACTGGTTGCTCTCCTTTATCGACCGCCCCTTGGGAACAGCTTGCCTGGACTTTGACGCTCTTCGCGAGGTCTAGTTTGCCGAGGCTGAGCACCTTCCCAGCCTTTGTTGTGGCCTCCGGGCTATAGACAGGAGAGGCCGGCGACTCAAACTGAGGATGAGATGCGACCTTCTTGGGATTTCGGGAGTTCTTCAAGCCGATCCGGTCGGCGAGGGGCAAGCTACACACTTCTTTCTGATGTGGAGCCATGACGCTCTCCCCCTTTGCAGTGCTCTGTATCCCTTCACCAGTGGAGCTCGATATGGAGGCTCTCTCCGGAAGACCCTGGTGGCTGTTAGAGCCTGTCATACCTCCGTAGTGGCTCAGCCTGTGGCTGGGGCAACGGACCGGACTTTCCCCAGATCCGCTGCTGGGTTTAATCTGTATGCCCTCAACAAATGAGCTCTGCCTTGTTAACGAGTTCCCCCTCTCTCCAGAGTTGGTGATGATCTGCGTTCGAATCTTCACATGTCCGTCCAACACGCTGATGTTGGGTTTTTCCATGTAGTGGGTGCTGAAACTCTGGCTGCGAGCTTTCGCCCCGTTCATCCCCAGGACAGGCTTTAGGTGAGGTTTGGTCGTGACAGATATGGACCTCTTGAACAGTCTACGGTCACATTCCGACTTGTCACCAACCCCCTGCTCTGCCAACTCAGAGGTGTGTCCCTCCTCTTCCAGAATTATGCACTGGACCTCACCCTTAGTCTCCATGATGGAAGTCATGGCTAATGAATCAACATACACTGCCTGAAAACTGTCACATGCGAAACCATTTGAAGTCACTGTCTCTTTGGAGAACAAGTTGATGTGTTCCTTCTCTTGCTTTCCTGGTATTGTGGTGGAGCCTTTCTGCAGTGAGGGGGGCGATTTTACAAACGCTTTGAAGCCCATAGGAATGCGTGTCTTTAACGCTTTCTCAGTGAAATTTTGAGGGCCAGTTCCAGAGACGGGTAGATTTGCCTGGGGAGTTTGACTCATACTACAGTGAGGTTCTGTTGGACACTGAGGGTGGCCCTGCAGAGTTGCAGGAAAACTACTAGAAGTCTTATGCAACATAGGATGCCTATTGTCATTGGTACCTTTCTGACTTGTAAATGTGCTTTGAAGCGAAGAGCCACTTTGAGAGTTGTATGAGGGAGGAGGGACATTCTTTGAGCTTTTAGGTGCATTTTCATGCACATGCCCTGAGGCTGAGGAGGGGAGGTAGAGTTTTGTGGGGACCCATTTCGAAGTGCCTTTAGAGGGGGTCTTATTTGAAGCAGGGTGCTGCTGGCTCGATTTGTCCAACAGTTTCTGAGGTGCGATTGCGGTACCGTAGCCTGCGTCGAGGTCTATGGTATCTTGGCCCTTGTAGGGTGGTGGTGATGTTAATGAATGTTGCATATTTGGTACAGGCGGGGGGTGGTAACTCGGGGGTGGCCCCCTCACAGTTGTAGGCATGGATGGTTGAGCCCCTGGTTTAAGTGCTTGAGGTGACCCATCATAGTTTGGTCTTATAAGTAAGGAGGTGGTGCGGCCAGGGGGCGGGGGAGGAGACGGGGACCTGAGTTCGGTTTTGCTGCTGGCTTCACAGTGTCTGTCTCTGGTAGGCTGTTCCCTGTAGTCCACATGGTCCAAATGCCTTCTTGGGAGGTGTGGGGTGCCGGTTGGAACACTAGATGAGGAGCCCTTTGTCCAGTCATTCCTGCCAAGAAGCTTGTTGTTCACTGCCTTGGGGCTTGTAGTGCAGCCTGGAGCTTTGATGAACCTCGACATCTTGACCGGAGGAGAAGAAGGGGACTTTGACTCCTGAGCTGTGATTCCAGAGGTTGGTCTACTGTTGCTTGTTTCTGTGGTGGAGCCCTTAGAAACCTTCAGTGGAGATCCTTTTCCCCGGCTGCTGGGGATCTTTGAACTGATGGCTTTGGGGCTGGTGGAAGCATTGTTCATGGGAGGGACAGAGTGGCCTTTGTTGGATCGATTGGAAGGCGGCTTTATCAATTTCCTCAGTGGCGTTACGTACGTTTGCAGCCTCTCTGGGCTTCCCTCCCTGCTATTGCAGCCTTTGCTGCCTACCTTATGATGAATGGGCCTATCATAAGGCGACAGTGCTGCATACTCAGCAACCCCGTTCTCCTTCCTCCCAGGAATCTCTTTACGAGCCCCAGCACCAACAGAGGACTGCTGAGCACTGAGTTCAATGGGCTGTCCGTCAGCATCGAATATGGCCATGATACTCTCCTCAGACTGCGTTTTAGCCCCCTTGTTTTCCTTGATTGGGCTGAAGGGCCTGGGCCTTCCATCAGCAGACTGAGTTCGGCCAGGTTCCCTCCTCAACCACTGTACGGGAAGCAGCTTGTCAGCATCTCTTGAGAGCCTCTTGATGTCCTTCTGCAGTTGCTCAGCTGTCCGGCTAACAGGCAGGTGGTCACTGAACTCAGAGTGCAGATCCTCAGGGTCAGTGTCTGAGAGGTGGAGGGGGAATTCAGCATCTGTGGGGCTGATGTCAAAGTGCAACAGGGAGGGATTTAGAACAGCCGAGGTCCGCCCCCCGGAGAGGAAACTGTTGATGAATCTTTTGAGTTTTTCTGGCCGCTCCTTGGAATTATAGCCGGGTGGGTGCTTCGTACCCATGCTGCAGTTACTATCCCCTACTATGCTACTGTCCTTCAACCCGTCCCAGCTACACACACTGTCCGAGACGCTGTGCGACAACTTCCTGAAGTACATCCAGCCTCCGTCCTTACTGGGGACGCGGTCTCGTCTGCAGTACGCCGAATGTAGCGACTCGTCGTCCGCATCATCAGAGTCGTACACAAAGCTTTTGCCCCCCACCCCTGAGACTGTGGTCCTTCCCACATAAGTGGGTTTGGAGATTCCCTTGCTCCCACTCTTAATCCCCAGAGAGTAGATACCCTCATTAGAGTTCATGCAGTCCTTGTCGCCTGACTTGGAGACCCAGGAGGATGAGGAGCCTTTTGGTTTTCGCCTCTGGAGCTTCCGCAGGCCTTCTAGGATGTGGCTCTCTTTCCTCCTCGTGGGGAGCTGCTCCTCCAGGGGGGCGCAGATGTTCCCGGGGGCCGAGGAACCCAGACTCAGCCTCTTCTCCCACGTCAGAGAGGACTGCAGGTGGAATACAGAAAGACAGAAGTTATTACAGAACAGTCAGACAGTGGGAGATTGAGAGACAGACACACAGATACGTCATTCGAGAATTCAGCTAAATTGAGCTGTGCAACAGCAATCCGAACATGAATGTCAGGGAGTTCAAGCAACTTTAGTTCTTCTCAGAGGATTTGTGACCATGGCCCACTCTCATTCTCTACAACAGAGTTGGTTGTTGAGTCATATGATTACTTTGTTAAGCTGTTATTCAGTCTGCAATTTGTTTTACTCCCTTTCAAATGGTCTAATGGAGAAACTAAGCACTTTGGGTTATGGCTCAAGCTAAATATTTAATGCTTTGATAAAAAACACTAAAACTATGAAATATCACATATCCTGTAGTAACTAAAAAAGTGTTAACCAAAATATATTTTTTATTTGAGAGTCTTCAAAGCATCCACCCTTTTCCTCGATGATAGCTTTGCACACTCTTGGCATTCTCTCAACCAGCCTCATGAGGTAGTCACCTGGAATGCATTTCAATTAACAGGTGTGTCTTCTTAAAAGTTAATTTGTGGAATTTCTATCTGTCACGGATTCCTCCGGAACTTTCAATACGCACACCTGGCCCCTATTCCCAGAGATTAGTAATTGTATAAGTGGCCCCTTGGTTTACCAGTGTCCTGTCGATTATTGTTACAATGTCTGTTGGTGCGTGTGAGTACCTGTGCTGTGTGTTTTGGCTTTCGTGCCATTGTGGATTGCGCAGATGATTACGGGTCTCGTCCCATGTGTTAATCATGGCACGCGTGTGTTATTTATTCAAGGTACTCCTCGCTCTTTTGTTTGGGTTTCAACCCTATGTTTTTGTTATGTGTTTGTTTGGTCTTCGTCCCAGTGCCTTTACACGGCACGCTGTAGTGTGTGTGGAATAAAAAAAACTATTACACATTCCTGCATCTGTCTCCCGAATAATTCATACCAGCGTGACACTTTCCTTCTTAATGTGTTTGAGCCAATCAGTTGTGTTGTGACAAGGTATATTTGGTAAAGACCAAGTCCATATTATGGCAAGAACAGCTCAAATAATCAAAGAGAAACGACAGTCCATCATTACTTTAAGACATGAAAGTCAGTTAGTATGGACCATTTTAAGAACTTTGAAAGTTTCTTCAAGTGCAGTAGCAAAAGCCACCAAGCGCTACGATGAAACTGGCTCTCGTGAGGACCGCCACAGGAATGGAAGACACAAAGTTACCTCTGCTGCAGAGGATACGTTCATTAGAGTTACCAGCCTCAGAAATGCTTCACAAATAAATGCTTCACAGAGTTCAAGTAACAGACACATCTCAACATCGACTGTTCAGAGGAGACTGTATGAATCAGGCATTCATGTTCGAATTGCTGCAAAGAAACCACTACTAAAGGACACCAATAAGAAGAGAAGACTTGTTTGGGCCAAGAAACACGAGCAATGGACATTAGACCAGGTGGAAATCTGTCCTTTGGTCTGGAGTCCAAATTGGAGATTTTAGGTTCCAACCGCCGTGTCTTTGTGAGACGCTGTGTGGATGAACGGATGATCTCCGCATTTGTATTCCCCACCGTAAAGTAGAGATGAGGAGGTGTTATAGTGTGGTGGTGCTTTGCTGGTGACACTGTCAGTGATTTATTTAGAATTCAAAGCACACGTAACAAGCATGGCTACCACAGCATTCTGCAGCGATACACCATCCCATCTGGTTTGGGCTAAGGGGGACTGTCATTTGTTTTTCAACAGGACAATGACCCAACAGACCTCCAGGCTGTGTAAGGGCTATTTTACCAAAACGTAGAGTAATGTAGTGCTGCATCAGATGACCTAGCCTCCACAATCCCCTGACCTCAACCAAATTGAGATGATTGGGATGAGTCGGACCGCAGAGTGAAGGAAAAGCATCCAATAAGTGCTCAGCATATGTGGGAACTCCTTCAAGACTATTGAAACGACATTCCAGGTGAAGCTGGCTGAGAGAATGCCAAGAGTGTGCAAAGCTATTAAAGCATTAGACCTCCAAACTGGTTCTCTAGTAAATTGGTAGGAATGTCTCATCCTATGTTCAAGAATGGCCTTTTTCCCTTTATTCAGATTACACCTGCTCACTTTCGGTTGTTTGAAAAGGAAATAATCTCCAAAATATCGTTATTTTTTTAAACAAGCCTTAGAAAGTTTGTTGCAATTTCAGTTTAATCCACCTGAAAAGACAGAACAAATAATACAACAAATATTGTGGTTAAACTCAAATATACTAATTGATTAAAAAAAAACATACTTTTTGAAGAGATGAAAAAAAAGGTATACTTTTAGTGAATGATATCATAAATAGGACTGGTGGAGTTATGTCACACATGCAGCCTACACAGACATATGTAAATGTCTGCTCTACCCAAAATTACAACCAACTAATTGCAGCATTACCACAAAAATGGAAGAGGCCAGTAGAAGGGGAAAAAGTAAGGAACTTGTATGTCGGCCCTGTATTAAAGAACATAAATGGTTAAATAAAAAGATATACCAATTTAATTTAAGGACCAAAAAACTGACAGCTGTGCCATATAAATTGAAAAATAGTTGGGAAGAGATTTTCGATGTACCCATTCCATGGCACATGGTTTATGAATTGATAAGCAAAACAACGGCGGATTCAAAACTTTGAATTTTTCAATATAAATTACGATACAAAATTCTTGCAACCAATAGAATGTTATATATATATGGGTGATACAATCTTCCAAGCTCTGCAGATTTTGCTGTGAGGAGGCAGTCATGAGATCATTTATTTTGGTATTGGCCATGTGTAGCTCGTTTTTGGTCACAGGTCCAGGAATGGCTGAAGAATTTCAACATTTGCCTAGAACTAACGCTGCAGATAGCATTACTGGGTGATTTGAAAAGCCATAGTAAATCAATCAATAACATAATAATTATCTTAGCAAAAATGTTTATTTTTAATTTACAATCTGTAGAAGCTATAAGAATAGAAAGGTTCAGTACTTTTGTGAAGCATCACAGCACAGTTGAAAAATATATGGCAAATAGAAATCCAAAATGGATGGTGTTAAGAGATAGTTGGGAGGGGTTGAATGGAGCTGAAGGGTGGGACTAATAACAACAAGATAACCAATGTAAAACATACATGGTCTATAAAATGTATATAGGTTCAGAAATGTTGTGAAATAGCACAGTTAAATCAAACTGGATGGACATCAGAAATAGAGGAAGGATTAAAAACAAACAAAATATAACCATTGTAAAATAGATTGTGTCTGTAAAATGTGTATAAGATGTATATACTCAAGGTAGAAGCCTAAGTCATTTTGTTTATTAGTTTACTCCAATTGGGGGAAGGGTGGTAGGGTTTGCGGGGAATAATAAAGGTATATTAAAAAAGATATATGTATGTCTATATAGGTATGTGTATGGATATATGTGTATATGTATGCATATGTGTATGTATATGGATATTACAAAATAATATATATGGGGGATTGGAAGTGATGCAGACAATTACATTGATGGAAGCAACAATCTTTTTGTAATATTAAGCTGATCCACCCCTCATATTACAAAAAAAAAAGAATTACAAATTTAAAACATTTAAATAAAATAGTGTGCAAAGCTGTCGTCAAGTCAAAGGGTGGCTACTTTCTAGAATCTAAAATCAAAAATATATTTAGATTTGTTTAACACTTTTTTTGGATACTACATGATTCCATGTGTTATTTCATAGTTTTGATGTCTTCACTATGTAGAAAATAGTACAAATAAAGAAAGGCCTTGTATGAGTAGGTGATCTAAAACTTTTGACCGGTAGTGTTCAGCTATGTGTTACTTTGATTCTTTTTTTTAAAGCTGATTGAAACACCACATTGATAATGTTCATAAATGAGAGAGACAGAGACAAAGAAAAATTGAGACAGACCGAGACAAACACACAGAGAGACAGAGTGAGGAGAAGTTGGTCTGGTCATCGTACCATTTTCCCACAGGAGCGCCCGTCGTTCCAGGTATAAGAGCCACTGGAGTATTCACTGCAGGCGCTAGACAGGGACAGCTCACTGCTGCTACAGCTGCTGCGTGGGTAGACTGGCGCTTGCACCGTCAGACTCAGCTGGCTCAGACACTTGGCCACAGGAAGTCCCGCCTTTCCGTTCAGTTGGACATCCTGCAGGACGGATTCCAAAGACACCATTAGTCATGATTTAGTGCCACATACATTCATGAGTTGGGATAATGGGGATTAAAGTAGAGAAGGTAAATGCAATTACGATAGATGCAGGAAAACGCTACAAAAACACTGATTAACAAGCCTTATTTCAGCTTTTCAGTCTAGAAATGATAGAGTTGGGTCTGGACCCATACACCGTGTTATATTGTATTTTAACTGAAAGGCTTTCCCCATCACCCTCCAGTGTTTGTGTCTTGAGTGACTTCAAATCTAGTCTGGGACACAGACACATGGCTGATGCCAGGGGAGGAGCATGGTTTGAGTTATGAGCTAGGGGTGACAGCTGATGGGCTCCAGTGAAAGCTAATTACCCAGGGAGATAAGGGAACAGCTGGAGGACAGGTGGCAGGGGTGAACGGGGGTGAGCGGGTTAGCGAGTGTCACAGAGAGCTTCACAGGGTCATATGAGATGGTAATTATGTCAGAAGGTAAGAATATGGCTGGGAATCTATGACTATGCAACATTGAATCACTGGTGCATTTTACAAGGCAATCCAAACACACATCTCTTTTTTCTTTGTACATTAATGCAAAAAAACACTATATTTTGCATACCTGTTGACTGTTTTAAGTTAGACTACCAGTGGCTGATATTTTATGTGTGAGACTTTGTTTTTTTTCTTCTTGTAAAGTGTTACGATAGCTACTGCTTCAAACTCTATAATTAGCCAGTGAGATGGAAATGATCCATCATACTTTCAGAAGCAATCTCCCCAACAGATGTTTTCTGCATCAGTCCTATTCCACCATTCTGTCCAAACAAATGTCGATTCAGAATTCTAATCAACTGTTCAGTCAGAGAGATAATAGGAAGCAAACTAATTGGCCCAGGAAATCTGTATATCACATTTTCGCGGCTTCTTTCCACAAACTCATTATCTTGTCGCAAACACATAAATACATTATCAGATTTCAACATTATTACACTATCAATTCCTCACTTAATTTTTTGCCACATTTCTATACTATATATGAAGGTTTATCAGGTTGGGTCCGAACGGAGTAAAAGGACACAAGACCAGAGTGAATTCATTTTAAGACCTTAATACATAATGTATAACATGACTAATCTACTACACTCTCCCGCAGACTCATTTTTACTGAAGACGAGCCTCAATCGATGGTCGTCTGGTAACATGACAAGGATTTATACCTTTAAGAATGCGATACTGCCAACTCGGCTTGCCGAGAACAGCGGATCAAACCCCCATAATAGTTAGATCTGGTATTTTAATCCTCCCTAATGATTTCTCGGGGCTGTACGTCAGTTCTGATGCCTGGACAATACATATGGGTGAGGCTCGCGGGAAAAGAACATGCCATTGGTTTGTTTTCCATCAATCGTACATGAGGTGAAGAGTCAGTGTTCCTGGATAGCAGGAAGCTTTTGCTCCTCTCCGGCTCCAGGAGGAGATCAGAGGCAGACAAATCCATGATCCGAGAGTGGAGTTTCTGAAAGGACAAGAAAGCACAAGGTCTTACTGAATGTCTCTACTACATACAGAAATATATCAACTACACAGAGAAGGCATTTAACACATTCAACTGAACAGAATAATCAATCAATAATCAATAATCAATCAGAATAATCAAATAACTACAAATATTATATTGCATGCTATTTTGCATTTCTCATTGGTGTTCTGTATCAATCAAATCTTTCCAGTAGTAGATTAATGAATATACAATAGAAAGTCTACGAATATACAATAGAAAGTCTACCATCAAATATTAATAATAATAATAATAATAATAATAATAATTTTAATTCAAATCTCACAACGAAAACCCCCCCAAAAAATCACATTTGAGCAGGTCTCAAAAAGGCTTTCGTTCAGCCGCACTTTCCCAGGGCTTGAAAGTAAACCTCTTCCCCCCCCCCCCCACTGAGATCTATGCAAGGCACTCTTCAATTGTATTGGAATCAATGCCATTAATGTCATCTGTTAAGAATAATTCATGTGAATGGGAAATAATTGCATTGGGGATCGAGGGATTCCTTCGCTTTTTGTATTCATATTCAAACACTATTTTGTGATCCATTATTTTCTTTGGTTTCCGTTCACAGGGGAAGGATACAAAACCAACTACATTTTCACATATTAATCCTCCAACCTAATTACTGCCCGGTTCCCTGTGCTCGGATCTACTTAACGGCAAATGTGCTGCAACAAAACACTCCATTTATGCCACATTCCCCTCGAAAGGCAACTGTAATACTCGTCGAGGGAGGATATTTTCTGCTGCGCTCATATCTATTTTAATTTCTCCATCTCGATAATGAAATACAATTGCCAGATTCATGTACTCTGCACTAACTTTCCTTCCCGTGCTGTGTACGCCCAGTCTAGATGAACATGACCGCCGGAAGGAGTTCACGCTTGCCGGCATTGCAGCGCTGAGATTCACCTCGAGGAACTTTTAGTGTACAGTATATTAGCTTAAATCCATCTATGGTCTTTAACATAAATAAAGTATATCTGAATAAAAAAGACAGGGAGAGAGTATACAATATGACAGGCCTAACCTAATATGGGTTTACTCCATTTCTTCGTACAAGCATAGAAATGCAATTTCTACCTCACATCATCTCTGGTCTACATTTCAGACTACCCAGAAGGCTCCTTGAGTATAAAGCTACTCCTCTACTAAATCACAGAGGACACATGTTTATTAAACAATAGTTTCACACCTCGTAAACTCCCTGCGACACAGCTGTGTCATTCAGGAAGCCCTGATCTCAAACTCCTTGCCCAAGGCCAAACCATAGTATCACAATATCCATTATTTCATACAAACATCCATGTTACCACCTGTTTAAGTGTGAGGTTCCGATGCGAGATTTTGACATTCTAGAGTTTGTATGTGCTGTCTACCGTTACACTGAGTATCAGGGACAGAGCTACAGTAAGGAGGTGACCTTCTGAAAATAGCCTTTGGAATGAAGACACCGGCTCACTACTGATCCAACAAAGAAACAGAGAGACAGACAATAAGTCGAAAAGCTTGTAATAAAATCAGTCTCAGTGCTAGTGATCAACACACTGGCCGAGCCCTGGGGTCCCGGAGGCTTCGAGCTAACAAGCCTTCCTGCAAACGCAGTGTGAAAGCCATAGAGATAGATACACTATTGCATTGTATTTATATCTATGGTGGAAACCATATTCCTGGAAGCCATATTTATTTTACTTGGGGTGACAGCCCCATGTAACCAGTTTTCTTTTTAATCTCCAAGAAAAAATGTATTCATGATGAGAGGGATAACAATCCTAGTCCTTTGTTTCATAAACCCAGCCCTGGGCATTGACAATGACCACTTGAGCATTGTGTTCAAAACATCCATGGACTACTGTCAGAGGATCAATAGGCACACTCTCACTGAAAGCAACTCACCAAAACCACCGGAAAGATACCTATACTGCCCTACCAAGCAAAAAGGCAGTAACTGCTCATAGCGTGGAACTGAGAAAAATTGCTTTTATCTACCTTGGTTTCACAGTAACTTTATACAGTTACTGCTAACATCACCCCCATTTTCCCCAAAACCCAACAGAGGCAGAATACTTGTCCACATGTATTTAATGTAGAAAAAATGCCATTAACTCATTTTCGACCAAATGAGCTGTTACTGCCTTTTTGCTTGGTAGGGCAGTACAGACCAGGTATCTCCAGGTCTACTTCCTTCCTTCCTTAAGGCTCAATCTGTTATATAACATTTGTGATGACTGCTGCACTAGTGTAATACACGTCATGCAATGTGAAGTGAGGCTTCAGTAGTAGAACGCCAGCTAATACATGTATCTTCAACATATGCTGTCCCTTAGGCTAAAGAAACACTTCCAAGGACATACGAGCACATTCGTTTTGGTTGACTTGACATCGAGTCTCAACGCATCGCATTCGTATCGATCAAGTTTGAAAAGCTGCAAAGGCTTGCTTGTGTGTGAGCCACCCTCTGCGAAACACAGAGAACGGATAGAAATAGTTCCAAGTTAATTGTAGATGCATTTATCTGTGCAAATTAGAGCAAATTGGAACTAGTTTAAAGGGAACATGGATGTAAACTGGAGATCTGAATTAAATCACATTCAGATGATCGCTTTATCTCCCGAGAGTGCCAAATGAATCCTCCCTCTTGTTTTTCTTTCTGTAATCTCAGCCCCATTTAGACTGAGTTTAAGGGGACTCTATCCTGTAGACCATCTAAACGATGAAGGGCTATAATGGCAACATTCCAATGGATTAAAATCATATTGATTTCCAATGGGTTTTTGTAAAAGTAATTGGTTTGTATTTTCATGTGCATGTGTTTGTGTGGGTTGGTTCTTCGAATGTTGCGGGGATCTAAAATCCCATTAAGTTCCCACAAGGATAGTAAAATGAGGAAAGTTCTCCCTCGTGGGTACATTACCCACGTCCCAATGAGGACAAAGGTTATTGTAAGCTTAGGTTTAGAGTTAGTGTTACAATTAGGGTAAGGGCTAAGGGAAAATAGAATTCTGAATGGAAATACATTTCATGTCCCCATGAGGTTTGAAGAATAAAAACTGTGTTTGTGTGTGAAATTTCAATTGAGTTGAAATTGCTCGACCCATCGTGCAGTGCTGGATATCTGCAGCAACTGGAGAAACATTGTTTAAATTGTTTAAATTAATATACTCAATTTTGACAGTGTATATTTTATTCTCATAAATGGTGACCATGTAATGCTCTCATTCCATCTTGTCTTGTTCTCTAGTACTGTACAGCATATTGTGTGCTAGCAGGGACCTGGAGGGACATGGCATCAATACTCTTTCACAGCAGATAGGCTAGTTTGACTATTTTCTGGAAAGTATGAACCTTGAGGTCATCTCGGTGGAATGCTCCGTCATTTTATAACTTGGCCCAAGTCAATTTGATCCAGGGTGGTTGTGATCGATGGGGATGTGGAAAAGGATTCGACGCAATGTGCTCTCTTGTTCTCCGTTGTGAGTTAACTTTTGAAATATAGAAAAAATGATAGAGCTGTTTCAACTGGATTCAATGGGAATGAAGTGCACCCCTTAAACGGCATGTTGAGCATCTAATCAATTTGATTTAATCATTATTTCACACAGTTCATGCACATTTGATGCTGAATAGTTTTAAATTAATTTGTTAGGCATAATCAAATGTTTATATAAAATATATTCTTGTTTATTGCTTACACATTTAGGCAAAGACTTCATATTGAGAATTAAAGGTAAGTGGCAGTAATTAAATGAAAAAAGGTTTTAAAACACGTTCTGCTTATTTGTAGTTGAATTTGAATATCATATTCATGTCAGGTACATAACTGTGAATTAACGGAGGCAGAATATACATACTACAACTTGTTCTAAACCAAGTACTTTATTGAATACCGCTTAACTTGCCATTATGACCTAAAGTTGACATGTGGATGAGAATTCTTCCCCTGTAGCTGACTCAGTTCAGGTTGTCCTTTACAGTGGACTTAACATGCCAGATGGCGTCTCTCTCACCATAAAGCCGGTAATAGAAATGTAGTCCTCTCTGAAGCCATATCGCTCCTCTCCAGGGTATAGGCTGTCCACACAGGGGGATGGGAGTGGTTGAGTGTCAGGAGAAGAGAAGGGGGCTGATGTTATCGTAGGGGTGCAGGATTACACCTCCTCAGCACAGTCATCAATGATTCAGTCAATAGTGTCACAAGGTCTCCGATGGGGAAGGGTGGGGAGGGGGGGGGGCGACGACATGGGGGCGGACAGCTCCCCCATCTCGGTGTCTCTTAGGGCTAACCTCACTGTACCTGGCCGGGTGGAAGTGTGATCTAGCCAAGGACGGAGGCGCACTGAAGGAGCTCACCTTCTCTGTTACAACCTATTTCCTTAACTACGTTTACTTCTGCACTCACGGCTTGGTCTTCCCTTAGTCAGAGGATACAGGTAACGTATAGCAGGGAATTGGCTAAGCTAAGACAAAACATGACTCTTGTACTCCACTGAGACATTAACCAGAATAGGAATACTGTGCAGGCAGTCCAGTTAACAAAACTCCAGCAAAGACAACACTTTGAGGGGAACCATAGTGCAAAAGCCAATCAAAATTCAGAAGGCAAAAATGACTGAATGGTACTGTGTACCTACTAGGTCCTGTCGGAGGGGCCTGGGAAGTTTCCACGGCAACCAGGACCTACTTTTACGGATAATTGACAACTCAATTACCACTCGCCTGTCACTTTTGATAAGGCTGTATAAGTGGAAGGGAGGGAATTATTATTCGCTACTTACACACCTTACTAAGCACCTGGCCGAACTGCAGCAAACAGAGCTTTGCAGCGTGTGAAATGCCACCTTACATGAGGCGACAGCAGGTCAAGCATATTCCCAGTATTCCTAATCACAATCTCAATGGAGAGCAGTGATTCGTTATCAGGGAAATTCAAGATGGTCCCGGGGGCCAACAACACATTTAATTACCGACTCCCAGAACAGTAGAAATGAAATGCCAATGCGGGTGATAAAAACCGGCCAAACACCTGCCACCCTCTGACTGAAAGGAAATATTAATATGTCAAGCTCTACTGTCGCTAATTACTGTTTGATGGTAGGTTATGGTATAAAGGTAATTCATGCAAACCACTAACTTGCCTAGTTAAATAAAAGGTGAAATAAAAAAATCTAAATAAATATGAATAAAAACAGAAGGTTACCTGCAGCCATTTTAGAGGGCAAAATATTAGGCTGCTTCAAGAGAAATGATCCACAATAACTAGCAGGGGAACTGATTTCAAACCCATGTTTTAATTGACTCAATCAATCAATCAATCATATACTCTTTCAGCACTTGTATTACTAGTCATCGTTGTCACAGCCACCTTTATAGAGAAACTAATCCCAGGAATAGAAACAAGGTTTACAACCTGAAACATGTCGACAAAACCACAACCATGAAAGAATCATGAGCTTTTCAATAAAATGACTGACCGTTTGAGGAATCCATGTAAAAATTTGAAAGAGCATCCTATAACGTATGATTTAGCTATCGCTTACACAAGTGTCGATTATTTTCTTGTTGTTTAAAATGCGCTGGCAGACACCAGTTGGACATAAAGTTGGCCATAAATCTATAAAATCTCTCCGCCTCCTTCACAATAAAATCTCACTTTCTCACAGCTGAAAAAAAATGTCTTGCTACAAATCCTCATTCCCGACATACTCCCTTGTGAAAAGCCAGGGTATATGTCCCAAATGGTACCCTATTTTCTACATTGTGCACTTCTTTTGACCGTTCTGGTAAAAAGTAGTGCACTATATAGGGAATAGGATGCCATTTGGGGCAGGGACAGAGGTTCCTGCTACACAAGCAAATAGATTTACGGTATATTGCTCTCGTCAATGTCTTGTTGATCACGCTGCATACTGAACACAAATGCTCTACTGAACAGACTGAATATGCAAACATTTACTCTTGTAGGATATAACCAGAACATACATATTGGTTTATTAAATTGAAAATATTATTAAATAGTTACAAATAGATAATAAACAATTACACATTTCACTTTAACCCTGCACTGGTTTAGTTGGGATAAAAATAGTGCATCCACAGCTTCGCTCAATCTGTTGAGACGATTGGACCCTTCACTGGACAATGTGAACTGTGACTTTCAATTATCCATATGTCCATATCAGTTGCTAGCAGAGGGCGACTGACAGAGGGCATACTCTCCCCTGAACTTGAGGTAGATAAAGGATTGTGGTCAGCTCGCTTTGCAATTTTCATTTATAATCCTTTCGAATTTTGTCAACACCTGAACAAGCCGTGATGGTCTATTGATCGAAACATTGCTTAAACGAGATCCATTAAAATGGTTTGTGGACTCTTCAACAATACCAGTGTGCTGGACGCTGATTTTGTCAACAATTTTTAAAAAAAGAAGTTATTCTTCAACTATAACTTTCTTTGTTTCTGTACCTGGATGTGTTGACTTGGATAGTATCTGCACTCAGCTCTCCCCTGAGCTCCTCTCGTCCATCCTTTCTGAGCCACATGTTCTCATTAAGACCAGTAGGCGTCTCATTATTCGTCTGTAGGCCCTCTGTACCCCCATCCCCCTGAGCTCCCTCTCACACCTCACATCTCCCTGCTTTACCCTGTGGCAGTCTGAGAGCCTCCACCCACCACTCTGAGAGGAGGTAAGGTAACGAGAGCTGGACGGCCATAGCTGCAAATCAGATTAAGGAAAATCCATGCGGCCATTTTATAGCAGACATGGTTGTCAATATTTCTCTCTCTGTCTCTCTCTGCAGTGACTGGAGTAAATGATTTCTGAGTTACAGTAAGTGTGCATTCCTACCCACGGCAGACTACATACACGCGCGCGCGCGCACACACACACACACACACACACACATACCCTCCCCTCTCTCTAGCATCTATGTCTGTGTTACGTGCCACAGGGTCTGGTGCGCTAGAGGTAATTTGGTTGAGAGGTTTACCGTCCCCCGAGAGAACCCAGGATGGATGACGCGAGTCTCGGTACTTTCTCAAATGATCTTATCTGAGCCCCGTAGCTCCGTGGAGACTGGATGGTTCATGAGCACATAGTTTTTTAGCAATGATGATATCACAGACCCTGGACTCAGGATCACATCGCCATCACAAAAAGATGGATGATCTAATATCGCTGCTCTTCAGAAGTTTGAAGTGAGAAAATATGCTACTGGAACAGTTGTCCTTACACCCACACTGTTGTCTTCAACAATATTGAATACAACAAACTAATAGCAGTGAAATGCTATTTTAACTCCATCAGTCAGGCACCCCTGTGTAGTGGTTCCTGGACAATGAGGTTCTATAGTGGTTCCTGGACAATGAGATTCTATAGTGGTTCCTGGACAATGAGGTTCTATAGTGGTTCCTGGACAATGAGGTTCTATAGTGGTTCTGGGACAATGAGGTTCTATAGTGGTTCCGGGACAATTAGGTTCTATAGTGGTTCTGGGACAATGAGGTTCTATAGTGGTTCCTGGACATTGAGGTTCTATAGTGGTTCTGGGACAATGAGGTTCTATAGTGGTTCCGGGACAATGAGGTTCTATAGTGGTTCTGGGACAATGAGGTTCTATAGTGGTTCCTGGACATTGAGGTTCTATAGTGGTGCCGGGACAATGAGGTTCTATAGTGGTTCCGGGACAATGAGGTTCTACAGTGGTTCTGGGACAATGAGTTTCTATTGTGGTTCCGGGACAATGAGGTTCTATAGTGGTTCCGGGACAATGAGGTTCTATAGTGGTTCCTGGACAATGAGGTTCTATAGTGGTTCCTGGACAATGAGGTTCTATAGTGGTTCTGGGACAATGAGGTTCTATGGTGGTTCCGGGACAATGAGGTTCTATAGTGGTTCCGGGACAATGAGGTTCTATAGTGGTTCCGGGACAATGAGGTTCTATAGTGGTTCCGGGACAATGAGGTTCTACAGTGGTTCTGGGTCAATGAGTTTCTATAGTGGTTCCGGGACAATGAGGTTCTATAGTGGTTATGGGACAATGAGGTTCTACAGTGGTTCCGGCACAATTAGGTTCTATAGTGGTTCCGGAACAATGAGGTTCTATAGTGGTTATGGGACAATGAGGTTCTATAGTGGTTCCGGGATAATGAGTTTCTATAGTGGTTCTGGGACAATGAGGTTCTATAGTGGTTCCGGGACAATGAGGTTTTATAGTGGTTCTGGGACAATGAGGTTCTATAGTGGTTCTGGGACAATGATGTTTTATAGTGGTTCTGGGACAATGAGGTTCTACAGTAGTTCTGGGACTAGATGAGTGGTCAGGTCCCTACCTGCAGGAGCAGGTCTGATGCGGGTCGGACTCGCTGCTGGAAGAGGACACTCATGGTCCGGTTTTGTTGCTCCAGGTCAAACACTCTGGTCCGCAACTTCAGACACTCCTCCCTTAGATCCTGCATGGGGAAGAACAACAGAGAGAGAGTTATTACAGTGATGTGTGACTGTCCTAATATGGACACCATAAAAGATGATTAGTTAACACGAGAAAATGAGGTGTCTAAAAACAAAAAGTGAATGGTAAGATTAAGTTTTGAGCTACTGTATTGCATGCATGTATAATAACATCATTGGATCTAATAATAGTATAATTCTGAGACATTTTGATAACACAGTTGCTATGGAAACCATACTCCTACCTTTTGGGTGAGTAGTGCCTGCACAACTTGATTGGCAACCTAAAACAGAGTGAAAAAAAGAAAGAATAATTATCCAAACTTTTTATGCAAACTGTTTAGTGACTGACCATAATATGGTGGCTGTTATGGGTGAGAAAAATGAGTGTGAAAGAAAGAAAGAAAATGTCTCCAGTTGACCCACCACCTCAACTCTAAACTGCCCCTGCCCTGTGCATGCCGATGCTGCACTCTCTCACTTCCCCTATTCCTCCAACGACATTTAATACACAAGTTCCACCGACCGCCTATCAAAATGATTACAGGCTTTAGTGAACACGACGTCCCAATACATTACAGCATTGTCCCCCCGTATGCCTTTCCTTGGAGGAGTGTGTTGATTCCTAAGGGGCCCAATCATGATAAATCTGACGCAGGGTGGCATAGAAGGCCAGTAGCGGCCCGGCCAAGCAGAACAGATTGGAGCCAGACGCACTGCATGTCTTCATGATGTTTAATTGTCTTCTGTTGATCCTGTATTGACAGCAGTGTCAGGGCTGATATAGTGGCTTGGCGAGTAGGGGGTTGTGTCCTGAATGGCACCCTATCCCTTATATACTGCACTACTTGACCCTATGGGCCCTGGTCAAAAGGAGCACACTATATAGGAAATAGGGTGTCATTTGCAACACGGCGGTCAGTCGGAGAGAAGAAGTGGAGGACTAAAGTACTGTTGTGCCTGGGCTTTGGCCGCAGAGCGCCTCACACCCCTACCACTCTTCTGAGTTTAGACCGCAAAGCCCCATCGACTCCGACTCTGATTACAGCCCATTGATTGCTCGTTAATTCACTGTAAGCACGCACTGGCTTTTTTTCGCAGAGGTGTCCTCTCTCCCTCTATTGAATAAGGGGAGATGGAGTAAATATGACGAAGTGATGGAGCCCTGTGGAGAGGGATACAGAGCTGCTCCTGTAAAACTGAAGGGCACTAACTCAAAGAATATTTAATGATCTTCAAGTTAGAATCTAAATGACAACCACTGATAAATAAAACAACTCATGAAGGTTTTATAGAGCATTCATAGTTCAAGTCATACTACATGAAGTGTGGCATAACAGTCCCTTGCATCTGATGCATTGCCAAATGTGGCATAACTCCTTTTACCAGCCTTTCAATAGCATGACATTTGCACATTTACTAAGTGGGAAAAAATATATATACATATAAAAAAATATATCATTTTAAAAACTAATGTGAGTGGCCAGCATAAATAGCATACCAAACAGCCACCACTCTGCTCATGTAGATATAATAATCCACACTTTTAATTTAAAAAATGTATCACTACTAAACATGCCCAGCGTTCTCTACAGTTTTCAAACGCCCTGAGCCCATCGGCAGAGTTGTTAGAGCTGTGGAGATTTCCCGCATCACAACATGCTCATTAGTGAGCTAGCTCCCGTCTTGAGCGACTACAGAGGGCAACACAACACCAGACCAGACAACAGAGCAGCACAGCCCTGGCTTTTTGAGGTCACGGAAGTGGAAAAGGCATTTGGTCTGGGCTCACCCCAGGCATTAGCCTCCAAGGCTACAGCACGGTGTGGAGATTCATACAATATGCTTGGAGCATTGCAATGCAATTGCATGCCATTGTTGGACTGTTTAAAACACAGCTAAAGTATTGTTAACTCTCCTTTTATCTCTCTCTCTCTCTTCCTCCCTCTTTCTTTCCCCTTTTCTTTCTTTCATTCCCTCGCTTTCTCTGTCCCACCATCAATCTACGTTTCCCCCCTCCCCACCCCCTCTCCCTCTGGCACCAGAGCCCAGATCTCAGGTCATATGAGCCCCAGTAGCTGGCACCACAGTGTATTAGACCAGTCTGTCCCTTCTGGCACCCGCGGGCCTCCAGCCTTCCCTCAGGGTGACTCAGCGTGCGGTCCGAGCCAACAAGCTCATTAATTGCTGTCATCCTGCTCCCTCAGGCCACCATTTACCCAGCTTCTCCCACAACACAGTTCGCCCCTCGGAACGCCAAGTACCTCTTCCTCCATAATCACATTTCCTTCTGGAGAGGAATTACTTTGGAATTGCATTGATGGAATTTGAGAGCATGAAAATTGTAAATTGAGAAAAATCTCAAAAGAAAGTCGGTAAAGGTAGAGAAGGATACTGGGAAATAGTGCAGTATTTGTAACATGGTTGATCAGTAAGATCTTAAAGAAAGTCGCTAAAGGTAAATAGGAAAGTACACAACTCATAATAAGTCACAGAACAGGGAAGAAATCACACTCGTTCCTGAGATGTAGGCTGTCATTAGTGTGGTGAAAAAATAGATCTGCCTCACTGAGGTTGAGGGCTGAGTGAATAGAGTGAGGCGTGGACTACTCACCTCATCCAGACAGTGCTCATACTGCTCCCTCTGGCTCTCATTCTCCATGGCCAATGCTGAGTTTTCCTCCTGTACAGCAAAAATAAAACACACTTAGTGATAACTGAAATCCACTGAGAGCTTGTCGTTTAAAGCAAGTTTGTATGCATCAGATTTGTTAATGAGTCATTTACCAAACAGTAATGAAGGAAGAGTTAAAGTAATTAAAGTAGAATATAAAGAAATACCAGGCGGTGCCTGCTAGTCAATTTAAAACAATCACAGGTGGTTATAGAACAAACAACATATAATTATCTACCCTGATTGACATACACTGAACAAAAATGTAAACGCAAAATGCAACAATTTTGCAGTCCACATAAGGCAATCAGTTTATTGAAAAACATTTATTAGGCACTAATCTATGGATCTCACGTGACTGGGAATACAGATATGCATCTGTTGGTCACAGATACCTTTAAAAAAAAGTAGGGGTGTGGATCAGAAAAGCAGTCAGTATTGTATCTGCTGTGACCACCATTTTCCTCTTGACGAGCGATAAAGCTCCTTCGCATAGAGTTGATCAGGCTGTTGATTATGGGACACTGGGACATTTTCAGTTGTACAGATCCTTGCAACATGGGGCCATGCATTATCATGCTGAAACAGGAGGTGAAGGCGGGAGATGAATGGCACGACAATGGGCCTCAGGATCTCGTCACAGTTGCTCTGTGCATACAAAGTGCCATCGATCAATTGCAATGGGGCTCGTTGTCCGTAGCTTATGCCTGACCACACCATAACCCCAATGCCACCATGGGGCACTCTGTTCACAACATTGACATCAGCAAACCGCTCGCCCACACAACGCCATACACGTGGTCTGCAGATGTAAGGCCGGCTGGACAGCTCTGGTGGACATTCCTGCAGTCAGCATGCCAATTGCACGCTCCCTCAAAATCTTGAGACTTCTATGGCATTGTGTTGTGTGACAAAACTGCACTGCAAACTGTTTAGAGTGGCCGTTTATTGTCCCAGCACAAGGTGCACGTGTGCAATGATAATGCTGTTTAATCAGCTTCTTGATATGCCACACCTGTCAGGTGGATGGATTATCTTGGCAAAGGAGAAATGCTCACTAACAGGCATGTAAACTAATTTGTGCATTTTAGAGAAATAAGCTTTTTGTGCGTATAGAAAATATCTGGGATCTTTTATTTCAGCTCATGGAACATGGGACCAACACTTCACATGTTGAATTTATATTTTTGTTCAGTGTCGTTGTGAAATGATACTGAACATGTGGCCAATGAAAATAATGCCAAAGGCATTTGTAGTCTCTCCAATCTGTTTTCATATGAAAAACTATTGATGAAACAAATCATATGTGTTTTGTAGCGCCAGACTACACTGCCAGAGAACAAGATAACGACAAGAGAGGATTCGCCTGAAATGGAAAAGGTCAGGTGTCAACCATAAGACCGGGGCCAACTAATAAAAATCTGCAGAAGTATCTCACAATGAAAGGTCAAGGGGCTTGAAGTTATGATCCTGAACTTTAAAAGGTACAAATAAGAAGTTAGGTAGAATGGGCTAGAAGGGGCTAATGTGAATATGTCCTTGTTTTAGGGTGTGTGTGTGGGGGGGGGGGGGTATTGCTTCACCTTTTAAGGGAGAGGGGCTATTGATCTCCTCTGTTTCTAGTTTGTCAAATGGTCCGGGCAAGCCATATTAGAAGCTGTCAACATTCGCTCCGGCTAGCTCACCTCACTCGCCATGTGCCCTTTAGTACAAATAGCCAGCCTTCGATTAAAACCCAGGCTAAATAATTGCACCTAAAATATTCCCCTGCCTTAATCGAAATGGTACGGAGCTATAACAAATGAGCAACTTTGTGACGTACATTAAAAGCCCTTTACAACAAAAACAAATTCACTTGCACTGTCACGTAATAATATTAGTAAAGTAAAAGCTTCTAGTGAAGGTGAACAATTACCCAAAGGTTGCATATAAGCATGTTTTCTGATGTTCTTATCGTATTCTTTGTGTTGGTAGTAACTGGCCAAATCATCATGATTTGGGAAGTGATGTGGGAAAATATGTCTACTTCCATCAAACTGAGCCTCTCAGTACCTGACAAACACACATTACAAATGCACCCACGACGACTGCTGAACCTTTTCTGCTTGCATTAAAAGCATTTGAGATACTTTCATTGTCGTGCTCTTTGGCCATCTCGCATTACAGAACGTCACGGAGAATGTCTGACATTGCAGACAATCTAACAATACAAATATTATTTGAGCCTGGGAGGGGAAAAAAAGAGAGTAGACTAGTTGAAAAACAATATTTTGTACAGCCACAGTGCATAGTCAATATTACTGTGAATGAATGCAGTGCTCGGCTGCGATGCGTTATCAACAAATGCTAAACTAAATAAATGTCCCATGTCAGAAAAAACATTGGGGATGATTGATTGATTGATTGATTGATTGATTGATTGATTGATTGATTGGGGATGAAAAGAGCAACTAAATCACGTAATAAACATGTATTCATATTAGCACATCCTGTCAATGTATTGCTCCTACAGCTGCTGTAATTAAAGCATACAACTATTGCCATAGATTTTGAAACATATCAATTATGCATGCCATTATAAATGGCTTTGTATAGAATAGAATACATGCATGATCATCCATGATTAGAGATCCCATGATTAGAGAAGTGTTTTTTTCTAGAATCATGAATGTATTTTTCTTGTAAACTTCAATGGAAGGTAACTAGCTAGAGAACAGAGTTATAGACAGCAGGAGTTTTTGCTTCTGGCTCACAGTAGGTTCGAATTGGGGTGAGGAGGGCGGAGAAGGGAGGAGGGATTGTATGGACAGGGCTAGAGCTGGCTGCACCACAGTCAGTTCTCACTCGGCCCGTAATTGAACAGGAGTTAGAGCCAGCCATGCACTGAGACCAGAGTGCCAGCTGTCCTTCTGTGACGCCTGTACGCTAGGCCTCCTTTCCCTGGCACCCGGCTGCCAACTGTGCCAACCAAGCTGCATGGTCACAACGCTGGGCAATGGGCATGCACACTTGCTCAAACTGCAGACAGTCACCCAAGACCCAGTCACTTGCCTGCTCTGTCTTCCCATGGAGTCTCTACAACACTTACTTGTGTGGAGAGCTAGAAGCATTGATAGTTGAGCTGGAAAGGATGAGTTAGGTACAGGTATATAATTTGTAGCGGTAACTTGTATTCCATCTGTCGTAGACAATTGTTTCAGAAATATAATACTGTCTATAGAAATATAATACTCTCAGAAGAACTTTGTGAATTCAATGTAGACTTTAATACAAGTTATTAAAAGCCGTGCTGGTCCGCGGAACAGCCGCCCCTTCTTAGCACTGGTCTGCTTTTATACATACATAGTGTTTGTGTACAACACATATGTAAATAAAGTTACTCCCCGTTAGTATCTGCTTTTGGTTACAACGATGGCAGAACTCTTTCCATGTTCTAAAAATAATATATGTATTGCATGCTTATGTTTTACGTGTTAGTCATCAGTTATCTTGCCTACATCTTTCTTCCTGTATCCTGCTGACCATAGCACGTTCAGCTGTCATGAATGCACGTATGGTCTTGGTTAATGTATTCTTTCAAAAATAGAGTATAGCCTGGGTGTCATGAGGCCTGGGTGTCATCTTCTCTTAACGTGCATGTCCTTGCTATTTCAGCCTTGCAACCAGACCTATGGAATGCTCAGCTCTCTCCTCAATGGTTCGCTCCAACACATCCTATGTCCCAACTCATTTTGTCCTTCGACCGAATGTCTAATCAGTCAACGATGCTACTTCCATTAGCGTTTTTTTTTTTTTTTGGGGGGGGGGGGCGTAACAATATATATAAATTAGAGTAGCAGCGTTGACTGATCATTCAAGCATCTGTGAAAAGAATCTACGTTTTTTTTCCCTCCAAAATGTTTCTCAAAAGGATTCAATCTAAGTAGGCACCATTTATAAAGGCATAGCATGCCCACCGTGGTAATGAACGATATCAGTTGGGCTGGGCTGGTGGGGGGGGGGGGATAAAAATGGGCGCCCTTACTTAGTGTCATCACCGTTTACACATAACAAAGGCCAGTGATGTATTGCCTCGCTGTAGTTTTAGCCAGTTCTCTTCTGGAGGAGCATCCATCACGGATGCAGCGGGACGGGAGGAAAAGGCAGATACATTTAGAATGTAGCTTTTTGGGGTAATACGGGTCGCTTCCTCTGACAAATCACGAGACAGGCCAGCCATTATTTTTCTTTGACTGCAGGGAAGATAACTTATACAGTGATAGAGGAGCCATAAAGCAACAAGCAATTACACTGCATTTTGTTGTAATTAGCCTTAACTGCAATTTCTGTCTGCGTGGAGTTAGTGTCACCGTTAATAATGTCTGTAGAATGTGCCGGTTTCTTGGGTACTTTATTATCTCTGGCAGCGTTTTCTCATGTCTGAGCTGTCCATAGTGGCTAAGGAGAAGACCTAGTATTATTCCTTTATTTTAATACTTTCTCTACACTTGATTGAGCTTGGTTGAGCTTGTTTCGCTGCAATGGGACCAATGGAGTAGTCCCAAAAGTGCAAAACCAAACCTTTCCCATCGGGCACTCCGGTAGGGGCTCTATCATAAGCTCAAAGTATTTGAACATTAGCCACAGACCCTCCCAGCATCAGCGAGGGCCACTTCGTAAATGAGTAGGTGGGTCTCTGAGCGTAATTCGATTAAGTCTTAATAGACTTAGCCCCTTCAATTGCTGAGGAGATCTGAAAGCCTGGTGTGTCAGTTTAGTGGGTATACTGTATGGTCGGAAACAATCAGAATCAGAAGGTTTACTCAAAATGGATTTCTGACTCAACTGTTGCTAATGCTGAGATCAGAACACACAGTGGAACAGCGCTATGGAAGTGAACAAAGACAGTTGTAAAGGTCCCGAAACCTGAAGCTCTTCAAACAGCAGAGCGCACAATACTTTGATAAGGCCATTATGTTCC